>NC_068912.1:83867687-84170717 GCF_023091745.1 Budorcas taxicolor | reverse complement strand
GACCCCAATTAAGGCAATGATCTGGCTGATTTACAAACATGCAGCCCACAAAATGGCAAATGTAACTCAACCACAACCAATCTGGCCCTTGTTAGCTGTGTTATAACAAGAACTTGTATGAATATCATTATGAAACACTAATTTAGGACAAGAATTTTGCTGAATTCAAAATTTTCTCCTACAACAACAAAAATAAAAGTCAGGAATGGTGAAGTATATGTTTTTTTTTAAATTGATTTGATCTGAATATCTTCAAAACCCTGCATTCTAAAGATCTTAGTCCTTCAACAAGATTTGAGAGGTTTAGTTGGATCTTACTGGTTGGTTCCTTCAAACTAAACTAATCTCACACTCTCTACACCAAGCTGCAGAATCAATAAAACAAGGAAGAGTAAAACTGGAAAGAATTTGAGTGGAAGCCTCTGAGGAAAATGTGGGTTTGTTTCCTTCCGTGGCAGGAAGAAAAGTTGACATTTCAGTAAATTGTACTAGACCATAAACTTATTAGGTGTTAGACTGCTTCTCCCCTAAGTTCTACAAAACACCTGGAATAGTATTATTTACCTATCAGGAGGTCATCAAGTATTAGCTGATTATTGCAGCCCAAATCTCCCCTTCAATGCCATAGCTGTTGGAACCAGGGTTAAGTCGCTTTAAGGGTTTTCCCCTAAATCTGCTCTATTATCAGTCTTCACCTGCCATATGGCTTATTCACACCTTTTTTTTCTTTTGCATCTCTCTGGGAGTTCCAACATGGGATTGGAATGTCTCACATATAGCTTGAGCTGCTTTCTGGTTGCCTCTTCCTTCTTCTGGCTGCTGTTTCTGTTGCCTAGAGTATGCTGTTTTTCTGCTTAACCATATTGATGTCCTCTGGGTTGGACTGAGAGGGCCCCAAGTGTTGATTCTTTCCCCACAGGGGCTAAGTTTCCTATGCTGTTCATCGCATGGAAAGGTAGAATAGAATTATGACCCTTGGGGCAGCTTACTCTTAGAAGGTGTAAAGGAAAAGTCCGTCTGACTAGGCCAGTTTTTACTTACTAATCAAATAAGCTTTTCCAATTGTCCTGGGGGATACTGAATAAAGTGTAGTGAGAGGCTGAGAGTGTGACTTTCACTGAGTTCATTTCACAAAGAAGGAAACTTCAGGTGTGATGGAGAAGCACTCTAAGGCCTTCAACATGCTAATCCTGATCTGCCCTTGGCCTCTAATGCCACTGGAGCTCCTAGGTCTAGATCCAGGCTTTGATCTTTCCCTCTAATACTTCATTCCTCTCTCTTTCCCCCTTTTATATACTATTCTTTTCAGAAGGAGGAGGGCCACAGCCAAATCAGGGCTGGATAGCCATGTGACCACCTGAAATTCTGGAGGGTTTTTTTTTTTTTTTTTTTAAATTACAAAAAGGGAAAACAAGGAGAATGGATGTCAGAGCAGAGTTCAGCAGTCTTTGCCTCAGGCAATATGAGTAGATCTTCACCCTGTGCTCCAAACCACTCTGCATTCAGATTCTGTTGCCAAGTGTGGATCACAGCCTCAGACTTCTCCCTCATTTCCTCTAGACTCCCAACACCCCTCTCTGCAGTGTCTTCCTGCTCCCATTTTACCAAGCATCAAAGATATCTGTCGATAACAGAATCCCAATGGTAGACAAATTTCCATGTTCTTTCTTACTGTGACACATGAGGTTCAAAAATGCTGTGATGAGTGACAGAGGTGTAACCTTAGAATGCTCTGGGAACACATGGCAGGGACCCTGCATCGGACCCCCACGGAGAGGCAGAGACTGGAGAAGGCTGACGGTGATGTCTGGGAAGAGTTCTTCTTTTCTCAATAGTTATCTTTATTTATTTGACTGTGTCAGATCTGATGACACAGGGCATATGGGATCTTTGATCTTTATTGAGGCATGTAGGCTCTAGTTCCCTGATCAGGAATCAAACTCTGCATCGAGAGTGTGGAGTCTTAGCCACTGGACTGCCAGGGACGTCCTGGGGAAGAGTTCATAAAGAGCAAGAGTTTGTCAATGGAAAGGCATTATAAACAACAAGAAGAGTATGTGCAAGAACCAGAGAGATGAGGGCATTTGCAGAATAGCAAGTAGGACCTACTGCATGAGCCAGGTTTCGGCTGGAATGAGGATGTTTATAGAAGATGAGGCTATGGAGGTAGATAAGAAGCAACTGATGAAGGACCTTGTAGACTTTACCCTGGGGATAAATGAGATCTACTGGTGAGCTTTAAGGGGTGACCCAAATGCATCTGCATTTGCGAAAGACAGCTGTGACGGTTAGGTGAAGGGCGTATTGGAGAAGCAAGACTGGGCGCTGCTACAACAGTTAGGAGGTGATTAGAGAAAACCAAGGGAAACAAATTAACAGCCTGAAGTAAAATAGTGACGTCTGTCTCCAAAGCTCACAGTTTTTCTACAGTAATGATGGTTTTCTTCTCTATTTGTGTTTGTGCATGCAAGCATGCTCAGTCACTTCAGTCATGTCCAACTCTTTGTGACCCTTTGGGCCATAGCTGCCAGGTTCCTCTGTCCATGGGATTCTCCAGTCAAGAATGCTGGAGTGGGTTGCCATGCCCTCCTCCAGGGGATCTTCCTGACCAAGGATTTGAACCGGCATCTCCTGTGTTTCCTGAATTGCAGGAGGATTCTTTACCCACTGAGCCACCTGGAAGTCTCATTCCATAATGGATTTGAGATGACTTTCACAAATTCACTAAGTCCAGTTAGCAAATGTGAATCCAAGTCTGCAAAGTCAGGTATATAAAAAGCATGTCTTGGTTTTTCAGATGTCAAGCTTAAAATCTAATCCAAGCCTGCTCTTACTGGGTAAGTGGACTGGCCACCCTTCCCACCTGGTGTTGTGCCACTTTTGTGAGCTCTGCTTCCCTCTGCTCTCTCTAAGGCCACAGATTAAAAAACTCTGGAATCTCTTTGTCATTCTTGGGGAAATCCTCCTCTTTCCAAGTTCCCCCCAGAAGCCATTTCTCTCCATACAAGACACTTAACTCATCCTCCTTTAAGACTTTAGACTTCTAAACAAACCCAGAAAGGGAAGTCAGCCATAATTTTACCGCCTGTAAAGCAAGAAGGCACAGAACTTGCATGATACTTTCATCAGAGAAGAAGGAAGTCATGAATTCACATGTCAAAAATGGTCCTGTTGTGATACCATGTGATTATTTCACGTATAAATAACTCATGGCAAAGGGAAGATAAAATAAATTAAAACTAGTGAGAGAGTTCATGCCTTGAAAACTGCAAACACTTTTCAAAGTAAGAGCCAGGTTTCAGCTCGGAGCTATTTAGTCATCAAAGCACAAAATGAACACAGATTAATATTGCAACTGTTCATGGCATCCACTAAAGAAAGCACATCTGTTTTTCAGGAGCAACATGGTTTTCACTTGCTCCTGGGATGAGAGGAAAGTTCCTTCACTGCATCCATGTAGAGTGCACACTGCATGATACAGACAACCCCATGTTCCACATCATTTTTCCAATAATTACTTCTATCAGATCATTTCTTGTAACGATATAGGCACCAGACACCTGCTCTAGACAGGAATACAGGTAAATAGAAAATTGCTGCATGTGATTAAAGTAGTGGAAGTGCTGTACAAAGAGCAAAGGAAGTGCTTTTTCAAGTTCCCAGAAGAAGGAAGGATAGAGGGAGCCCAGCATCCAAAGATCCTGGGGCTGGAATGAGGATGGAAAATGCTCAGGTCATAATAACTGGACAAAATACAGTCTCATACTCAAACTTATACAAAGTATTGACAGGAAGTACATTAATTATTATTAGTTGTTTTTAGGTGATCATATTGTGGATGATTTTCTATATTTTGTTTTCAGCTTATCTACATTTTCAAATTTTTATGATGAGAAAGTTATTAATATTTAGAGGCTAGTTTTAGTTGTAACAGAAGACCCCATAAAAGTAGCTCTTAGCTTTTGTCACGCATGATGTAACCCAGAATGAAATGATATGAGATCTGGGATTTGCTTCAGAATAATGTGGGGCAGAGGAAAAGTGGACAAGGCCACAGATGAGTCAAGACTGGTCATGAGTTGCTAATTGTTTAAACTAGATGATGGATGGGTACCTGGGGATTCATTACATTGTACTCTCCTTTAGTATATTCTTTAAATTTTCTATAACAAAAAGCTGAAAAAGCAAACAAATAGATAAGGAAAGTGACCTTGGCACATTAACCCCTCCATGGTTCTGTTTCCTCAATTGTAAAATGGAAATAATAAAAACGTCCACTGCATAAGGCAGTTAGAGGATTAACAGTGAATGTGTGTAAATTGCTCATAACAGTGCCTGAGACTTAAGTGATAATTGTGATTGCATTGTGATTATGATGATATTATGATTGCTTAACTGGAGGCACAGTGACCTCTTAAGAGTCCAGGTTCCTTCTACCTTTCTGCTTTGCCATCTCATGTGGGTTACTCACGCTCATGGTTATATGATGCTAAAGCTGTTCTAAGCCTCACCTCCTCTGTTGCCCTGTCTAGAAGCAGAAAAGAGGTGAGGCTCTGTCCTTTTGGTGTCCTTTTTTAAGACTCAGGAAACTTTCCAAGGAATCCCCTAGCAGGCGTCCCTGTGCTTCTCATTTGCCAGGATTGCGTCACATCGCCATGCATAAGCGAGTAACTGACCAAGGGGCTAGATCTACCAGCTGACGGTAAACTGATCGAAACTTACACCCTGGAGCTTTCTGAGGGCCCCTGCAGTGGATGGTACACAAATGCCAGAAGGAAGAAAATCATGGTTTCTGTTCAGAAGGAAGGCAGTAAACAGTGGCTAACAAACAGTCAGCAGATAGTGATTTCCTGTGGTGTGTTAGAAAATCATGAGTAGTTCTGTGGGCCTGGAGTCTTCGGTAATGTAGGAAACAAGAAAAGAGATGGGAGCTGATGGCAGGTGAAGGATAGGGTGCCATTCAGGAAACACTGCATTTTTTTCCTGGGGAGCCAGGAAGACTGAGGCACAGCAACTAAGGAAAACACAATAAGAAAAAATTGTACTAATTTTATTTTAACTTGGAGTTTTCCTGAAGATAGTGTATAATTCTATGCAAATTCTATATATATCATATGCAAATATACTTATTATTATCTCAAATTTTTTACACAACTGGATGTGGTCTTTGAAAAAAAAAAAAAAACTTGGTGGAAATAATAGACTCAGCAGTAATATCCCTAAGTGGGGAAGCAAGCTAGCCTTGGATTTGATATTTACATCTTAACTTCATTTCCTACTAGGACTTTTTTTTAGATTCTCTACTAAGGTCCTCTGTGATTTGCTTTCAAGGACCTGGTGAATAGCCACAGCCCTCACCGCAGTATCTACCCTCAGTGCTGAGTGTAATTAACCCTATGTGAAAATGAATTCCACATGGGTCATTTGAGGAAGGCAGAGCCTTTTAAGGTATTATTTAATTGCAAATGAGAAATGCATTATTTGATTCATTAAAGTATACTGTGATGCACAGAGGCTAACCTCAAGCTGATGAGCACTTTTCAAATTAAGATGCCGGGCGCTTCATCATTGGCATAAGTGTTGCTTACCGGAGGGCCTGCACATGTGATGAAATGCAAATGGGTCAGGAAGGAGAAATTAGGAAGTGTGCTTGTCACTTATGAGACTTCCTTGTATTTCTGAACAGGAAACCGTAACATCAGCCAGATCTTCACTGGAAGCTTACAACTTTGTTAACAAGAAAATCAAGATGCTCCTTCTCCTCCGTCGGCAGAAATAGAGTACAATAAGAAGCTCTCTTTGTGGATCCAGTATGTATGAGGGTGTTCTCCTTGATGCACAGAGTCTGGCATAAGTTAAGTATATATGCAAATCTGTTGAATAAATAAACAATACCAACCCTGGTTTCAGTCAAATTCCAAACCTGAGCAACTGAAAAATCAAAGTCTATTCTACATGGATCACTAATTGTATACTTCTTGTCATGTATA
This sequence comes from Budorcas taxicolor, assembly GCF_023091745.1. Lineage (NCBI taxonomy): Eukaryota > Metazoa > Chordata > Mammalia > Artiodactyla > Bovidae > Budorcas > Budorcas taxicolor. The sequence goes on along the minus strand of NC_068912.1, from coordinate 84,164,727 downwards.
GCAGCTTTTAATCTATATATGCAGTCTCTATTCTAGATACTGGGAACACAGAATAAAATAAGACTCACTTTTTCCTTGGAGCTTACATGCTGATAGAGGATGATATAAAACAAACAAGATAAACATGTAATATACATCATATACAAAGGTAGTGATGGGTGCTGAAGACATTAAATGATTAAAGGGGCTGGGGAAATTGGAAAGTGGTTGGGATGACTTGTAACTTTTCATACGTGGCCAGGGAAGGTCTCAGTTAAATGATGACTGATAATCATTGATATTACAGTACTGTTCAGACTTCCCTGGTGGTAGAGAAGATGGGAATCCACCTACCAGTGCAGAGGACACGGGCTCAATCCCTGGTCTGGGAAGATCCCACACGCCAAGGAGCCACAAAGACCATACGCCACAAGTTACTGAAGCCATAAGTAAATGGAGAGCTGGAGCTTCTATTTCCTGAAATGAAGAAGGCAAGTAAGTTTGTTTGGAAAAGCACAGGACCTCAATTTTGGACAATAATAAGTTTGGGATGCTCATTAGACTCCCAAGTGTGGATGCTAAGTAGATGCGTCAGTGATAGAAACATAAATTTGGCCTCTACTGGTATATAGATAGCATTTAAAACCATGAGATTCAATGATAGCACCAAGGGGCAAAGAGTGGAGAGAAAGGCATAGAGGTCTAGAGGACTGAGAGCAATGAGGATTGAGCTTCTTTATGCTGAAAGATCAGAGGAAAAACAGCAAAGTAGGCTGAGAAGGAGCTGGTAGCAGATAAGACAAACAACAAGAAACGTTGTTGAAGAAAGATTTTCAGAGTGTTAAATCATGCAGATAAATCAAATGAGAAGAAGTCTGAGAACCAAGCATTGGGTTTAGAAAACGGAGGTCATTTGTAATCTTGATAAAAACGGTTTCCCTGGAGTGATGTGGCAACAGCCTGATTGGACTACGCTCAAGCGATAATGGGAGAAAAGAAATGGGACAACTCATTGAAGGAGTTTTGAAAAGGAAATTTTAAAAAATGAAGCTTTACTGGGCAAGAAAAGGAGTCAAGAGAAGATTGGAAAAGAGATGGGAGGACTAATAGCAATTGTGTAAGCAAATGGACGAGATCTATTAGAGAGGAAAAGATTGGTAATGCTCGAGAGAGGGAGGGGATTGCAAAAGCAGTGTTCTCATACAGACAGGAGATGAGATCTAGTACACAAAGAGACAGGTTGGTTTTTGCTAGGAGTTCATCTGAGAGAAATATGCACAGATGCAGAGAGGTGGTTGGATATGGGGATGGGAGTATGTGGATGTTACCATTTGAGTGCCTGTGTTTGCTTAGTGACATTGGAAACAAGTTCACAGACTCAGAGTAAGTGTGGCAATTTAAGAAGGTTGGTGGTTTGCCATAGAAGTCTGATGAGGAAAGAAAGGGGCAAGACAACTGAGAATTTATTTAAACCTTTTTTTCCTATTCTTTTTTTAAAATTTATTTTTGGTTGCAATGGGTCTTAGTTGCAGAATGTGGGGTCTTCACTGTGGCATGCAGAGCGCACGGGATCAGTAGTTGCAGCACGAAGGCTTAGTTGTGTCATGGCATGTGGGATCTTAGCTTCCCGACCAGGGATTGAACCCATGTCTCCTGTATTGGAAGACAGATTCTTAACCACTGGTTCATCAAGGAAGTCCCGACAACTGAGGATTTATGTAGGGCTGCAATGATGTCATAATTAATGATAAGACTTAAGCTAGCCAATGAGGAAATGAGCAGTGTTAGTAACTAGAAAATGCATTAGGGTCAATGAGTTGTAAAAGCAATAGTAGTTGTACCATTACCAGGGGAGTTGCTTAACATTCACTAATGCTAATTTATAACAACCCTGCAAGGTGGGTAGTATAATTCCAAAAGCATAGATTGTTAATAGACATCTCACATATTGTGACCATAAGCGAAGTCATAGAGATATTTGAAACTCAATCAGTTGTCATTTCAGTATCCAATATACAATGCATATATGCAGTATCAATAACCAAGGATATGTAACTCTAGAATCCTGGAAGAAGTGGAGAGGCTCTTACAGATTTAAGGTTTTGTGGAGGAAATGCAAAACCCAACCGAGAGACTGACTCAGGCTTCCTAGTTACAGGCTTCCTAGAGCACACATAGAAATAGGTATGAATTAACTCTGAGGACAAGAGCAACATAAATAGCCTCATTTTGAAACTGATCTGCAACTACAAGTAACCTTCAGCACATCCAAGCAGAATGAACAGGAGTCTAGTCAGCATCCTCGCTAAGTCTGGAGTCTTCAGTGACAGACAGACTCAGAAGGGCACCCATATAGTACAAGGGGAGATACACTGGTTTTCTAAGTGAGATGTGAGAGGAGTCAGTGCAGGTAGCTGAAGACAGTTCTCTTGGTTGAAAGTAACCTCAATGACTTTCAGCAATATTTGTCTGAACAGATAAAGACTTGTTAAATATTAATCTTTCAGGCTGAGGGAATCTATGCAAGTGTTACATATTTCTAATGTTTACAATGAATTTGGCCAAACAGAGTGACAGTCTTGTAACTCCAACTTAAATTATGTTATCAAATACCTGATTAAACTTGTGATTTTCATTTGAAGTCTCACTAAGTTTATGTACTGTATTAGAATATCTAAGGGAGCTACAGTTTCCCATATTTCTAAGTTTAATTTATTAGACTTAGGGTTTTTTTTTTTTATTAAGGAAACTCTGTTGTCAGACCATTGAAATCATTAAGAAAGGAATCAAATACATTAAATACACTTTGAAATATGTAAAGGTGTTTAATTAACCAGGTGTGTAAATGAAAGCAAACGTTAGTTATCAGTTCAGTTCAGTTCAGTTCCGTTGCTCAGTCATGTCTGACTCTTTGCAACCCCATGAATCGCAGCACGCCAGGCCTCCCTGTGCATCACCAACTCCCGGAGTTCACTCAGACTCGCGTCTATCGAGTCATTTCTCAAAACTAATTGTTAAAATTCACTGGCCTTATAAATGAATAAGATTTGAAGCCAAACTTAAAATGTTAAGGAAGAGCTCGTTCAATTTGTAACTTTAATTTAAAAAGTAGTTAAAAGAAACAAAAAAGCCTATGATTAATCTTTAATTAATCTCTGATTAATCTAAAGCTGACCTTAACAATACAAAAAAAAAAAAAACCCACCTGCAGAGATGGGGAAACTGAGGCAAGCAGTTAGTAAGTGATAGTGCTGGAATCCAAAGCCTGGAGCTTCAAAAACCCATGTTTTTCTCATCACTCTTCATTGCCTTCCCCTGACAAATAATTAGACAACAGTAACATACAATTAACATAAAAACTTGAAGAGTTCATTCTTTCTCTCATGTCCTGCAATGCCTCAGGGTTATAATTATATCATTATCTCACAGTGCAGAGTGAGGCAGAGTAGGTTTTTAAGGATTGGGCTGAATTAGTATGACTTTAATTATACCATACCCTGGAAATGGCTTTTCTTACTAAATCCCTAACACTGGCATGTGTATATATACTTTGCCAGTTTTTCATAAAAGTAGAGTATAAATAGAATAAGTCCAATAACCTATGGCTGATTATTTAAACTATAAGTATGTTTGCTTTATGGATAAACTGGAGTTTCCTATCCTTGAGGTTTTTCCTGAGATTGGTTCTGTGCAGCCCTGGGAAGAGGAATTGGATGGAGGGATGTTCCCTTTAAGTATTCTAATGAAAGACAAAATCCAAACCTCCAAATAGATAAGATATGATAATTCTCATTAGCAGCCAACACTATTGACACTCATTCAGTGCACTCAGACTATGATCAGGGACTGCACTGTAAAGAGCCTTCTGATTTCTTGCAGAACTGTGTGAGATTCTCTATCAGATAGCTTCTTCAGGACCAACAGTCTCCCACTGTCTCTGCATTTTCTGTTAACAAGCAGGAAGGTCGGTTGTGGTTGTCCAGAGACACGGTTGGTGGCCTTCCTAATGACCATCAAAGCCCTCCCTCCCTGCTAACAGATGCCCAGCCAGATACCTGGTTCAGGTATCAGACAGGCAGCCCAGGAAGGGTTGTGGTGACCTGTCCTCTTTGCCAGTGACAGGTCTAGAGGTGCATGTGGGACCTAGTTTTAACCAAGGAGACATAAGGGTAAGATGGCAGGAGTGGATAGGAGGCTTCTGGGAATGATTTCTTCCCTGATATGAGAGGCAGTGCTGTGAGCATGAGCTCCTCTGACTGTGCCCTTCCTCTTGAAGAGATGCTGACCTTTAAATAAGTGATGCTTAGAATTTTAGCAGCTATCTGGGAACTGACTGTAAAAGATAAAACTTACACTAGAAGCAACATTTGCTAGGAGAAATCAAAACTAACTTGTATGTTTATCACAGCTGGTTCTAAATAGTAGAATCTGATGAAACCTGATGGACAGCGAACTTTGAAGGACTCCAGGAATCAGGTACCCACAGGACTGAAATGAAGACCCTTTGCTAACCAAAGAACATTTATACTGACAAATCCTGGATAGACTAGCCAATTGACTCTACTCTATCCAGAGTACTAGTTTCTGTCCTTGGTTAGCCTAACCACTATGAACCACTCCTTCTCATTTAGCTCTTAAAACCCCTGACGGGAGAGAATGGGATGAATTGAGAGGGTAGTATTGAAACATATAATTATCATGTGTAAACCAGATAGCTAGTGGGAAATTGCTGTTTAACACAGGGAGCTCTGCTAGGTGATGTGATGACCTAGAGGGGTGGGGAGGGGCAGGGGAGAGATGCTCGAGAGGGAGGAGATATATGTATACTTGTGACTGATTCACGTTGTTGTACAACAGAAACCAACACAGTATTGTAAAGCAATTATGTTGTTGTTCAGTCACTAAGTCATGTCCTACTCTTTGCAACCCCATTGACTGAAGTACACCAGGCTTCCCTGTCCCTTATTATCTCTCAGAGTTGGCCCGAGTTGATGTGCATTGAGCTGATGATGCTATCCAACCATTTCATCCTCTGATGCCCTCTTCTCCCTTTACCTTCAATATTTTCCAGCATCAGGATCTTTTCCAATAAGTCAGCTGTTAATATCAGGTGGCCAAAGTATTGGAGCTTCAGCTTCAGCATCAGTCCTTTCAATGAGTATTCAGGGTTGATTTCCTTTGGGATTGACTGGTTGGATCTCCTATACTCCAATTAAAAATAAACTTAAAAAAAACAAAAACAAAAAAAAAACCCTGAGTTGTCCCCCTTAAGAAACTTCTCAGTGAATTTCTTCAAGGATCTATGTCCCCTCGACTATTAATTCAATGAACTTGCCTGTAAAAGTAAAGGCAAAAACTCTGGGAGGATCTGGTTTTATATGCTCACAAGACCATAGAGAAGCACGTGATTCTCCAATTGGTCGCCTTGTACTGTTGCTGTGAAGTGAAAGTCGCTCAGTTGTGTCCGACTCTTTGTGACCCCATGGATTATACAGTCCATGGAATTCTCCAGGCCAGAATACTGCAGTGGGTAGCTTTGCCTTCTCCAAACTGTTGCTGAACTAACCCTAAAACCACTCACCACTTTATACCTCTTGCTAAGTGAACCTTAAATATGTTATTTTATGCTGAGGATGAACAAACTGCAGCCCATGGGCAATAAATAAAGCTTTATTGGGACACAGCTGTGCTCCCGTGTTCACATTTGTCTTTGACTACTTTTGTGCTATACCTGCAGAGCTGAAAGATTGCCACAGAGACAACTGCGCCTCTAAGCCTATTTACTAGCTGGCCCTTAACAGAAAAAGTTTGCTCACCTCAGTTTTAAGTACTGTTAGGTGAATTGTCTGTCACATCACATTGAAATGTGGAAATGCTACAGTTCTATTTTGGCTAGTTTTTCCTTTTCCTGTACCTTCCCAGGAAATGCCCAGTCTGATTCTTCCTGCATGCACTGCCTGGTGGACCATGGATGGAATCCAATATCTACTCAATCTATAATCTCATACAACTGACCTTACCACTGTGCAGTCACCCCAGCTCTTTTTTTTAAGTCTGTGCTCGAGCCCTGTCCTGTCTCAATAGGACTAGCTCAGGTAATCTGGAGCATTCTTATAGTCCTACCCTTCCCCCTGGCTAGCTTCCATTCATCTTTTCTAGCTTAGCTCAAAGCCCATTCCCTCAAGAAAAGAAAAGATTCTCTGACTCACCAAATAGACCTGTCCTATTTCATGGTCTCATAGGGTGCTAAATTTCTCTATCAGAACACTTATCAAAAAATGCAATAGGACCTTCATTGTGCAATTAGTTTTCATTCTCTCCACCTCTCCCCCCCTTTTTTTTTAACATGAAAAAGGGTTTTATTTGAAGGGGAGCAGGACTCTAGTTGGTGGCTCAGAGGTTAAAGCGTCTGCCTGCAATACGGGAGACCCGGGTTCGATCCCTGGGTTGGGAAGATCCCCTGGAGAAGGAAATGGCAACCCACTTCAGTACTCTTGCCTGGAAAATTTCATGGACAGAGGAGCCTTGTAGGCTACAGTCCATGAGGTCGCAAAGAGTCGGACACGACTGAGCGACTTCACCAACTCACTTCACTCACTCAGGTCTCTAGTTGGGCTTCCCAGGTGGCACTAGTGATAAAGAATCTGCCTGCCAGTGCAGGAGATGTAAGAGACTTGGGTTCCATCCCTGGGTGGGGAAGATCCCCCGGAGGAGGGCATGGCAACCCACTCCAGTATTCTTGCCTAGAGAATCCCCATGGACAGAGGAGCCTGGCGGGCTACAGTCCATAAGTTCGCAGAGTTGGACATGACTGAAACGACTGAGCATACGCACAGGACTCTAGTCAAATAAGTCGTCCACTGCCTGCTCAGACTCTGCCTTCTTCTCTGCTCTGCCCTGGGGCCGAACCTGCAGCAGGAGCTGCAGATCCTGGGCAGTGAAGACAGCCACAGCCCTGCCAGTGGGCACATTGGCCAGCTTGCTGACACCCTGGGAAATGATGTCCTTAATGTTTTTTTTCTGTTCAGCTCACTGATGATCTTGTTGAGCCATCAATGCCCATGCTATCAAAGATCTTTTGATGTCCTTCCTTAGTGGTGGGAGAGGAACTGCCGGCAAGGACAGCCAGCAGGTAGGAGGCGACATGGTGCATCGTGGTGGCAGCAGAGAAGCCCTTCGTATGTGACCTCTCCCTTCCTTTTTAGAATAAAAGCTCAATAAGAACAGGGACCATCTGTGTTGTTTTTCTTTTTCCTTAGTACCTAGAATTTTACCTTATATGTAAAACACATGAAATAGAAACTAATAGTTGAATGAGGAATACACTAATGGAACAAATAGTACCAATTTTATATTGAAGCCTGTGAAGTCCTATGTCCTTTACTGGACCATGTCTATTTTCCAGAAAGATAGAAATGACCCCAGTGTGTTAGGCTGGTGTGTGTTATGTGAATCTGAGAGTATCTTGATAAGTGTGCCAAGATCTGGCACCACGCCATCCACATCCAGCCGGCGTGCTCTTTATTTTTCTGCGGTGACACGTCAATTGCCCCATCCATCCACCCAGGTTCTCTTACACTTGTATATGTCAACCTCCGCTCACCACGGAGGCAGCTGTTCACCCCACCAGCTAGGTGCCCTCAACAGGCTACTCCACCTTCCCTTTCTCATCTGTAAAATGAGGACTCAGTGTGTAGATTAGAGACGTCCCTTCCCGTTGTGAAGAGGATGTGTAAACTGCTGCCTAAACCCAGACGTCATTGCAGAAATAGGGAGGAAAAGGGAAATACCCTTTCCTGAGAAGGAAAAAGTGGTCCCACATTTCGACTAGCAGAATCAACGGAATATTTACCTGGAAGAGTTTCAAACCTAGAGACTGTATTACATTCCTTTTATCTTTTTCTGCTAATCTTATCTCTGCTTTCTGTGTAAGAGCCTAGGGAAGAGCAGCTTAGGACCACTAAGTGGTTGTTCCTACCCATTCAGTCACCTGAGCATTGGGACCTGTAGACCAGTAGACCAGTCCACAGTGGTGGCTGAGGACTCCCGTCTTCTACAGGACCTGCTGGGCAGGCACAGAGGCGCTTGTGCCTTCAGACCCATCTGTGACCTCAGGTGGAGTAGTCATGAACTTGGGAGCTGGAGTGGTCCATGCACCCTGCTGTTCTTCCTTGTGGTCTTCTCAGCATGTACCACTCATTCTTTTCTGACTCTCCAGCCCCACCTATAGAAGCAGAGGTGAGGTGTGACCTCCCATAGGTGTGCACCCAGGATGGTGGTGCCACGCGCATGCAGAACTTTCTGGGCTAGCATCAACCTCCTCAGACACACTGAGTGAGCTTCCTTCTTGCTGCAAGGATGTCAGTGACCACAGGTCACAGATGAGAGTCTGTGTACAGGGTGCAGTGGTCCATGGGTTAACGCACAACACATTCATGGGAGGCTGGTTGTCAGCTCTGGGATCAGTGACCACCAGAAGACATGGCCCCAGAAGGCTGCCTGGGTCTGATTAGGGAAGGCTTTGGGAGTGACGCGGGCGGCAGGAGGGGTGGCTGCAGTGGTTGCAGCACACTTCAGCACAGCCCCCTGGCCTGTGTTCCTGAAGGACGTGACACTGATTAGCTGGTTTTTAAATGGTAACAATGGCACAAGCCATCTGCAGAAGCTTCTCCCAGGCCCCCTTCAGATCTAGAATGTAGACACCATCCCTTTTCCTTTAGTAGATGCACTGTTCCATTTGGAAGTCACGGTTGGTGCCACCTAAGTGGGTTCCTGCTGCTTGGAATTTGAGGACATCCTCCCACTTCATCTGTAGGACATCAAGAGCTCTGGACATTGTGAACATTTCCCTTTAAGTTATACCAAGGACCCAGGGCAATTCTGTATGGACTGCTCTCTGGATATGTGAGCAAAGACTGGATTAGCTTTCATTGCTTGTGTGCCAAGTTGCTTCAGTCTTGCCCAACTCTTTGCAACCCCATGGACTGTAGCCTGCTAGGCTCCTCTGTCCATGGGATTCTCCAGGCAAGAAAACTGGAATGGGTTGCCATGCCCTCCTTCAGGGAATCTTCCCGACCTAGAACCTGTGTCTCTTATGTCTCCTGCATTGGCAGACAGGTTCTTTACCACTAGGGTCACCTGGGAAGCCCTATCTTTCATTAGCAAGTCTGAAGTTTTTTTCATCCATCAATAGGAATGGGCTCTTGAGAGCAACATGCATCTAGGGGAAAAAAAAAGTCACTTTCAGTTATAACATCGTTTCATTTAGCCAAAGGCAAAGTTTCTGTCTCACTCCCAATTTAAAATTTCTGCTCTTCCCAACATCCCTGGATTTGCAAACCTCAATACAGTTCTGAGCCCCTGGCAGGAATCTTCAGTGGGGAGTGAAAAGTGTAATGTCTGGGTGTGTTCTCCTTGCTTCTACTAGATCTCCAGATTTGGGGTAAAGAGAAGGGAAGAGGAAGAGAGAAACCTCCTCCCTTAGTGCTGCGGCTGCTGTTTTATTCTCCCAGGCTCCTCCTGCTTGTCTCTGGAGGCTTCCACACCCTGGTCCTTGACGGGTTGTGTGGATTACGAGGAGGCACCCAGTTAACTACATACTGTGCAGCCCCTGATATTTGTGTGACACGCAACACAGCTGATGCCCTGCCTTCCCCCACTCTCAGCTTTTGCAGTCACTCTACCACCATTTTCTGCTGGGGTGACCTTCTTTAGGTCCAGTTACCTTCAAAATGTCTTTTTGGCCTGTGGAAAACTGAGGTCTCCCCTCCATCCTAAATAGCATCATTGGTCATCGGCATCATTGGCGTCATAGGTCCTCTGCTGCTTTTTCTCCTTACCCTGCTGTGGCCTGCCGCTCCTCTGACTCCCCTCTTTAGGGTGCCCAGACAGGGCTCGCTGGGTTCACATGTGCCCCCTACCACCTCTAGGGAAGGGATCATGTGTCAACCTCCTAGGAGCTTTCTTACTCTTTTCTGCTTGGGAGGCAGCATGTTGGTGGGTCTGAGAGTGTCTGTAACTCAGTCAGCATCCTGAAAAAGGGAGAAGCCAGGCTCCCCTTCTTGCAGGCAGCCTCAGTTTCCTGGAGTGGTTCTCCAGGAACCACTTGACCTGAGAAGTAAGCAACTCATGGGGAATGGAAGAGATGACACAACAGTTTCTATTCAGCCAACAACTCATTAGTAAGAAATTCATACTTAAGCAAACTGAATTTGAGTTTCTTATTGTTTCTTATGTAGGTAGTGGAGGGCTTCTTTTGTAGTTCAGACGGTAAAGAAATCTGCCCGAAATGTAGGAAACCCAGGTTTGATCTCTGGGTCGGGAAGAACCCCTGGAGAAGGAAATGGCAGTCCACTCTAATATTCTTGCCTGGAAAATTCCATGTACAGAGGAGCCTGGCAGGCTATGATCCATGGGGTTGCAAAGAGCTAGACACAACTAACCACCTAACACTTTCAAGTGTGTATGTGTGAGTGTCTGTGTGTGTGTGTGTATGGGGGGGGTGTTGCGAGGCTATCTGGTCAACTTTTTAAGAACATCTGCATATGTCCCTAGTATCTCCTCTTTACAATAGGAAAGTTCTTTCAGTTTTGTAGCTGTAGCCCAAAGCCCACAACAAGAGAAGCCCCATTTACCATCTTGTTAAATAAATTTAAATATATATATAATATTGGGATGACCAAAAAGAATGTTCTAGTTTTTCCATAAGATGTTATGGAAAAACCCAAATGACCTTTTTAGCTAACTCAATACAGTATGTAATTTGGATCATATATTTTATAACTTGCTTTTTCTTACTTAAAGATGTATTTCAAAATTTTCCCTGTTACTAAATGTCCCCTGAAGTATTTTTAATACCTGTGAGAGAGAGACGAAGAATCTCTCACTGCATCAGTAATATTCGGCTAGGTCTGAAAGACTGAGTCATAGTTTTCTAGGGAGAGAAAAAGAGAAACCTCATATTGAAAGATATAGAAGCAAGAAAGAACATCAAGTATTCTGGGAACTGGGAGGAGGAGGGAAAGACTTGATTGACACAATCTTATGAAATTGGAGGGTTAGTACTTACTATTGCTATGATTGCTATTACTATTACTACTGTGAGTAATTTTATTTTCAAAAGAGGAAACTGAGGCTTAGAGTAAGAGATCCGTCAGTGGTAAAGCCAGAATCAAGTCAGGACTTCCAGAACCTTGGAAGAAAGTGAATGTAAGAAAGAACGTTGGAAAGCAAGGAACTTGGAGTCATGCAAGGAGAAGGTGTGCCCTGGAAGTGAGAGGATGAAAAGGGAGAAGAAAACCTCCCTGGGTTTCCAATTCAATCCCTTTTGTTCTCAGAGAGGCCTGGGAAGATGACCACCAACTTCCCTCACTGGATGAGTGAAGTGTAATAAATATGTGCTTTTCCTTTTTGTACGAATGTGAAGTTGTTTCCAAAATTAGCCCTGTCCAACCGTTAAAATCCCCAAGTTCCCAAACTCTCTCAACAGGAAGCAAGCAGTGGACATCCAGATGTTTCTCCTCCCAGTGTTTGTCTGTGTAATGTTTACATGTATCTTTTTCTTGTCAAATCAAGACTTTATGAAATGCGTTATTGTGAGGATTGGTCATATGCACAAAAGTCCTAGGAAGAGGAAGTGAGGGCAGCATGGCTACAGAGTGACGCGTAGCTCTTTAGCCAAGGATCCAGCTCAGAAAGCCGTTTCAGAATGCTCAGATGAAGGAATTCACCAAGTATGGGACCCAGCTGAGACTGTTCTTTTTCTTAATGAAGAAAATTAGCACAGGGAACAATCCTGAAGAACTGCCCTTTGTGTGAAGGAAGGAAAAGAATCTGCCTGCCAATAAAGCAATCTACTGAAGGCTGTGAATACCAAAAAGACATCTTTCTACAGGAGAAGTGGTGAATGGAAGGTGGGATGGTGAATAGTCAGTGGCTATCACCTTGGGTGTCTTAGCCTGTGCCAGGACTGGGCTGTGAAAGGTCAGTGCTTCGCATTCACTGCTTTTGCTAAGCCTCAGAATAATCCTAGGAAGGAAGTTTTCCCCACTCCCCGTTCCCCCATCCCCCAGTGCTCTGTTTATAGATAAGGAAACTGAAACTCAAGAGGGCTTAAGATGGTACACATTTAGTAAGTGGCTGGCTGAGCTGGGAATCCAACCTAGGCCTCAGTTCAAAGAGACTACACATTTGACTTACCAACATATTGTGAATGCAATGCACATGATTCTATTAGTAAAAAAAAAAGGGTTCACTGAATATACTGTGGTAATTATTTCATAATGTATGTAAGTCAAATGATCATGCTGTTCACCTTAAACTTATACTGTGCTGTGTGTGAATTCATACAGCTGAATATGAATGTGAAATCTTCATAAAACTGGAAAAAAAAAAAAAGGGGAGGGGGGATCCATTTTGTTTGGATTCTCCGAGGAGATAGGGGATTTTGCCTCACACCAGAGGCAACACCAGAACTTTCTAACACCAGAACTCCCTGTTTTTCTCTCTTAAAACTAAAAACTGAAAGAACTCTGAGTTTTAATGAATTTTAATGAGTTTTATTTCTCTTCCATCCTCCATGGCAGTTATTTTGCCTAGGTAGTGGGGTCACTGATGCAGAGAAATATTGAAGGCAGGAGGAGATAGGAATGACAGAGGATGAGATGGTTGGATGGCATCACCATGTCAATGGACATGAGTTGGGCATGAGTTGGTGATGGACAGGGAAGCCTGGTATGCTGCAGTCCATGGGGTCACAGAGTCAGACGCTACTGAGCGACTGAACTGAGTGGGATCAATTTTTTAAAAAATACTTTAATTATTCCGTTGCACCAGGTCTTAGTTGGCATGGAGAATCTTCTATATTCATTGTAGCATGCAAGATCTTTTAGTTGCAGTATGTGGAGTCTAGTACCCCAACCAGGGATTGAACCCAGGCCCCCTACATTGGGTAGCTTGGAATCTTAGCCACTGGACCACCAAGGAAGTCCCTGGGGCACATTTGATCATTTTTCTTGTCTTGCTTTTGAGCCGGTATTATTTCATTCCTTCTTTGAATCTCAGAGAAAGATATGAAAGACAAACAGTTCATACCTGACAGATTACAGTGATTAACAATGAAAAAAACAAACAAACAAAAAAACAGCTATAGGATTGGATCCAAAAAACTTTCTCCTTCCAGGTAACTGGTGACAAAAGAGATAGCTTATCAGACTTTCAAATGATACCACATTTGATTATTTGATCTTCTTTTCTCCTCTGTAATTATTTGTTGTGGTTGTTCAGTTGCTCACTCATGTCCAACCCTTTGTGACCCCATGGACTGCAGCATACCTGGCTTCCCTGTCCTTCACTATCTCCCAGAGTTTGCCCAGACTCATGTCCACTGAGTTGATCATGCCATCCAACCATCTCATCCTCTGCTGTCCCCTGGCCCTCATGCCCTCAATGTTTCCCAGCATCAGGATCTTTTCCAGTGAGTCAGCTCTTCACATCAGGTGGTCAAAGTATTGGAGCTTCAGCTTCACCATCAGCATTCATAAGTATGATCTCAGACAAACCTTCTTGTTCTCTGTCCCACTATTAAAGAGAGGGAAGGAAGAAAAAACAAAGACAAGTAAGGCCAACTTTATTTGGATCTGCTATACCTCATTAGCAAATTTATGGTTTGGGTCTAGTGTAGTATATAGTACAGGTAAGGCATTTGCTCTTTTTTTTTTTTTTTTTAACTGAATGTTTAATTGCTTTGCCCTCTTTGGCCTCATTAGAGAAAGGCCTATATCCTCCATAAATGTACTATATGTAAGAATGGGCATCGACAAAAGTGAAACATCTGCTCGCCAGATCTGCCCCCAAGTCTTCTTAAGCACCAGGGGAAGCATCTCAAGTCAGTCTTCAGTTTGACTTTGCAGGAATGCTGCAGAATCCTCTGCAGTGTCTTTGCCTCTCACCTTCCCTGGGATTTTATAGGAGACTTTGAAGTTCCTCTGAACAAATAGGGTCTCTGTGTTTCACTTATTGCTGAGCCAACCCTGGGGCCTTGGTTCGATCAGCTCCTTATTAAGTGTTTAGTAATTTCAGTTTCCACCTTTTGGTCTTGCTTGCTTTGCAAACACCTGGAGAGAATTAGCTCCCAGGCCTTTGTAACATACCCATTTTGTGGTCCTAGGGAGAGTTGTGGGCTAGGGGATGTTGTTTCCCTTAATGAGTTTTCTTTACAGTGTTTCACTGTAAAAGGTACCCTCATTAATATTAACAGACAAAGAGAAGGTGAGGCTGTTCCACCTCTCTTTAGCTCTTGCTTTCTTGACTCTGCCTGAGCCCTTCATGTTGAAAAGGAAAGAATAAGTATGAAAACAGGAATGAAATACAAGATAATAGAGTACACCATAAGAATAATAATAGCGACAATAATGTCCAGTCACTTGCAATAAGTAGAAGTCTATCCCTGCATGACTCAATATGATACTGCTGGCTACATGAGCCTTTTGAGCCCTTGAAATGTGGCTGGCATATATGTATTAAGATTTATTATAAGTATAAAACACACTCTAGATTTGGAAGACTTAGTATGAAAAAGGTAAACTATCCCAATAATTTTATATATGTTATATATTGAAATGATAACCACTCAGAGTTAAAATTAATTTTACTTGTTTATCAGACTTCCCTGGTGGTCCACTGGCAAAGAATCTGCATGCCAGTGCAAGAGACACAGGTTCGAATCTTGGTCCGGGAAGATCCCTTATGCAACTAAGCCTGTGGGCCCAACTGCTGAAGCCTGTGCGCTCGAGAGCCCATGCTCTGAAACAAGAGAAGCCACCACAGTGAAAAATCTGTGCACTGCAACTAAAGAAAGCCTGCACACGACGACAAATACTCAGCATGGCCAAAATGTAAAGTAAATAAAGAATTTTTTAAAAAATTTGCCTGTTTCTTTTTAGCTATTTAATGTGGGGTGGCACAGAGTCAGACACGACTGAAGCGACTTAGCAGCAGCAGAAGCAATGTGGCCATTAGAAATTTAAAATTACGTCAACAGTTCATTTTTATGGTTTCCTCGTGTTTCTATTGGATAGAAGTGCACTAAAGGACAGAGCAAATTATTTCACAGGATGACTCAGACTTGCAAGAGTCCCATGACTAAGAAACCATGTGACATCAACATGGACAGGAGAAGTTTCAAGGGAAGTGTTAAGAAAATGTCATTCTGAATCACAACAAACAGGAAAAGGTAGTTATCAGAAACTACTGACTGGTGAGTTTTTCTCAGTATGAAATTCTAGAATCAATTATTAAATATAGAACTTACAAGCAAACTAGAAAACAAATAGATGGATACAAGAAACTGGCTGGGTTCACTAAAAACAAGGCAGACCATATCAATGTCTTTACTGTTTCGGATGAAATTGTTACACTGACAAATCTAGGGAATTATATAAACATGCCTGATTTCAACAAACTATTGGACAAAACTTCTCATGATATCCTTGAAGACAAATTTCAGAAAGTTGTGTTGGATAATAGTAATGGGATAAATCACAATGGGCTGAATATTTGCGTTAATCTTAAAAATTTAGCTATGGAAAGGTCTATAGGGGATGTCACAAAACTTAAAAATTATTTGAATGAATATGATGGCTACCCAAATCAGTACTCAATAAAAATGCATCAGTAATGAGAATATTACATACAACCATCATTAATGTACAGTGCTAAGTTCATGAAATGAATTATGTAGATCCCTAGTGTCTCAGACGATAAAGAATCTGCCTGCAGTGCAGGAGATCCAGGTTTGATCCCTGGGTTGGGAAGATCCCCTGGAGAAGGAATGGCAACCCACTGCAGGATTCTTGCCTAGACAATTCCATGGACAGAGGAGCCTGGCAGGCTACATATAGTCCATGGGGTCACAAAGAGTGGGACATGTAGCCTGACTTAAAAATAATGCCCATGAAAAAGAATTCTTCTTTTTTTAAACTAAATCTGAAATATACTTGTGGGAAAACATCATATAAAGCAGTAGTCTCACTTTTTTGTACTTAACTGGCCAAATCTAGAGTATTTTGTTCAGTTCTTGGAGAACTACAATGGTGCCGCTGCTGTTCAGTTGCTCAGTCTTGTCCGAGTCTCTGTGGCCCCATGGACTGTGTGTAGCCCACTAGTCTCCTCTATCTACGGAATTTTCCAGGCAAGAATACTGGAGTGGGTTGACATTTCCTACTCCAGGGGATCTTCTTGACCCAGGGACAGAACCCATGTCTCTTTCGTCTCCTGCCCTGGCAGTCAGGTTCTTTACCAAGAAAGGGGTCTTAATGATGAGCAAATGAAGGCCACACAGGCTGGCAAAAGAAGTCCAGACAGCTATGGCGTGATAGCTGTGCTCAGCTCTACCGCTCGGAGAGTACAGACATTATACTTGGCTACAAAATACAGGCAAATCCAAGAACAACGAGTGCAAGTTACAGGAAAGATCGGACCAGACCATCATGAAGAAGTTTTGGAGCTATCCACGAGAGAGACTGCCATTCCTGTGGCATCCATCAAGACTGTTTAAAGAAGATTCTTCTACACTGGAGGCAGATTGAAGTAAGTGAGATCTTTAAATTTCCAGTTTTAGGATTGGAAAGCCTATTAGTATAAGGAGTTTCCAAACACTCTACAGGTTTCTGCTTTCATAAAATTAAGCTAAGCATCATCTGGGAGTCTCTTTAGAATGATGAAGCAAGAGGAATTACACTGTCAGGAAACCTGGTACATGCTGGCTCTGTATGTGTGTTTGGGTGTGGGGGTGAAATGAATCCCTTCTTTGTAGGGTTTGGTAGTTTCTGTGGTATAAATGCCCCTACTAGAGCAGATTTTAAGCCACTCATCATTTAATGACTGGATCACAAATTTCCTAAAATTTTAACAGGGCTTTCACAGCCAGTCATTGGATAAGCTGGCCGGCTCCAGTTCTCTCCTATTAGCCCGTCACCTAGCAGTCAGAACGTGGTGTCAATAAGCAAGCAATCAATCAATCAATCAAATATTTGGGTTTAAGTATTTGATTTTTCATGTTTGCTATGGGTCACACACTATGAAAGATGTTAATATGTAACATGTCTTTTTTCCCTCAAAGAATTTATGGCCAAATAGGGAGGGGAATGGTTTTCAGGGGACAAAGAGTAACACAGAAAAAATAGAGAGTATTTTAAGACATGGCACAGTGCTGGCCATATATGTCTATGCTGGGGAAGCAGTGGTGGCACAAGAGCTAACGTTTATTGAGTGTTGAAATGCTCCATGTGCAGTATGAGCCACTTATAACTCAAGATGCGTAATCTTAACCCTATAAGGTAGACATAGTTAATACTGAAGGACTTCCCTAGTGGCTCAGACAGTAAGGCGTCTGTCTGCAATGCAGGAGACCTGCATTTGATCCCTGGTGAAGATCCACTGGAGAAGGGAATGGCAGCCCACTCCAGTATTCTTGCCTGGAAAATCCCATGGACCGCAGAGCCTGGTAGGCTACAGTCCATGAGGTCGCAAAGAATCGGATACGACTGAGCGACTTCACTTCACCTTAAGGTAGACATTGTGCCATTGTATGAATGAAGAACCACAGCTCAGAAATATCAAGACGTGAACTCGAAGTCACATCACTAGTAGGAACACAAGACCCTCTAAATCTACACATCCCATTCATGCCACCATTTCTTCCTTTGCATCATCAGGGAAGGAGGAGGAAGACTGGGATGGTATGGCTGTTGGACCCTGGCTGACCCAGTAAGCAAGGCAAGGCAGATGGCAAGGAGGTCAAACTCCCAAATCCTGTCCATCCACACTGAATGCTGCTCCAGCAAACTGACTGCGATGTGAGTTTTTGTTAAAAATTCCAGCTGTGTGAGTTAGGGAAGTAAATAACTTTCTGAGCCTCAGTTTCTTCGTCTATAAAATGAAAAGAAATATTCTCTAACTGACACTTTGTTGAGATTAAATGTGTTAATTTTCCAAAACACCTAGCACAGCACCCAGCACAGAGGGCGCATTCCATAAATATTAAAATCCTTTCCGTCCACACAGGTGCACGGGTCTCTCCCTAATTGGACTGTCACGTGTCTTTACGCCTTCAGCAAGTAGCACAGGGCCTCCTAGAGTCCAAGTAAGCCTTGTTTATTTACAGCAGTGATTCATTCCTCTGGACCCAGAAATAATTTCTACCTTAAGTAAAACAAATATATATACACACGTAAAGATCCGTTCCAGTGTTGAGAAGTCAGTGTATGCTTTTTCTCAGGCCTGGTCATTCCACACAGATGAGGACATCCTGATGGTCCACTCTAATCAGCCTGAAAGCTGCATATATCTGCTTATTAACTTCAGCAAGCCATCATGTTTCTGCCATGATCTTTCCATTCTGAGAAGTTGTTTGTTTCATTACAGTAAGTAACAAGTGATGATGCTAGGGTTGCCACTAAAGGCCCAAGGAAGAGTGTCATACTGTCAACTAAAGTTCAAATATGACAGCTCAAGGCCAGTTCAGTCAAGGAAACCAGTGGTGAAGGTCATGGGACCGCTGGAGAGGCGCTCAGATTTTTTAGAAGAAGTGCATGTCCATCACTACATCCTGAGAGGGTTGATCAGTAATTGCGTGAATGGGAACCGGAGGCCTGAGGCTTGTCATGGCTCCAGGGGATTTGAAGAGAACAGAACAGTGACTGGCAACAGACAAAGCTCCATAAGATCAAGCAAAGGCACCCAGCTGTGCTAATTCACCCTTTCTGTTAGCTCATCTCCCCCTCCCCAGATCTGCCAGAATTGCCTGTAGGCAGATGCTTCCTACCAGTGTGCACAGGTACCAACTATGAAATCCACCTATGTATTTTCTGTGGAATCTGGCTCTGATTTTAGCTGACAGCATGTGCTGTTGACTGGTTTTTATTAAAGTCCATAAATAAGAGAGTAATTCATACCCAATATGTTACAGACATTGTTTACATAGTGAAACTCTAAAAACTGTTTTGTTGTTTTCTGCTTTTTTCTACTTTTCAATTTTTCTTTAATGAGTATGGAGTTCTTTCATATTTAAAAGATAAACACTTTTTTTAAAGAGTAAGAGTTTCATGTCAGAGACAGAAGTGTAGGGAAAGAAACTCTTATTGCTACAGGCTTTGAGAATGATCAGAAATTTGTCTACTGGGGCATTTTTCTCTACGTTCTGTAAATCTGAGTGACCTTTGTTCTGAGATCGCCAGTTCAAAGATTGAGAAATATGCATTATAATAGAGAGATGAGTAGTTGGTCAAATTCCCTAGCACCTACTGCCGTTTGAGTTCTAGGTGAAGTGCTTGGAAAATGATGGCTTTTCAAAAACTGGGCTTTCTCAGCCCAGAAAGACAGGATACATGACACATGGTGGTTCAGTGGTTTACTGAGCATCAGCTGTGTGCACTGAAGATGCAGAGATCATTTGCATCTTCACTCTAACGAGGAAGGTAGATATGAAAGGAATATTGCAATATGAGAAGGTGACTTATATACAGAGATTGTGGTGAGTGGTCAGGGTGGGTCTCACAGAGCTGAGGACAGTTCCAAAGGCTTTCCTTTAGAGTAGGAATTTGCTAAGCAGACCAGATGTGGTTGGGTGGTAAAGAAGTGGGTAAAGATACAGCAAATCTGGCAGAGGGAAAAAAAAATCAGGACCTCAGCACTGACTCAAATAAAGTTCTCAAAGAGACAATAGCTCTTGACCCCAATAAGGACCGAGGCTAGTGGGCCACTCTGAGCCCTTATTCCATCTAACACCTATCAGTCCCGCCATATACTCAGTAAAAGGACAGCGATGATTCAAGAAAACCACATGACATCATCATCCAAAAGCACTTGATGATCAGAGAGATGTCTTACTGTGATGCTTCCTGTGCTTTCTGTGAAATTGTGAGAGCAAAATTTAAACTCTGAGGCTGCCCATTCAAGAATGAGAAACTGTGTATTAGGATTAGCATAATAAATACTTCTGTTTTGTAGAACCTACTGGAGATCCCCAAATGGCTTTTCATGAAAGAATTTACAATCTGGACACTGTCTTACTACCTAGACAGGCAGGAAGGGAAGGGAGTGTTGCCACTGAAGTTGCTTGCTATGTCAGTGGGGGCTTTCCAGCCCAAGAAAAAAAATAATTGCAAGGTAATTGTAATCTTTACTGAGCTCTGTTGAAACATATGAGAGAGATTCCCAAATGTACAGCAAAACATCTCAAAATGGCCTTTCCCATCTCTCTCCAGTCGTATATATCACATGTTTATGGCTCCCTCCTCCTAATTCTTTTCCTCCTTCTCCCAGCTTCCCTCCAAACTCTCTTAAACCCAGCGACAAGAGCACTTGTCTTCTCTCCCCCAGCTCCCTTCCTGCCTTTCTGAATTTATTCCTCCTGAGGCTGGTAGCTCTTTCTCCCTTTTC
The DNA here is from genome assembly GCF_023091745.1 of Budorcas taxicolor. Lineage (NCBI taxonomy): Eukaryota > Metazoa > Chordata > Mammalia > Artiodactyla > Bovidae > Budorcas > Budorcas taxicolor. The sequence goes on along the minus strand of NC_068912.1, from coordinate 84,144,309 downwards.
TAAAGTAAATCAATTTCACCTTTTCGGCCCACTACTCCAATCAACACCACAGTATTTTTATATTTGTGGCAGAAGTTTAATAGGCAGAATGGGGGGATGCTTTGCAGAGGCTAGAATCCCCAGGGGAATGATTTTTTTTTCCCTTGTCATCTAAACAGCAAGCACTTTTAGCCCCTGCTGGCAAAGTTTCTTTCTGGTGGCTCCCATATTTTAGGCCCGTTGTTCAGTTGCAAAGTCATGTCCGATTCTTTGTGACCTCGTAGACTGCAGCATACCCGACTTCCCCGTCCTTCACAATCTCCAGGAGTTTGCTCAAATTCATGTCCATTGAGTTGGTGATACCATCCAACCATCTTATCCTCTGCCACCTCCTTCTGCCTTCAATTGTAGGCCTTGCTCACCCTAAACACATAAGGCTTCTCAGAATAAAGAAGCTTGATGTAAAATGATCTTCCTGAGACTATTTTCCTTAACTTTCTTGTCTTTCCCTTTATTCATAGCAAATTTGAGTCTCCTTTCCTTTACTCCTCGAAGGTGGTTAACTACAGGAATACTATCCATGATTTAAAAAAAAAAAAAGAAAGAAACAGACTCATTCTTTAGAAAGAGAGAACAGCTAGTGGTTACCAGTAGGGAGAGAGAAGGGGGAAGGGGCCTTTGGGGTAGAGGACTAAGAAGTGCAAACTATTAGGTATAAAACAAGCTACAAACACAGGGAACATAGCCAGTTTTTATAATGACTATAAATGGGGTATAATCTTAAAATCACCTTTAAAATTGTGAATCACTAGGTTGTACACCTGAAACTTACAGTGTATGTCGACTGTTGTTCAGTCGCTCAGTCATCTGACTCTTCGCGACCCCATGGACTGCAGCACACCAGACATCCCCATCCTTCACTATCTCCCAGAGTTTGCTCAAACCCACATCCATTGAGTTGATGATGCCATCCAACCATCTCATTCTCTGCCGCCCCCTTCTCTTCTTGCCCTCAATCTTTCCCAGCATCAGGGTCTTTTCCAATGAGTCTTCTTTGCATCAGATGGCCAAAATATTGGAGCTTCAGCTTCAACATCAGTCCTTGCAATGACTATTCAGGGTTGACTTCCTTTAGGATTGACTGGTTTGATCTCCTTGCTGTCCAAGGGACACTCAAGAGTCTTCTCCAACACTACAATTCAAAAGCATCAGTTCTTCAGTGCTCAGTGTTCTTTATGGTCCAGCTCTCACATCTGTACATGACTACTGGAAAACCATAGCTTTGACTATATGGACATTTGCCAGCAAAGTGATGTTTCTGCTTTTTAGTATGTTGTCTAGGTTTGTCATAGCTTTTCTAGGACAGGGGCCCCATTCATTAGCACTGTCCCTGGAAAACACCATGCACTCATTTCTTAGTGCAGTTAGTACTTATCAAAGTGGATCAAAAGTGAGCATAAGTTTCTCAAAGGATTTTTTAGTCCCTTGAACCAAGTTTCACTGACATAAGACCTGGAGCACACACAATTGCGTCTCACCCTGTTTCAAGCCACCATGTGAATGAGTGACCAGGAAGTAGCCTTGCCCTCATAGGATTTCCTCCAGTATTGACACTGCAAGCCAAGGATCTTTAAGGACAGAAACAGCCATTTGTTTTTCTTTTCCTCTGAGAAGTGTCCTGATGTAAAGTTTTCCACCCACCTCCTGACTTCTCTGAGCTCACTCTGGCATTTGAAGAGTTAATCTGCTGACACCTAGTGGCTCTCGGCCAACCTGAGGGATCCCTACTCACAGGGGAGGAGTGGGCGAGGGTGCTGGGGTGGCGTTGCCTTGGTGACCAGCTTTGTCTTTCCACCCCTGGGTACTAGTTAGAGGGGTTGACTTTCTGAAAGCATATTCTCTTTCTCCTCTCTCTCCCTCTCCTCCCTCCCCTGCAACTGGGGCCTGTTTCCTCTAGACCCAAGGCAAAGCAGTAGTGCAGGCTAGGATTTCTTGCAAGTTTTCCGCTGTGGGGTGCCGCAACAGCTGTGACCCTGGCTTGATTTTGATGTCGACTTCAAGGGCGCCGTGCCCAGCAGGGGGAACATTTTTACCTCAGGAGTCTATTCACATTGGTAGCCTTGGCAGGGAAAGTTCCAGAAGCTTTGATTACACAAATACCTCTGCTAGGTACAGGCCCCCGTCTTGGCAACCTGGGGAGAGAGAATGTGCACGTGGGCTGATTAAACCAAACGACCGTTTCCTTGGCTGGGGTGGGGGTTGTGGGAGGGGTGGTCTTCAGCTTGGAAATGATTTTTTCCTTGGCTGTGTTGCCTGGAAACTTGGAGGGTTTAATTAGGACTAGGGAGGTTTTGGGCTTCTGCAGCTGCCTCTGTTCTCCCCCAGGGTTACTGACTGAGTGTGTGTGTGTGTGTGTGTGTGTGTGCGCGCGCGCGCACCCGTGTCCCCAGCAGACCAAAACCAGCTGGAGAACTGTACCAGGGCAAATGGGACTCTTTTCATTTCAGTTGATTTTAGTTAATAATTTTGAAACTTGTAAACCACAGAGAGGCTAAGAGTGGTTTGCATGTCATGTACTGGAGCTGGACAACTGGGTGGAAGTGGTAGTTGATACTGCTAACCTACATCTATCAAGGGCCAATCTTTGGAAAGTGTTTTGAATGTTCCCAAGTTTGTTCAGGAAGGACTGCCCTGGGTCCATGGCTCCCTGGCTCTGTGAATTCCAAGGGAGAACTGAGGTAGAGCCCAGTCTGTCCCAATGCAGTTATCTTACTTTGTTAGGAAAAAAGAACAAATAAATTAAAATGCAATCTATTAATCCTTTATTGGTCTCAATGTCTTTATTCAGCTCAACATGAGCAATTAGTTATTCTGCTATTTAGAGATTTTGAAGACTTGAGAAACCTGTTCTTTTCCATTTTTCTTTTGCGTGTGTGTACATTTGTATTTATTTTTCAACTACAAATATTATACATATGTATATTATGGTTATAAAAGAATTAGAGACAAAAGTATAACCTCTCTCGTTCAAAAGGAGATTTTCCAACTGGAGTTAAGGTTGATGAAGGCACATTTTGGTCCATCTCTCCTTCTTCCTTCCCTCCCCTCCTTTTCCCCTCCCTTCAGAGGAACATGCAGAGACACAGTCCCTTCCTTCGCAAAGTCCACGGAGTTGAGCTGCAACATCTCACGTGCCTTAGTTCCCAGGACTGCCATAACAAAGTACCACAGAGTGGATGGCTTAGACAGCAGAGCTGTGTTGTCTCACAGTTTTGGAGGCTAGAAGTCCAAGATCAAGGTGTCAGGGGACCTCCCTGGTAGTCTAGTGGTTGAGAATCCACCTTCTAATGCAGGGAAAGCAGGTTTGATGTAGACTAGCAGTCGGACATGACTGAAGCGACTCAGCAACAGCAGCCGCAGCAGCAGCAGCTAAGATGTGTGGGACATCTTACATAGGTAGGTAGGTAGCTAAGATGTAAGATGTGATGTAGGTAGCTAAGATGTGTGGGACATTAAGAGTGCTTTTTCTTTCCTGCACATTTTTGCCACAGAGAGTGAGTAATTGGCTTATTTTTCCACTTGCTTGGGTTTTAATGTCCTTTCTTGTTGTTTAGTCACGAAGTTGTGTCTGACTCTTTTGCAACCCCATGGACTATAGCCCACCAGGCTCCTCTGTCCATGGGATTCTCCAGGCAAGAATACTGGAGTGGGTTGCCATGCCCTCCTCCAGGGGATCTTCCCGACCCAGGGATCAAAGCGACGTCTCCTGCATTGGCAGGTGGATTCTTTACCACTGAGCCATCAGGGAAGCCCCTTTAATGTCCTTATCCCTAATCAAATTCAAATTCTGCCCTAGCTGTGTAAGTGTTTCTCAATACATTCAAACATGTTAGTAATTATTGATTTCATTTTCTTGAGCTCTCTCTTTTGAGCTGATACAGCTTGCACTGGTGGTTATATGACTAGATTGTTTCCCAGGGGACCCTCCATGTGGGCCTTTCCTGTTAGACTGGTCAGAAGTCCAGAGAAGACTCTTCCACCTCCTTCTTGTAGAATATATATCTGACAGCTGTTTTCTGGAAGCTGAGTGTGGGAAGAGGCTGGAGTCCAAATATTTAATCCATCAGTATTCCTTGAATCCCACTGTTTTCAGCACAGTGATCTCCAATACCTTGACTCTCCCTGCATCTCAAGTTCAAAAACCCTTGTTTACTGTCTCTGGAAACTAAATCTCTTTTGTCATTCACTACAAGAAGGAGTTGAGTGGCTACGTACCATGGGGAAGGTGGGAGTGGAGGCAAGGGAAATCTACCTGCTTCTACACCTTTTTCCGCCTACCCTCCTGCTTCAGCCCCACCTTTACTCTCACTTCCAGAGGCACCAGGAGCACCAGTTCCTGCCCTGGTCCTCTGTCTGCAAGTCACTCTGGGGGTCTCCACACAGCATGCTTGCAGGTGGCTTTACCCATATTGTCTGCTAGCTCGGTCATCAGTCCTTCACAGGTTTAGCTGTTTCCATCTTTCCATCCTCACTGCTTCTGTGTTAGTAGGTTTCAGGAAGAAAAGGAGCCAAGTATGTGTCCAATTTGTCAGCTTTAACTCTGAAGCCTTTCCTGTCCTTTCACCAGCATGTTCTGGAGGCATTTTCAACCCCTAAATGAATGATCCAAATCCTGAGCTGAGTAGCACTGTGAGTCAATTTGGGCAGAAGAGAGGACCTTCAGCTTTACCATGTGATCTAGAAACATGTGCACACACACACACCAGCACACACTCAGCTCAGTTCTCCACTCTGTATCACTCACAGCCGACCTCAGCAGAATATTTGGAATCAGCTCCAGATTCTTATTTTGTTCTCCAGGTAAATTTTTTTTTTTTTTACATTCCCCAATTCTCTCTTTTCCTCCTCTCCGGTTTATTCTTGACAGTATAGCCACAAAGTATTCTTTTTGAAAATGAAAATTCCATTATTGTATGTCATTCCCAGGCAACGTTTTGTCTTTGCCCTTAAAGTTCTGTACCCTACTCTCCTCCTATAACCCCTGCCTGCTATGGTTTCAGTTCAGTTCAGCTGCTCAGTCGTGTCCGACTCTTTGCGACCCCATGAATCCCAGCACGCCAGGCCTCCCTGTCCATCACCAACTCCCGGAGATTACTCAAACTCATGTCCATCGAGTTGGTGATGCCATCCAGCCATCTCATTCTCGGTCGTCCCCTTCCTCCTGCCCCCAATCCCTCCCAGCATCAGAGTCTTTTCCAATGAGTCAACTCTTCGCGTGAGGTGGCCAAAGTATTGGACTTTTAGCTTTAGCATCAGTCCTTCCAAAGAACACCCAGGACTGATCTCCTTTAGGATGGACTGGTTGGATTCCCTAGCAGTCCAAGGGACTCTCAAGAGTCTTCTCCAACACCACAGTTCAAAAGCATCAATTCTTTGGCACTCAGCTTTCTTTATAGTCCAACTCTCACATCCTTACATGACCACTGGAAAACCAATAGCCTTGACTAGATGGACCTTTGTTGACAAAGTAATATCTCTGCTTTTTAATATGCTATCTAGGTTGGTCATAACTTTCCTTCTGAGGAGTAGGTGTCTTTTAATTTCATGGCTGCAATCACCATCTGCAGTGATTTTGGAGCCCCAAAACCAAAGTCTGACACTGTTTCCACTGTTTCCCCATCTATCTGCCATGAAGTGATGGGACCAGATGCCATGATCTTCGTTTTCTGAATGTTGAGCTTTAAGCCAACACTTTCACTCTCCTCTTTCACTTTCATCAAGAGGCTTCTTAGTTCCTCTTCACTTTCTGCCATAAGGGTAGTGTCATCTGCAGATCTGAAGTTACTGATATTTCTCCCAGCAATCTTGATTCCAGCTTGTGTTTCTTCCAGCCCAGCGTTTCTCATGATGTACTCTGCATACAAGTTAAATAAGCAGGGTGACAATATACAGCCTTGACCTATGCCTTTTCCTATTTGGAACCAGTCTGTTGTTCCATGTCCAGTTCTAACTGTTGCTTCCTGACCTGTATGCAGATTTCTCAAGAGGAAGGTTAGGTGATCTGGTATTCCCATCTCTTTCACAATTTTCCACAGTTTATTGTGATCCAAACAGTCAAAGGCTTTGGCATAGTCAATGAAGCAGAAATAGATGTTTTTCTGGAACTCTCTTGCTTTTTTTGATGATCCTGCTATGGTTTAGGGGGGTTATATTAGTCTCCCCTCCTCAGCCAAACTTTGGTTTCCCTAGCTATTTTGCAGTTCTCTTGGGCCTTTGCATATGCTCCATCAGTTCAGTTCAGTCACTCAGTTGTGTCCGACTCTTTGCAATACCATGGACTGCAGCACACCAGGCCTCCCTATCCATCACCAACTACCAGAGCCTACTCAAACTCTTTTCTATTGCGTTGGTGATGCCATCCAACCATCTCATCCTCTGTCGTCCCCTTCTCCTCCTGCCTTCAGTCTTTCCCAGCATCAGGGTCTTTTCCAATGAGTCAGTTCTTCACATCAGGTGGCCAAAGTATTGGAGTTTCAGCTTCAGCCTCAATCCTTCCAATAAATATTCAGGACTGATTTCCTTTAGGATGGACTGGTTGGATCTCCTTGCAGTCCAAGAGACTCTCAAGAGTCTTCTCCAACACCACAGTTCAAAAGCTTCAATTCTTCGGTGCTCAGCTTTCTTTATAAACCAACTCTCACATCCATACACGACTACAGGAAAAACCAAGCTTTGACTGTCAGACGGACCTTTGTTGGTAATGTCTCTGTTTCTTAATATGCTGTCTAGGATGGTCATAGCTTTTCTTCCAAGGAGCAAGTGTCTTTTAATTTCATGGCTTCAGTTACTATCTCAGTGATTTTGGAGTCCCTAAAGATAAAGTCTTGCACTGTTTCCATTGTTTCCCCATCTATTTGCCATGAAATGATGGGACTGGATGCCATGATTTTTGTTTTCTGAATGTTGAGTCTTAAGTCAACTTTTTCACTCTCCTTTTTCAATTTCATCAAGAGGCTCTTTAGTTCTTCTTTGCTTCCTCTATACCCTGCCTGGAAAGCTCTTGATCTCAGCTCCCTAAAGGTTCTATTGAAAAAACACTCTTTATATCCAGGGAGACCTTCTCCAACTGTGTTTCAGCCCCTCCCCACACACACTCAGTTAAATCCTGCATTATACACTCCCATATAATTTTGTGATAGCACTTTAGTTGCATGTCCAGGCTAGAATGGAAGCATCATGAGCACAGGATGTTTTTCTGTCTTGTTCCTACTATCACCCTGGTATGCAGCACCAGACCTGGCCCATAGAAGGCAATCCATAGTTAGTTATTTAATCATCTGTACTTTTCACCTTAGGGTTTCCTAATCTTCGTTTTCTGAGAAGGCAATGGCACCCCACTCCAGTACTCTTGCCTGGAAAATCCCATGGATGGAGGAGCCTGATAGCCTGCAGTCCATGGGGTCGCTAAGTCGAGCACGACTGAGCGACTTCACTTTCACTTTTCACTTTCATGCATTGGAGAAGGAAATGGCAACCCACTCCAGTATTCTTGCCTGGAGAATCCCAGGGACAGAGGAGCCTGGTGGGCTGCTGTTTATGGGGTCGCACAGAGTTGGACATGACTGAAGTGACTTAGCAGCAGCCATCTTCTCTTTCACCCCAGCATACTCTCCCTTCTAAATGTACTGCTCTAATAGCCGAGAATATTAGTTAAATATTGAAAATTTTGGCCTGGAAATATAGTCACAACTCCCTTCCTGGAAAATTGGGCTTTGCCTTTCTCTCTTTCCTTTGTGAGAAATAGCCCTCATTGTCTTCAGGACACAAGATTAGGTGACCAGGTGTCTCTCAACTTGCTATGCTGGCTCTCAAGGCAGAAGATCCCCAAAATTGGAAATAGAAAGGGAAAGGCTTAATTTTTTCATAGGCAATCAGGGAAGTTGGATGTAGTGATAAGCCAAGCAAAGTCATAGGATGTTTCTCATAAAATAAACTGAACAGAGGCCCTGTTACAGAATTGCAATTGCAATATGATGTGTAAAGGTTGCCCCAGATTTTTTTCTCATTGCTTTTCTTATAAGAGGAAAAAAAAAAAATCCTGCCCACAGTATGCAGTAATTGGAAGTTTGAAACTGAAACTGTTTGTTTCCTCATCTGTAAAATGAGAAAATTGAACTAAGTGCCCTCTAAGGCAGCTCTGAAACTCTGTGACCTTATTCTACAAGTCTTTATAAAAACTGTTCACAAGAAATTTTAGGTTTCTGAAAATACATTGCTCTTGAGGAAATCAAAGTTTTATTGCAAGATTTTTTAAAAAATGTAAACACTTCTATGAACTTGGCAAAAAACATCAGGTGGAAAATAGTGTGGATTTTCAATCTGCCAACAGTGATCCCATTTTAAAAAGTTCAATTGTCAGTAATTTTAGGACTCAGCACACAACTATATAAGGGCTAGAAGGGCTGAAACCTTCTAGCAGGTTTGGAATTCTGTGTCTTTGTCTAGAGGCAAAAATGAAACACCTGCTTAACTGCAAAAGATTAGTATCTGAGACTTTTTAAAAAATAAATAAAGGTACCATGTGATACTTGGTATTATTAGTAGTACATATCTACTTCTTTTGACAGTCTATCATTGGGCTTCACTTTCCTTCCCCACTAATGTTGGATTTCTTTGGCCACTGCAACGTTTGTGGACATGAAAAACATTGTGCTTTCCTCAGTTTAACTTCAGTCTTGTGGTGACTTGCCATGAGAGGGCAAGTAATTACTGTCTGGAGTCCAAAATAAAAAATATGGTGCAAATATAAGCTTAACTCACAGACCCTCCCAGCTGAGCTTAGCAAAACTCAGCAAAATCACAGTTGATCTGCTGACTTTTGAACATGAGAATAAGTGCTTGTTATTTTAAGCTACTAAGTCTTGAGGTGGTTGTTCCATAGCATTATCATGAAAAAGTTGATTAATACAAGATGCAATGTAGGTTCTTGAGAGATATAATACGATGTGTAAGGTATGGTTTCTGAAATTTGGCACACCTTGTTTTGAGTCTCACTTCCTTTATTTATTAGATGTGGAATGTTATGCAATAGACTTATCCTCTTGAAGACTCTGTTTCCTCATCTGCAAAATGGAGATAATTATGGTAACAAGCTAATAGCACTGTTGTGTAGACCAAATGAGTTAATACATATCAAGAAGCGAAGACAGTGCCTGCTACATAGTGAGGAGCCGGTAAATGTTTATTATCACTAACAATAATGATTATTATAATTTCTATAACATAAATATTACTTTCCCGTTAAATTATAAAACTGGATATAAAGACTTATTTGGAATATTTGGTGAAAAAGAATGAAGATTCTACCACATGGCTAATAAGTTCATATGATATTAAAAAGGTCTTCCTGTAGCTCAGATGGTAAAGAATACAGCTGCAAAGCAGTAGACCCAGGTCCAGTTCCTCGGTCAGGAAGATCCTCTGGGGAAGGGCATAGCAACCCACTCCAGTACCCTTGCCTGGAGAATCCCATGGACAGAGGAGCCTGGCACGCTACAGTCTACAGGGTCACACAGAGTTGGACACAACTCAAGTGACTTCACATGCATGCATGCATTTTCTACCAAGCAAGCTTATCTATATGTATAAAGAAGTTTTGAGTTCCTTTGCAATGATTTCCCAAATCTGAGCTCTTTTTACTATTAGAATTTACATCTCCATGTCCCAGAGTCTAGGATATGAAATTTGGTATCAAGTATTAATAGTTTAGATCCAATCTACACCCTCAGCACCCAGAATCATTCATTAGAGTTCATATGTAATAGTTCACTGCTGTGGTACTTTGCCTTCACGTATTTAACAAGCATTTATTAAGTACTAGCTATTGCATTCTGAGTGACAAATACTCCATCTCTGGCATTTTGGGGGCTTCCTTGATGGCTCATATAGTAAAGAATCTGCCTACGATGTGAGAGAACCAGGTTCAATCCCTGGGTCAGAAGATCTCCTGGAGAAGGGAATGGCTATGTACTCCTGTATCCTTGCCTGGAGAATCCCATGGAAAGAAGGAGCCTGAGGTGCTACAGTCTGGGGTTGCAAAGAGTCAGACATGACTGAGCAACTAACACTTCATTGCACTAGGTGTTATAGATAGATAAACAGACATAGTTCTGCACTGATGGCAGTCATAGGTTAGCTACAGATTACAAGTATGTTTCACTCTGGTGTCAACTCTGATGGATTTAGAGTGGCTGCCCAGAAGGCTGTCTAAAAACAATTCTAGGAGGTATGGCAAAAACCATCACAATATTGTAAAGTAATTGCCTGCCAATTAATTAAAAAAAAAAAACAATTTTAGGCAGCATTTTATCTTAGTGGGGAAAGAGTCATGGGTTTGGAAGGAAGGAATGGTTTTGAATACTTGCTAATCCAGCTTTAGCTAGAGGTCAGACACATATACAACAAAATATAATTTAATGCAGTAAGTGCTATTTGTGAGACAAGAACAAAGGAGCATGGAACACAGAGCAGGGAGTAATTAATTTAGCCAAGAGACGAGCTTAGTAAGGAAAGCCTTAATTGAAAGGGTGAAATTTTATCTGGGTCTTGACTGGTGACTAAGAATTCAGTAGGTGATGAAGTGGGGAAAGATGATTTCAGGCCAAGAACACAGAATGAGCAAAGACACAGAGGTGTATTAGTACATGGGGTGTTGGGGCATAGAGGACACAGCATATAGTCTTGTTTGGTTAGAACATGAGATGTGGGATTATGCTAGTAGGAGTGAGTTATCATAGGGGGTTGGGACCAGTCTGTAGTGCTTTGTTATATAAGCAATAGGAATCCCTGAAGGCTTTTACGCTAGAGCATCATACAGCCAAATGTGTGCCTTTAAAAAGTTACTCATGAAGAACTAGATTGAAGACAGGAAAAAAAGAGAGAGAGAAAAAGAGGCAGGCAGCAGAAAGAAGGTTTCTGCAGTTATGTAGATAAGCGACAGTGGACATCTAAACTGGGGAGACGTGGCAGAGAGAAGGGAAACAGCATCATCAAACAGAATAAGGATGCTCTTCTCCCAAAGTGAATGTGTTAGTCATGCAGTCGTGTCCAACTCTTTGCGACCCCATGGACTGTAGCCCACCAGGCTCTCAAAAATGACCTATTATTAGGGTTTCAGCATAAAGCAAATTCAACTGTCTAATTTTTTCATTGCTTTTGTTTTAGTACTACTGTTTGAATATGTATAGTGTATGTGTGCGTGTTAGTTACTCAGTTGTATCTGACTCAATGCAACGCTATGGACTATAGCCCACCAGGCTGTTCTATCCATGGAATCCTCCAGGCAAAAATCCTGGAGTGGGTTGCCATTTCCTTCTCCAGGGCATCTTCCTGACCCAGGGATTGAATCCAGGTCTTCCGCATTGCAGGCGGACACTTTACCATTTGAGCCATTGGGTAAGCCCTGAGTATGTATATACATCATTAAATTACACATAAATGGGAACTTGAAGGGTAACTTCAGATTTTTAAATTTATTCTTGAGTCAATCCTGTGAAGTATGTACTATAATTTCCATTTTACAGAGGAGAAAACTGAGGCTCAAGGATTAAAAGAGCCCGGGGTCAGTGATCTTAGATTATATATCTTCTAAATATCAAAATAGCATTTGATCCCAAGACAACTTGACTCCAGAGTCAATGTTCTTAATGACTACTCTGCACTATGGAAACAGTTCATTCTCCAATGTTACTGTCCATTTCCACTAACTGTTAAATCTCTTATATACCTCCTCTTTTCAGTCTCATGTATCTTGACCTAGGAGACAAGCCAGCGGGTATCAGAGGAGTATTGAAAGTAGGAGAAAAGTTCTTCTGGAAGAACCCAATAATTTGGGCTTGAGATCAAAGAAAAACTATTGATTTTTTTCCTGAGTACTTGACAGATTTGTCAAGTAATCTTGAATCTCTTACTCTTTGGGAATCAATGCATTAATTAATCCATGGGCAATGTACCTAGCACTGTGCTGGGGAAATAAATCACCCTAGAATTAATCCTCAATAGGGATACAGGGGAAAGAGCCCAAGACTATGAGATAGGAGACGGACTTGGGAGCCCTGGCTCTGCCATGAACCTGGCCTTGGCCTTAGACAGGTCTCTTCACCTTTCCTCACCTTCTTTCCACCATTGGAAATAGCCCCAGGGATGGTAAAGGTCCTTACCGTTCCTATATTTTTACACTTGCTTTACAGGATTAATTGAAGGAAAAATAAAAGAGCAGTTAGTATTGGACAGAAAACTGTGGTAATAAAACACTGAATTGCACTACTGGTTTAGCAATCACTTGGCGTCTTCTGAAACTGCCTCCTAAATATGCAGGAAGAGTGTTTATCATTCCAGCTCCTATGGAACCTGAAATTTCAGAGAGCATAGGCTTTACAATGTCGCAATTTCTCAAAAATTGCTGCATTTGAAATCTTGCGGGATATTTAAAACTTGTTTTTAGAGCACCAGAGGCACTTTTCAGCTGAGTTACTCAGTGTTTTATCCCTCCATCCTCTTCATCTTGCCTGAAGAGTCCCCAGTGGTAATTTTTAAACATGGCTAGGTACTTTATCGAGGTCTTCGGAGTTCAGGGCAGCGCAGAGTTTACTCTGAGGCAAAATGTTTTGAACAGTGGCAGCATGCGCTCACTGTTTCCTGGAGCTAACAGCTGCAAATCGATATTTGCATCCCGCTTCTTCCAAGAAGAGACGGTGGGGTGGGTGGGAACGCAAACTTGCTGTGTCCACCTGAGCAGCACGGTCAGGTTCCTCGCAGTCATCCTCTTGGCTTCACAGGAATCGCAGAAGCAACTGCCAAGCCTTGCAACAGTGCGATCCTGCTGCCTTCCAGCTCTAACAATCAAGGGTCAAGTCTCCAGAGAGCAAGGGCTCCAAGCATTTAGTTTATTAGAGATGATGGCATTCCCGGAGCTCTGGGGCTGCCCGCTCTGCCCTCCAAAATAAACGGTCCTCTTAAGGCTTCACACTATGGGTTCCTCCCTATATTAACACAGGAGCTGACGAATTGGGTGCGAAGCTGCGACTCATATTTTGGAGGGTATAAGGGATGATTGTGCTGGTTCTAATTCCAAAGCTGATCTTTTTAGCAGGTTATGATGGATGACTCGCCACGGTGGTCAGCGCCTCCTGTATATTTTAGGTGGAATGCTTTCTTTTGACACATACTTTACAGAGACATATGTGTATCCTATTTTAATTAATGGAAGAAATGATTCATTCACAAGTGAAAGATTTAATTAAAGAAAGGATCAGTAGGGGTCAGCCATGAATTGCAAAATACCTCTGATGTTTATTATACTCTCCACCAACTCTGCATGCTGTCTGGAGTGGTACATGGCAGTAAAGACAGGCGCTGGAAAGAAAGAAAGTGAAGCGTAATTCATTCATTCATTCAACAAATATTACTGAGCCCCTACTGTGTTTTAGGCACTGTGCTAGCCTCTGCAGATAAAATGGTGAGCAGTCAGACATGATTTTTTGCCCTTATTGAAGTAGGGGGGCACAGGAAAAAGTGAAGAACAAATAAAACCCTATTATTACTGATGCTAACATGTTTTCTGAAGGAAAAAGTGATTTGGGACTCTTCTCCTTGTGGTGTTTTGGTATGTTTTTTAAGGATCTTAGTACCCAACTTTATACTAAGGTGCTTATTTAACTTTGGAATATATATCTGAAATCAATCTGACCCAAGTTCACTAGATATAGCATCAATATATTATTCCTAGAAGCAGAAGCTATACATACTGAGTTACAGTATATGTCCCTTGTCCCAGGGGCTCCTTTGAGTAGATAAACCTTGTGCTTTAGAATCGGGGAAACCTGGATTCAAATCCTGGCTTCTCAGCTTAATTGCTTTCTGGTCTATAATATTACTTTGCTTTTCTGATCTCATTTTTTTTTTCTTTTAAAAGGAATAGTAAGAATATATAAGGTATTGAGTCAATGTGGACAAAATAAATGAATAGTACCTAGCATATAGCTTTTATATTAGATAATCAGCATTAATGTCTGTAACTTGTTTTCTTATACTATGAGTAGTAGGAGGAGTATTCTCCTTCTCTCTGGAACTTTCTTCATTCTATGTTTGTTCTGGCTGTTCATGTTCTTAACCCCTCATTTGATGACAGAGGTCACAATTTTTAAAGCAGTGAACACAGTCTGTTATATGCTTAGTGATCAATAAATGACTATCAAATGTTTGGATGAAATTTTCTTGATCTCTTTTTGGAACTGGGTAGAGAATAAGTTGACAGCAAACAAAGTCCTCAAAGGCTTCCCATAACACTTGGAGTAAAGATCTATATTCCTTATCATGGCAAATGGGAACCTACATGCCCTGACCTCTGCCTACCTTTCTGATCTCAACCACTGCTATTTTACATTTTTTACTGAGCTTGAGCAATCAGCCTTGCCTGCAATGCCCTTTCTCTAGAACTGTGTGTGGCTCACACCTTCAGCTCTTTGTTCAAAATGGTTCCTAGAGGCCTTCCCTGACCACCTTGCCTATTCATTTTCCATCTCCTCATCCTGCTTTATTTTTTCTCAAAGCATTATCTCTGTTAGAAATTACACAAAACCAATCTGTTGTCTATCTCCCCAAATTATCACATGTGAGCTCTTGAGGGCAGGAACCTAGTCTGTTCCTGTCCAGCCCTGAATCACCCTGCCACCAAATGAATCAAACAAATGAAGTATCTCTTTTCATGTTCCTAGGGAAGCATTAAAACTTTCCAAATAGTTTCAGTAGCCTCTAAAATATAAGAAATCTTCCCCCCACCCCCGCCCCTGCTCCAAATTTTTGCTTTCAACACTGAATTTAACATTTCACTACAGAATGGCAGGAAGAGGGAAAGTCTATTTCTAAAATCGAGTCATATGGAAAATGAAGACACAGCCAACATGAGGTCTTCCAAAGCCCCGATTTTAATAGGATTCCTACACATTTTTTCTTTCTCACCATGAATCTGGCCCTTGTAAGTTGCTTCCTTTGTGCTTAAAAAGTAGTTTGTTACTTCTGCTCTCCAAGCCAGCAAACATGGATTTTCTTTAGTTTTCACATGATCTGGCTCAAAACAGCAGGAAACTTGAATGTTTCGTTTGGCGTCCTTCACTGACTGAGAACAGAACTGCAAACAAGAGAGTCTCGCTTAGCGCAGGCGGTCCTAGCGCTGGAGAGCACAGACCAGAACCTCGTCCTCCACGATGCAGTCCGCACACAATGATGGCTCACGACTCTCCTGGAATGGGAGGGATGAGTGGGGACCCCAGAGGCGTCCCTCCACGTGTAAGGCCTGAGCCTGGGTGTGCGTGCGCGACGCTGCGTGGTATGGGAGCTCTGCTGGCTTCGCCTGGAGCATTTTGACCAAGTCTCTCCAAAGAGCCAAACAATGCTGGCTGTTCCTGGCAAGGCTGGGCCTGGCTTACTCAGATCTGTGTTTTAGGAGAGGTGCTTTAGGGTAACAGAACTGGCTCCATTTCCACCATGACCACATCAGCCCCGGTTTCCGCTGTGCAAAAACAAAATTCTCAAAAATGTTACCATACCAAATCGTATGTGGCTTTTGTTTTATAAACAACTATTTTTTTTTTTGGTCTGTGGAAACTGTAATAAAGACCAACACCATATCCAGTTGTTTTCCAGAGAGCCAATCCCACTTGGGAGATTTTCTCTCAGCACGAGGTCCTGCTCGTTTTTTTCCTAGCAGATATTCCGAAAATTTGACTCTGTGTGGTCAAGGGCCTAGCCGTGAATACTCAGCATCTCATCTTAGAACCATGGGCTTCTTCCTGCTGCTGAAAGAGAAGGTTTCAGAGCCACTGATGCAGGACTGGTGGAGACAGCCGTGAAGGAAGTGGTCTCACAGAGGATCTCAGTTTTGCTGGAGATGGGAAAGGCTCCCTAGCAAAAGAGGAGGCCCACATTTGGGGCCCACAGGCCATGAGAATATACTAGACCGGAGGTTTTGATGTTCTCAGATGCTTGGACATTGCCTGAAGTGCATTGCACCAAATGCCTTCCTTCTTTCAGTATGATTTCATTTAAGACAAGTAAGATGAAAGCTTACAACAGGACATCACTGATTTTCCAACATAAAACAAGCAAGGGTGATAATATTAATGGAACAAATATGTTCTGGCAGAAAATTCTTACTATTTGCACACATTCCCTGGTCCAGTGGTTAAGAATTCACCTTCCAATGCAGGGGATTCAGGTTCAATCTCTGGTCAAGATCCCACAGGCCTCTGAGTAGCTGCAACAAAGAGCCCACATGCTGCAACTAAGAAGCAATGCAGCCAAATAAATAAATAAATATTTTTTTAAAAGAAAGAAAGAAGCTATCTTCAAGGTACAGTACATGAAAAAATAAGTAAATAAAAGACACAAAATAGAGTTGAGCACCAGAAATTTTTCCCTTGTGACTGAAAAAACATGGGTTATCAACAATAATCTCTTGCAAA
This sequence comes from Budorcas taxicolor, assembly GCF_023091745.1. Taxonomy (NCBI): domain Eukaryota; kingdom Metazoa; phylum Chordata; class Mammalia; order Artiodactyla; family Bovidae; genus Budorcas; species Budorcas taxicolor. The sequence continues at coordinate 84,127,810 of NC_068912.1, read as the reverse complement.
CAAATCCCATTCACAACTGGCTCCAGTGGAGAAGCAACTGCTGAATTACCAAGGGAATGTGTCTAGTACATTTCATTCCCAGATTTCACAAAGTGGGTAAGACTCAGATGGCCATTTTCAAGTTTCATTCTGTCACCAACTAGCTAGGCCTCAAATTCTACGTCTATAAAATAGAGACAATAATACATTAACTATATATTATATACAATATTACACATATTATATTCAACTAATGCTTACCAAAAAGTTTTGTTGTCAAATTAAATGACATAATTCATGAAAGTCGTTGGCATAAGGTCTGGCATGTGGTCAAAGCGCTCAATAAATGTTACTTTTAAAAGTAACTACTATAACAATTTTAATTTGTGACATTGTTATTAAATTTAACACGTGTTACCCATGATTCCTATCCATTTCATCCTCTTTTTTTTTTTTTACTGCCTTTGAATTCAGAATGTCTGGTAGCCTGCATATTCAGTGGTGAAATACAATATGCCCATTCCTCAACATGAATTTCTCTGAAAAATACTGTCAGCCATGCTACAGATTCCTGTAAGTATTTTGCTAATTCAAACAGCAAGATAATACTAAAATCAGCACGATTTCTGTCTAGACTATCAGCCCATTTTTAGCACCTTCTTTCCTATCCTCTCTTCAGCTCCTCATACATGGGCTGGTCCAAATTTGTTTGTTGAGTAGACAAATGTTCTTTATTCATACAAAGGAAACAACAACCGCTTGAGTAGCCTCTTCTTCTCTTCCATCTATCATTTTTCTAAAAAAGAAATCTCCCTGGTGAGTATGGAAGTTCTGAGATAGATGTGATCATGAGTGAGGGACATTTTCCTGGTGATTAAAAAGTCATTCTTAGGAATAAAAGCTATCTGATTGCCCAGTACCCCCTTTTGTATGTCATTCAAAATACTGACATATTATTTTAATACCTCCTTTCTTAGAGTCAGAATTATTTTCCCAACATCATCCATTTCATTCATTCTAAGAAAGAGCTATCATTGCCTTATGTCCCCAGTGATTAGATAAATGATTCTTCCTACCTTGAAACAACTAAGTAGAAGGTATACTGAGGAAACTTAAAAGGCATAGTCCTCTTCTTTTCTAACTGGCATGTGCACCCTAGAAGTTAAAAAGTTTATTTACTTATTTGGCCTCACTGGCTCTGAGTTGCAGCAACTTTGTTGCAGGGTCCTTTAGTTGGGGCATAAATGGACTTTCGTTGGAGCATGCAAACTCTTACTTGTGGCATGTGGAATCTAGTTCCTTGACCAGGAATCAAACCTGGGTCCCCTGCATTAGGAGCATGGAGTCTTAGCCACTGGACCACCAGAGAAATTCTCTAGAACTTTTTGAACAATGCTTTGAGTTCCTACACCTTCCTATAAAAGGGTGTGTGTGCGAGTTGGTGAAAGATGGGGAGTTGGTGATAGAGGAATCCTCCTCCTTCATTTTTAGCCAAGAGAAGGGGCTCCCATTTGGCCACATGGAGAGAGCAACATGTTGGCACATACACCCATGGCCTGTATGCTGACTTCCTCTGGGGAAACTAGAAGCTTAGACATGGGCTGATGGCCACTTTGATGGTGGAGTCAGGAGAGGGCTGCCGAGTTGGGGAAGTCTTGCACAACCTTAGTTTGATTGGACAAGGGGTGAGTATTTCCCATGGATCAGATGCGGGCAATGCTGAAGAGAGAGCGAAGCTGCAGACATTTTAAGATCTGTCCATTTGGACATCCTGGGAGAAGGGACTCCAGCAATGTGAGTGCATGGAGAGAGGCCCCTCTTGAGCTAGGGTCTTCAAAAAGGAGAAACATCAAGCAAGGAAAATGTGCATTGAAGTTGCAGTTGGAGGGCCCAACTGGGAACCTCCAGAAGAGCCCTGGAAAGCATCCACTGGGGAAAGGACAGGTTGGAACATTTGTCAGGCTCAAGAGCATGAGGCCGCCCAATGATAGAACCAACTCAAGTAAGGGCTTTCTTGACCATTATCTCCTCTTCCCTTTTTTGTTTGCATACCTTAGGAGTCAGAAAGTAGATTACAAGCTGAGGGTTAGGGAAGGGGAGGCCAGGAGGAAGAAATATGCAAGATCTCAAGACTATATCCTTTCTTGCTCACTATGACATAGTTCATTTTTTGTTGGCACATAATCTAATTTACATTTCAAAAAATTATTCTGGATACCTTGTGGAGAAATGTCACAGAAGTAACAGAGAAAACATAAAGACCAGATACAGGACAATTTCACTGGTACACAGGAGGCATTAGGGTGCTTTAGACCAGGGTAACCAAGAGGAAGTGTTGAGAAGTAATTGGATTCAGAATATATTTTGAAGCTGGAAAATGTAATGCCTGTGAGGAAAAGAGAAGAATCTTCTTTGACTACAAAGTTTTTGACCTGAGCAATTTTTTGAATGAACGAATTAATTATTGAGTGAATGAATGAATTGGGAGTATTGGTGGTTCAGATGGTAAAGAATCTGCCTGCAATGCAGGAGACCTGGGTTTGATCCTTGGGTAGGGAATATCCCTTGGAGAAGGGAATGGCAACCCACTCCAGTATTCTTGACTGGGGAATTCCACAGACAGAGGAGCCTGGTAGGCTACAATCCATGGAGCCGCAAAGAGCCAGGCACAACTGAGTAACTAACACTTACTTATTTATTAAAGAGTTTTCTTGATAAAGTCTCTTGATGAGGATAAAAGAGGAGAGTGAAAAAACTGGCTTAAAACTCAATATTCAAAAAATTAAGATCATGGCATCCAGTGCCATCACTTCATGGCAAATAGAAGGATAAAAAGTGGAAACAGAGACAGAGTTTCTTTTCTGGGGCTCCAAAATCACTGCAAATGGTAACTGTAGCCATGAAATTAAAAGACACTTGTTCCTTGGAAGGAAAGCTATGACAAACCTAGATAGCATATTAAAAAGGAGAGACATCATTTTGCTGACAAAGGTTGGTATAGTCAAAGCTATGGTTTTTCCAGTAGTCATGTGTGGATCTGAGAGCTGGACCATAAAGAAGACTGAACACTGAAGAACTGATACTTTCATTTGAACTGTGGCACTAGAGAAGACTCTTAAGAGTCCGTTGGACTGCAAGGAGATCAAACCAGTCAATCTTAAAGGATATCAACCCTGAATACTAATTGGAGGACTTTTCCTGAAGCTGAAGCTCCAATACTTTGGCTACCTGGTTAGAGCTGACTAACTGGAAAAGACCTTGATGCTGGGAAAGATTGAGGGCAGGAGGAGAAGGAAGCAACATAGAAAGAGATAGTTGGATAGCATCACCAACTGAATGAACATGAGTTTGAGCACACTCTGGGAGATAGTGAAGGACAGAAAAGCCTTGTGTGCTGCAGTTCATGGGATTGCAAAATGTTGCACATGACTTAACAACTAAATAACAACAGTGAAAGAGTTTTCAAGTAATCAGGTGGATTTATATTTCAGAAACCTCACTCTGGAAGTTTAGTGAAGGATGGATTGGTGACTGAAAGCCAAGAGACAAATTGGAAGGCTACTGAAATAATCGAAGGGAAAAACCTTGAGGCTCAGAGCTCTGGTAGTAGGTATGAAAAGGAAGGGATAGACTAGAGAAATATTCAGGATATTAAATTATTAAAGTGTGGTGAGATAATAATTGTGAAGGATGAGAAACATAATGGCTTCCAGGTGCCTGGGTTAGTAGTAGTTCCACCCTAATGATGAAGAACATGGAAGGTGTAAAGAAAGAAAAAAGAGGATAAATGTTGTGACAGTTAATTTTACTTGTCAACTTAATTGGGCTAAAGGATGCCCAGACAGCTGGTAAAACATTATTTCTGGGTGTGTCTGAGGGTGTTTCAGAAGCGATTATCATTTGAATCCACAGATGGAGTAAAGAAAGATCATCCTCACCCAAAAACGTGGGCACCATCCAATCTTTTGAAGGCCTGAGTAGAACAGAAAAGTGGAGGATGGATGAATCTTCTCTCTGCTTGAGCTGGGACATCCATCTTTTGCCTTCAGACATCAATGCTTCTGGTTCTCTGGCCCTTGGACTCAGACTGGGATTTATGTCATTGGCTCCCCTGGTCCTTACGGCTTTGGGTTTGGACTAGAACTCCACTGCTGGCTTTTCTGGGCCTCAGGCTTGCAGTCAGTAGATCATGGGACTTAGCTTCCATAATCATGTAAGTCAATCCTTCATAATAAATCTCTTTCTATATTTATGTGTGTATATGTATGTATATATAATGTATATATATTATATATAATGTATATATCTCCTATTCATTCAGTTTTTCTGAATGAGGAGCCTGGTAGGCTCCAGTCCATGGGGTCACTAAGAGTCAGGCACGACTGAGCGACGTCACTTTCACTTTTCACTTTCATGCATTGGAGAAGGAAATGGCAACCCACTCCAGTGTTCTTGCCTGGAGAATCCCGGAGACAGAGGAGCCTAGTGGGCTGCCATCTATGGGGCTGCACAGTTGGACACGACTGAAGCGACTTAGCAGCGGGAGCAGCAGTGACTAATACAGATGCTGAATTAATTGTTGGATGTCATGGTGAGCATGAAAATAAATAATCCAGTGCTTGCTTCAAGGTAGGACTTTTTGCCCCAGTGGCTGGGAGTACTGTCAGCAGGCAACTTCCAGATGTCTGCCCCTTTGCCTCAGCTGCAGAGATCCCCTTTATCCAAGGTCATGCCCTTCCTAGGACACCATATCCAATATATGATCTCATGGGGATATAAAGGCTCAGCTACTCTGTCCTGTGGTGGAATAACTCTAATATATCACATATACTCTAGAGTTCCCTGTGGAGATTTGATTAGGCCTGCCATCACAGTTGGACTTCTATCTCTGCCCAGTCCTACTTCCTCCCCTGCCTACCAGAGGTGTTGATCCTTATAAACATCCTGCATGTCAGTCTCCATCTTAGTGTCTGCTTCCAGAGAATCCAAACAGTGACAGTTAACAGAAGTGGTTCAAAAGAGATTATGCAGTCAGGGTTTTGGAGCTGAATCTCTCACTGGCTGGCTGGCAAGAAAGATTCCATTATTGAAAAGTATGAAGTAATTACTAATTATAAGGAAAATGGAACTGGACACTTGTTGCTGTGTCACTGATATCCTGGAAAAAGATAATGAAAAGTAATGAGAGATCAACAAGCAATCGAAAAACCACTGTGAAAGCTGGAGGGATTCCCTGGTAACTTATGATAACACTCTCATTCACTATAGTGGGAGAGCAGAAAAATATGAGGCCTAGGCCCAGGACATAGTCAAAGCTATGGTTTTTCCAGTAGTCATGTATGGACGTGAGAGTTGGATCATAGCAAAGGCTGAACACTGAAGAATTGATGCTTTTGAACTGCGGTGTTGGAGAAGTCTCTTGAAAGTCCCTTGGACAGCAAAGAGATCAAACCAGTCAATCTTAAAGGAAATCAACCCTGAATATTCATTGGAAGGACTGATGCTGAAGCGGAAGCTCCAATATTTTGGCTACCTGATGTGAAGAGCCCACTCATTGGAAAAGATCCTGATTCTGGGAAAGATAGAATGCAGGAGGAGAAGGGGATGACATAGGATGAGATAGTTGGATGGCATCACTGACTCAGTGGACATGAGTTTGAGCAAGCTCTAGGAGATGGTGAAGGACAGGGAGGCCTGACGTGCTGCAGTCCATGGGGCAGCAAATAGTCAGACACGACTGAGCGACTGAACAACAGCAAGGCCCAAGCTTCATAGTCAAAGTGGAGTGGCTGAGTTCTAGAAAAGGTTGTTACCAACCAAAGCATATCTATTATGTAGGGTCAGGGCCTTGATAAAATTAAAACCTCATCCTTGGGATTATCTAATTGAATGCCCCTTCAGATTTTGAACTCCTAGACTCCTCTGAACTCTTGGTCTTCAAAAATGACCCCTCTTGTTTAGAAATGATGAGAACTCCCCCTTCCTGAAGATAGTGCAGAGAACTTTGGCCTGTGAGATGGTAAGTGCCCCTGAGAACCTTTGCTCACCTTCCCTCCCTGCCAAAAGACCTATAACTAGGAGTAGGTCATGATAATTCAGCTGGAGATGTTTCAGGTCTCATAAGGAATGAAAGTGACCCTTCTCCAAAGTTGCATCAAAACATAAGCAATATGTACAGCAGAAGATGAGGAGCGGGTGTGGAGCCAGATTCTGAAGGCACATGTTCAAGGAGGTTGGAGCATAAGATTGGATAGGGTTGAGTTTGGGTTTGGGAGAATCCTGCTAAAATACAAGATACAATACCCTGGTAAGGACTCTGAGAGATGATGCAAACTCTAGGACAGTTCCTAAAAGTATTGAAAAAAGCAATGGACCCCATTAAGGGAAATCAAATTGTCAGAAATGCTGTGTCAGATGGTTGTGCCAGAAAGTTGTTTGAAAGGTTCACAGAAGTAGGCATGCTGGAATGGATATACTTAATAAGGCTAGAAGACTCACCAGATAACTGCTCTTCTATGAGAAAACAAAGAAGATACACCATTTACCAAGACCAGAAAGAATATGCTGTTGAGAATATCAGAATGTCTCTAAGACACAAATTTGACCCTATTACTCCCTTCCTTAAAAACTGTTTAGTGACTTCCCATTTTGCGGGGCATCATGGATATGTTAGTCTTGTTCAGCAGTCCAAGTTCTCAGTTTGAGAGGTCATTTCAGAAGTAGACTCACATAGGGACTTCCTGACAGCAGAGTGGTTAAGACTTCACCTTCCAATGCAGGAGGTGAGAGTTTGACCCCTCATTGGGAAATTAAGATTCCCCCATGCTTCATGGCCAAAAAACCAGAACATAAACAGCAGAAGCAATATGGTAACAAATCCAATAAAGACTTAAAAAATGATCCACATTAAAAAAAAAAAAAAGGTCTTTTAAAAAAATGTTAAAAAAACCCCACAAAACTCCCATAGCAATGGGGTTAATAGGATCCCCAAAGCAGGAGAGGTTAGGTGGTGATCCTTAACTGCTCAAAGTCAAATGGATGTGATTATAATAAGACTATAGTTAGAGCAGTAGCCAAGAGGGCTTGACCTGTGGAGATTTATTGGTATACTTAATAGAACATGTTGTCCCTCAAGGCAAGAGAGATGGGCAGCCAAAAAGGGTTCTAATCAGATTTTATCTCCACAGAAATTAAGGGTATATAATCAAGAGGCTGAAGGCAGTTACTCTAATTTTAAAAAGTCACAGTATCTAGTCTAGTTTCTGGACTTGAATCTATTTTCAAAACCAGACTCACTAATTCAACAGGAGGCCAGGTCTCCAGGAGGAAGGACCCTGTAACACCCCAGCAAATATATATAGTAATGATTTCCCTAGTCCTTCTCCAAAGGGACCTATGGCCATGTACGTTGGTAACTATACACCGAGGGAAAGAAAGTACTCAAATATTTCAAGGACTGTTGGGCACAGTATGAATACTTAGCGATCTGGATCACCATCACAGCACTTCTCAGAGTAGGGGACTATAGAGGCCAGATAATAGGTGGAATCCTGGTCAAAGTCCAGTTTACCATGTGTTCATTAGGCCTGTGACCCGTCAGTGGTCATCTCCCCTGTCCCTGAATGTATACTTAGATTTGATATACTTAGTGCAACTCCTATATTGGGTTCTTGATCTATAGGATAAAAACTACCACCGTGGGTAAAGCCAAGAGGAAGTCTCTGAAAATGTCCTACCATCAAAAAGAGTAAATCAGAGACAATATCACATTTCAGAGGGATGGCAAAAATTAGTTGAGTAATTTATTATCATTATCTAGGATCTATCTGGTCTCTGCAAGGACTAGACTAGGGAATTAAATGAGTATATAGTGGGAACTCTACCAAGACAACCGAAAAGTAATGGAAAGAGAGGTAGGAAGAAAAGCAAGAAAGATTGGTGCCATGAAAATCAAGGGGTAAAGGCATTAATACTAGTAGAGAAATGTAGTAAATTCTGAAATTGTCCATTGAAACGGATATATACGATACTATATCATTAACGGCCTTGGAGAAGGAAATGGCAACCCACTCCAGTATTCTTGCCTGGAGAATCCCAGGGACGGGGGAGCCCAGTGGGCTGCCGTCTATGGGGTCACACAGAGTCGGACACGACTGAAGCAACTTAGCAGCAGCTTAGCAGCAGCCAAGTCAATCATTTAACAAACTTTCATTGCCTGTTACCTTCTTCTGATAGGTAACTGAAATAGATACGATCCCTTCACCCGTGAAAATGTAGAGTGGTGAAAGCCAGATTTGTGTGGAATAAAAGGAAAGGAAATAAAATCGGTAAGTGTGTACTACTTAAGGTTTGGAGATAATAGAAGTACAAAAATGTATGGACCCTCAGAGCTACAACTCCACACCCAGCCTCATACGCCCATACTCTGCTGCTGCTGCTGCTGCAAAGTCTCTTCAGTCGTGCCCGACTCTGTGCGACCCCATAGACAGCAGCCCACTAGGCTCCCCCGTCCCTGGGGTTCTCCAGGCAAGAACACTGGAGTGGGTTGCCATTTCCTTCTCCAATGCATGAAAGTGAAAAGTGAAAGGGAAGTCGCTCAGTCGTGTCCGAAGCCCTCAAAATACCTCCTTTGCTAGTTCCTCGTTGCTTTCCAGGTGAGATGAGCCAGCTTAGCTGCCCTCAGCATATGTGTCTCAAACATCTTGATCCTGAGAACTTGATGCTTAAACTGAGATCAAAGGATTATGTGTGAACTGATCAGTGGGCTGGTAAGGGGGAGAAGAGGAAGGGGAGTATTTTCCTCTTCCAGTTATATTAGTTGGGAGGGAAGGGAAAAGTCTATGGAATTTACACCTGATATCTCCAACTTTCTCCATGAAATAGAAGACAGGACCATCTTAATGGTTGCATTTAGGCTACATGGTACCTGGGCAGCCAGGTCTGAGTTGGCTGGGTTCAACCAGAGTAACCACAGACTTCTCAGCCTGCTGGGGATGGGTGTTGCATCAGACAGTGTCCAATCAGGAAAGGGGACTCCAAGCTAGGTATTTCAAAGAGAGGGTACTTAATATAGAGAATTGGTTATAAAGGTGATGGAAAGTTGAGAGGGCAAAAACAGCAAGTAGAGGTAGCCCAAATATTTGTAACTACAGAAAGCAAAGGTTAGGGGAACAAAAGAGAAGAGAGAGGGTTAGCCTAGGTAAGACCTAGGTAAGAGGAAGACCTAGGTAAGAGGAAGCCCCCACCCACATGCTGGTCCTCAGACCTCAGAGAGGGCGTGCCTGGCTGGTGCTGGTGCTTTTAAGCAGGAACAGTGTAACTGGTTTGGGGAGTGCCAGTGAAGCTGGGGACTGAATCCATAGCTGTATACCAACACTACCAACACTAGAAACAGAAAAAGCCCTTCCACTTCCTTCCACCTTCCAGTCTCCCTGCCATTCTTCCCACTGACAGACCATCAGCTAATAGGAAGCCAATGGGCAGCAGCTTCTGAGCAGCATAGTTTGCAGACCTTCAAACAATACATCAGAAGTAGGATCATCTGCTTGGGCTGATCCTGGATCTTCGAGCTATGATGACATCAGTGCTTGGCTGTCAGGAGCAGGGGACGTTGATAGCTGGGGAATCCCAGGATGGACAGTGTGGGAGGGTGTGAGATTTCAGAATGATGTAGCAATCTGAAACTTATGAATTGTTTATTCCTGGAATTTTCCTTTCCAGTTTTTGGACTGGAGTTGACAGGAGTAACCTTCTCCTGGAATTTCCCAAGAAGATACCACTCTCCAGCCATCTAAAACTATTTCGAGTTCCTCAAACAGCCCTTGTGCTTTGTCATTTCCCTGCTTTTGTTTGTGCTATTTCTACTGCCAAGAACTCTATTCTGCACTCCCCTCATTCACTTGACAACTTCTATTTACTTACATGAAGACCCATCCAAGAGGTGTACTATTCAGGAAACCGTCACTGACTCCCCCAGATGTGAGTAGTAGGTCACCACTGTGTTCACACAGTACTGTAGGCTTATCTGTAGTGTATTATTAATAGCTTTTATCTCACCATTGCAGTTGTTTATATGTCCATCTCCATCACCATCCTCAGGTGCTTGAGGAAGAGATGACAGCTTTTATTGTGGACATCAATTCTGTCTTCCCAGAACCACTCTTTTTTGATTTTTTAAAAATATAATTTTATGTATTTCTTTTTGGCTGTGCTGGGTCTTCGTCGCTGCACAGGCTTTCTCTGGTGGTGGTGAGTGGGGGCTACTCTCTAGTTGCACCATGGTGGCTTCTCTTGTTGTGGAGCATGAGCTCTAGGGCGTGCAGTCTTCGGTAGTTGCATCTCCCAGGCTCTGGAGCACATGCCCAATAGTTGTGGCCCATGGGCTTAGCTGCTCTGCTGCATGTGGGGACCCCCTGGATCAGGGGTCAAATCCATGTCTCCTGCGTTGGCAACTGGATTCTTTACCACCGAGACACCAGAAAAGCCCCTAGGGCCATTCTTTCCATTCAGGAAGTGCCATAACTTCATCCCATAGCTCTTCATTGTGCCCTTAGGGCTTGGGCCTGTGACCCAGGACTGGCAATTCCAGGTACCATAATCCTCTTGATGACAATGACTGATATTAAGTATAGGCATGTGATTGAACAGAATCTTTTCATGGTTTGTTGTTGTTGTTCAGTTTCTAAGTCGTGTCCGCGGCCCCATCACCTGCAGCACACCAGGCTTCCCTGTCCTGTGCTACCTCTCAGAGTTTGTTCAAGTTCATGTCCATTGGGTTGGTGATGCTATCTAACCATTTCATGATATTAATATATAAATCCTGGAAAGAGAAGATTTCTCTTTTCCTTTTAGATTGAACGCTATAATGATAGAGGCCTTGGACTACTAATAGCTATCTGTCCCATCTCATGAACAGAGCATGTCCATGGAGTTGAACTAACCCTGGAGAGGGGTGCAAAGTTAGAATATGGAACTAGAGCCCAAATAATATAATTCAGCCTCTGAATCTAATAAATGAGCAACAAGTGTATTCTGCATTTCCCAATTATATAAGCCAATAAATTCCCTTCTGTACTTAAGGCATTTGAGTTATATTCTGACACTGGCAACCAAGAATCCTGATGAATGTGTCTTTACAATTTATGTTCCCTCTGAATCACAGTAATTGGCACATAGGACTCAATAAAAACATGTTATGTGAATGAACAAATAGTAGCAAAAGGTTCAGGCATTCCCTCTGTGTAAAGTGAATCCCTTCTTCTCCCTCCCCGAACTGCTTAGTGTCTGCTGCTCATCAACAGCACCCCGCTTCTTACGTCTTGCTGTAGAGGCCACACCACCTGTGTCGACGTGTGGTTTCTCCTTAAACAATGTTTGTCTAGTTAGCAAGTGCCTAAAATGTCTATCAATCTGTAAACACTTGGAGAGACTCCAGTTTGTGTTCTTTTCCTAGTTTCATGCGTTAAATGAATCTCAAGTTAGGAAAGCTCTTATCAAAAAAGCCATCAAGCCTCATCCAATTCACTGAACAAAAAGACTGAGGAGCCCTCTATCTGACATTGGACTTTGTAAAAGGAGACTTAAGTGTTCTTGAGCCTTGTGATTGTGGGTCACTGTATCTGGAAGTGATTTTCCCTCTTGCAGGAATCGATTGGGTAAGTCCTCCACTGTGTAGTTACTGAAGACTCTGCCTTAAATGGAAGGAAGGAGAGCTTCTCAGTCATTAGTAGATTAATCCTCTTCCTTGGTTTTTAGAGAATAAAAGGCAGTGTGTTTTTAATGAACAAATTTTATTTGATTTTGAAGCGCTTTCTCCATATAAGGTAAATGTCCTATTCAAAGTTCTCTCTTCCTTTTTACATACAGCAAATCTAATCCTCTTTCAACATACACCTGAAAGTCATAGCGTTTTATATATTAAAAACAATTCAAGGTTCTTCGCATCAGAAACAATCCTGCTTGTATCCACTTAACTCATATAAATATTTAGCAAGGTCAGCAAAGATGCTTCTGAAATTTTCCCTTTCAATTATTTCTTAAGGTCAGTAATCTAAAATCTCCAAAGCATGATATGTTTTTACAACAAAAGACAAATACATAAAGAAAATTAAAAGCAAAAATTAGAACTGCCTTGTTCATGTGCTTTTGAGTGGTTAGGAAAATGTGTCAGGATCTGATAGTTTCTGCTTGAAAAGTAAATGTAATAAAAGAGCCAAAACCAAGCATGACTCATCCCCCCAGGACAGAGTCAAGGATATAGTGGTGTGGACTCTTGCCTGCAGCGTGAGATGGGATTCCTGTATTCACAGAGAGAATCTAGGGATTGCAGGGGTTTGGAGTAAGGTAATGGGGGTTCGATTGCTCTGCATAGATGTTGGGAAGAATTTGCGGAAGACTTTTTGTTTCTGAGAGGAAGGGGGAATGGGAGAATGAAGGGGACACTGGACAAGCAGGAGGAGGATTGGTGGAAAAACTTAAGATCAAGTCTAAGTTTTCTTTTTATCTAGCTTTATCTCCCGCTTATCTTAGTGAACTTCCTTTTGCCACATACATAGAGGTCTACGGTGAATTATATATCCATATATATATGTACACATTTGTGTGCATCATTATATAAACACACATATGTATGTGTATTATATATACACATGTATATGTACATCACAGACTTGTCGTGGCCAAGGGGCTTTCGTAACACGATGACACTATTAGACATGCTGTTCAGGGCCACCCAATGTGGATGGGTCATAGTGAAGCATTTTGACAAACTGTGGTCCACTGGAGGAGGAAATGGCAACCCGCTTCAGTATCCTTGCCATAAGAATCCCATGAATAGTATGAAAAGGCAAAAAGGTATGACTCCAGAAGATGAGCCCCCAGGTTGAAAAGTGTCCGATACTGCTACTGGGATGAGATGGTGAGATATCATCACCAAATCAAAGAACACGAATTTGACCAAACACTGGGAGATAGTGGAGGACAGGAGCCTGGTTGCCAACACGACTTAGTAACTGAACGACAAAACCAAAATGAAGAAAAGAAAGGATTTTTAAATTCTTTGGGGGTTGATGCCAAAATGAAGGAGAGAAATGACCAGTCACAAAGAGGCATAATGGGAAATAAGAACTGAGTGGAAATATGTGACTGGATTCAAAGGTGACTATAAGAAGTTGAAGTCCCTGAGAATTTTCACAAATGCTTAGGAGGGCATTAGACTTTCCCATGAGGCATAGAACATGGTTCAGGTTAATCTTAGGAAGATATTAAGGGATAAGGAAGCCTCAGATAACAAAGCATCTATATGCTATGATTTCCCCCCAAACTCAGAAATCTAAGCACTCAACTAACTAGGGATGGGTCACATTGATGACACAAAAGGAAGGTCTTTGTTGTTTATTATATAAATAACACAAGTAATAGAATTTACAGAAATAAAATGATTGAAGAAAACAGAGGCATAAAAATGTGGAATAGTAGCCTTTCAAATCATGGTAGAAATAGGAAGGAAAGAGTTCAAGAGGGCAAATTGTGAATGGTGGTAAGTTGACTATAGATAGACTTGGGCAGAGAAGGTCCAGGTTGAATAAAATCTGCATATTTTATATACAAATAAAAATGGATTAATACCATATATTACTTCATTCTGTATGTAGACACATCCTTTGTAAACAGAGCTAGAAACTGTAATTATATAAAATATCTTACATGCTCTTTAATATTTAATTAGCCTCCCCATTGGAAATCAACCACGTAGAAAAGAAATGCTTTCTCAATAGGTTAATATTAATTACTTAACAAGCCTGGCAATGATATTTATGGAATACTTAAGAAACAAGCATTCATGAAGTGGAAGCATGTTCATCTGTCTACTGGGAGGTTTGCAGCATTTCTCAAAGTGTCAAATTCACTTTGCGCTCTGCCTCTTTATGTTGTGAAAATTTGAAATTACTGTTGATTTGAAGGCTCTTCAAAGACTCTTTTTTTATCCCTAGCTGAGAAAAAAATTGAAATGGATTAATCTGGTATTCTTTAAGTATGTCATTTCTTAATCGTGCAAAAAGATGATAAACATATGAGAAAAGGAAATCTAATGGAGTAGAAGAATCAGTGTATGATAGTCAAAGACACAAAAGTAAAAATTATTTAAAGGCAGCAACCAGCATCAAGAGAAATGGAGGAGGAAGTTCAGTATCTGATGTGATTTGAAGAATGTTAGAAAAGATGCCACATGGATAGAATGACCCTGTTAGAACTACAAAAGTGTGGTACTTAAGAATAGCCCCTGTGCTGCAGTTATTCATCAGCTCATTCATTCTTTTAGCAATGTACGTCTGATCCTCTCTCTTTCCTGCCTTGGCCTGGATGCTGGGACACAAGGGGATATCTGGGATACTGATTAATAAAGCCAGTCTCCAGTCGCGGAAACACACAAGTAAGAAACAATTGTAGGGACTTCCCTGGTGGTTCAATGGCTAAGACTCTGTGCTCCCAATGCAGGGGTCCAGGTTCAATCCCTGGTCAGGGAACTAGAACCCACATACCACAACCAAGAGTTTGTGTGGCTCGACTAAGATCAAAGATCCCATGTGCCTCAACTAAGACCAGACATGGTCAAATAAATAAATACTAAAGAGAAAAGAAAAGAAACAGTTGTAGTTTTCTGTGTTCAGTGTACCACAGAGAGAAATAGCAGTGAGAATAGGAATTCTAGATAAGGAGTGACAAATTTGAATGTAAATGTATGTTAAATATTAAGTAAATACACATCTCAAAATAGTTTTCTCCCTTAGTACTTGAAAATTATTTGATTAATCATGTTGTGAGAACTTGTGTGGAAGGATGAAGGGTACCCTAGACCCCAAAGCAGTTCTGGTTTTAGCTGTGTCCCTGACCAGCCCTGGACTTCTGGCAAGTCCTGCAAGGCCTCAGAGCTTTGGTGGCCTCCTTTATAAAGTCAGAGCATTTGTCCTGATGATCTATAAGCTACTTGCTGAGCTTGACGTCTAAGAAGCTTCATTTAAAATGCAAATGTTATCCTCAAAGAGTGATGCATGAAGCCAATGGGACTTTATTGTGCATTAGTTAATTAAATTTGCTAGCCAGTCACCTTCCAGAGCCCTGAGAGAAAGGGACACAGGTAGGATTCATCTCAAAAATGGGACAAAGGGCCCTAGATTTGGGTGGGTATGCCTGGAAAATCCCATGGACAGAGGAGCCTGGTGGGCTGCAGTCCATGGGGTCGCAAAGAGTCGGACACGACTGAGCGACTTCACTTTCAGTTTCATACATTGGAGAAGGAAATGGCAACCCACTCCAGTGTTCTTGCCTGGAGAACCCCAGGGATGGGGGAGCCTGGTGGGCTGCCGTCTATGGGGTCGCACAGAGTCGGACACGACTGGAGCAACTTAGCAGCAGCAGCAGAAAATAGGAGATCTGGGCAAATAGAAGCAATGGAAAGCATTCAGGCTGAGCAGGATGTGTCAGGAGGAAGGAGAGCCACAGATAACATTTTTAACATGTTATAGGAAAGTGTTTCAACTTTGTGTTCAGGATAAAGCATTAGAACATGCAGATGCGATCGACTATAAACAGTGACAGACTGTCTACTTCAGAAGGACTTA
The DNA here is from genome assembly GCF_023091745.1 of Budorcas taxicolor. Lineage (NCBI taxonomy): Eukaryota > Metazoa > Chordata > Mammalia > Artiodactyla > Bovidae > Budorcas > Budorcas taxicolor. The sequence goes on along the minus strand of NC_068912.1, from coordinate 84,112,211 downwards.
GGGCAACTCCTGGTTGAAAAAGGTCCCTCAGGGATGTGTCTTCAGGGCACACTGGCACCACATTAGCACAACTACTCTTAATTGGATTCTGGGTTTATGCAGAATAATAAATATGCAGGGGGAATGAGTGTGAGATTATAGGGGGCAATTAAGGATCTACCCAAGTAACCTCTTGATACCAAGACTGACCAAAGAGGAAGAGGACAACTGAAAGTCCTCTTCCTTCCCTTTGCAATGCTCCCTCCAAATCACTGCTCACTTAGAATAGCCTACGCAACCTTCATGCCTCTGATCCATCTGGGAAGACAAGATCACATCAGCCAGGGAGAACTGTCTGACCCTGCTTTCCTTACACACAACGGCCCCGATCCAGGTGTTTTAGACCAGCAGTCCTGCTAAGCAGTCCTAGCAAAAGATAAATGTGAAAGCAGGCTGCATTTTGGCCGAATCACCTGTTTTGGGTCTTCTTGTATAACTTAGTTTACAGTGTCTGTGCTTATCATATCCACTTCTAATTTTTCTTTACATTTTAACAGTGGATATAACTGCATTGTTGCATTATTATACTTTAAAACTTTTACTCTATTACTATAGCCAACCAAAACCAATTTACTTTTCAGGGATTTACAAAGGGCCACACCCATCATGGTTAGAGTAAAGTGATAGATTCTACTGGCCGGCAGAGTAGAGGACTGTGTGTAAAAACCAGACTTGAACGGAGCAGTGCTGAGTCCTGACTGGATCCTTTGTCAGACAGCTACACACATTCCTAAGTGAAAAAAAGAGTGGTTGTGGAATAGTGTTCATATTTTGTATGATACAGGTTAGATTTGATCTGTCCTAAGTAAACGTCTTGAGAACAAATGTTGAAAGTATTCAAAAGATGAGATGTCCCCAAAGAAGTTCTTCATTAAAAAAGAGATTACATGCACATCTCTTCATCTGTTTTATACAAAATACTTGTATGATTGAAGTAGGCCTGTGCTCACCTGTGATCAGGCTCCCTGATCTCTCATATCTGGAGGGTCCTTGCATGTGTTAGATTTCTGTGTGTCGGACATGACTGAGCAACTTCACTTTCACTTTTCATTTTCATGCATTGGAGAAGGCAATGGCAACCCACTCCAGTACTCTTGCCTGGAGAATCCCAGGGACGGAGGAGCCTGCTGGGCTGCCGTCTATGGGGTCGCACAGAGTCGGACACGACTGAAGTGACTTAGCAGCAGCAGCAGCAGCAGCAGCAGCAGCAAGGTCCTACTAGGACTCTATAGAGTAAAACTGCTTCTCTGTTTGGGGCCAGTCTTGATGCCTGTAAGCTTGATTCCTATCTTCCCACCTCCTCAAGCCCTTGCTAGATCAATTGTCCCTAGCATCCTATTCTAAATCCTCAACCAAGCTCTTCTCTATGATTCCTCCCCTTTCCCTCCTCATTCTAATGCTTAAAACTCTTACTTCGAAACCAAAACCCTTTCTTCTGAATTCTGCACTAGTTACATCTCTTCTCTTACCTCTTCAAACATAAATTCTTTAAGAGTATATTATTTCTACTGTTTATGTTGCCTTCTTTCCATTAACTCTTCACCTCACTACAGTTTATCTCCTATTTTGCATAAAGCAACAGAAACTGACATAGGCATCCAAGTTTTTTTTGCTTTTGTTTGTTTGTTTTTCAACATACTGAATAGTATCCATTCTCACCTCGTTGAAAAACTACATCTCTCAGACTCTCTTGCAGTTAAGGTTCTGTATGGAAATTAGGTTCTGCCAATTAATACATTCACAAAAATTTGGGACACTACATATGGAGCAGAGGCAATCTTCTTGTCATTATTTCTGCTAACAAGCAAGATCATGAAAGGAAGACTCGAGTGTCGAAAAGCAGGAGGCAAGGATGACCAGACTGTGTCTGGTTATCACCTTCATCCTTTATGAGTTTCAAGAAAATTTCAACAGTGACAGAGGAAGTGTCTTCCTAACCTCAAATACCTGATCTCTGAGTAGCATCTATGATATGCACACTGAAATCAATAGTGCCGGTGGTGGTTTCCTGATCCACACTACTCTAGCATTTGCAACTGTTTTTAAAGCACTCAAGTTTCTATGTAAAATCCCTTTTTGTTTAAAATCCCTAGGGTATTTTCTGTCTCCTACACTGAGCCCTAATACAGTTTGTGAAACTCGAGGTTGTTATAGACAAACTGACCCTCAACAATAAGAATTTGGGGGTGGATATCTTGATTTGGTTGGATCCGAAGGTAGAGATGGTTCATTTCCCACTAAGAAACGGGAACTGGCAGTCCATTAGAGTTACAAATAGAGCTAACTTAAATATCACATTTTTGGACCCATATTAAGTACCTACTGAAGGCAAGCCTCTTGATGGATTAGTATGCTTGAAATGGGACAGGAAAGGACGATGGGTCAAGCTGGATACTTCTGAAGCTCTGAAGAGCTTAAAGAAAAGCATTATAAACTCAGGCCTTACATTTCTTTGAATTCTACAATCTAGGCAAGATTAGAAAATTTGAGAGTTAGTATAACTGCTATTAAACAATATGCAGTCTGTTAAAGACTGTGGAGCTGACATATCCCAATGAGATACCAAGGCTGCTTATGTGACTTTTGAAATGAAATTGAATCCACAGCCTTACCAGGTCTTTTAGGGTCAAGGCAGACTTTGATTAAGAAAGAGTGAAACCCTGAAAACTAAGATCAGTTCAGTTCAGTTCAGTTCAGCTGCTCAGTTGTGTCTGACTCTTTGCGACCCCATGAATCGCAGCATGCCAGGCCTCCCTGTCCATCACCATCTCCTGGAGTACATCTGAGTAAAATCAGATAAGTACATTTGAGTAAAATCAGATAAGTACATTTGAGTAAAATCAGATAACTATGAGTCCCTGGAGCCTAGTACCCACTGAGCCTCACTTGCCAGAAGAAGCTGTCCTTCTTTCCCATTTGGTGAAATTGGCTCTGCCTTGTGTGGAGACACTGCACTGACCTTCCCCGAGCATCTACCTTCAGGAGGATGCCATTTAACCTCATGTCCCAGATGACAATTTCCATTACCTCTCTTAACCTATTAAAACAATGATATCACATCCTTGAGGGAATTACATATTAATATCAGCATCAAAGTACTCACCTAGGCTTGCTACAATTTGCATTTCCCAGTGATTCCTCTGTTGTTATTGTTCAAGTTGCTTAGTAGTGTCCTACACTTCGTGACCCCATTCACTGCAGCACACCAGGCTTCCCTGACCTTCACTCTCTCCTGGAGTATGCTCAAACTCATGTCCATTGAGTTAGTGATGCCACCCAATCATCTCATCTTCTTTCATCCCTTGTCCTCCTGCCTTCAATCTTTCCCAGCATCAGGGTTTTTTCCAATGAGTCTTCTTTGCATCAAGTATTGGAGCTTCAGCATCAATCCTTCCAATGAATATTCAGGGCTGATTTCCTTTAGGATTTACTGGTTGGGTCTTGCAGTCCAAGGGACTCTCAAGAGTCTTCTCCAGCACCACCACTCAAAAGCATCAAATCACTGTGGACAGTGACTACAGCCATAAAACTGAAAGACGCTGGCTCCTTGGAAGGAAAGCTATGACCAACACGGACAGCGTATTAAAAGCAGAGATATCACTTTGCCGACAGAGGTCTGTATAGTCAAAGCTATGGTTTTTCCAGTAGTCATGTACGGATGTGAGATTTAGACCTTAAAGAAGGCTGAGCACCAAAAAATCGATGCTCTTGATTCCTCTGTTATTTCCCAATAAATTCAATTTCTGATAATTTGGTGAAAAAATATTTGAATTGGGAAGATGGTGGCAGGAATGGGTCTTGTTGAATATCCACATAAAAAATATAAAGAAAATTTGATATAAGACCAAATATGATGAATATTTATAACAAAATAGACGACAAATCCAAAATACAAATGAATAGAGAGAAAACATCAGCAAAATACCAAGAGTAATGCCATGTGTCTATTACTGGAGTCTGTGTTGGAGAAATCAGAGAAAATGGTGAAACTGATAGACTTAAAACCCCTACGGAAGGCAAGAGGCAACAACAAAAAGTGCAGCAGGCCAAACTGAGAACAAGTTCAGAAACTCCAACATGGGGTTGGGCAGTCTGATCCCTCTGAACCCTTGAAGCAGATCTAAAAGGGCTCCCTTTCAAGGCAGAATCCCACAGAAGAAACTGCTGCCAGTTGAATTAAATTTGAGTAGGACAGAAACAACAGAAATAAATGTAAATGAGATCTAGATCAAAGTGTGGAGGAAAAATAGAGCCAGAAAATCTCAGAAAATAAGACGCCGGTTTTTTTTAACACTTCATGAAAACACAGAGGGAGCTCTGTAAAGTTAGAAAATCAACCTGAAACAAGCTTACTTTTAAAAGTTCAACAAAAACCAAATTTATATTAAAATGAATAACAGACCAAAAAAATCAAGATAAAATCTCATAAAATGTTATTATTTGAAAAGAAAGAAAAGAAGCAGAATAATATCCCTACAAGGAAAGCACACCTGAAGGATGTGCTCAAAGACCAGGTCTAACCCATTCTTTCAAAAAGCTAAAAGACACTAAGAAAATAAGACAATATAAATCAGAAATCAGAGATGGAAAATCTCAGCAGTGACGTGACAAACCTCAAGGAAGAGCTACCAATACAAAGGGAAAAATTAATGAAAATTACTGCGGGAAAAAGGTAAGAGCAGATAAATACAGGTAACGTCTTTACAATAGAGGGTAAAAAGAAGGGAATGTTTTTAAATTCAAAAAGAAATAAGGAAAAATTTAAAAAGTCAAGAAAAGTGGTAAATATTGGAGGTAGGCAAAGAAAATCCAATATATGGGCAATAGGAGTCCCTGAAGAAACCCAAAGCAGGACCAAATACTAAAATCTTTCCTGAAATAAAAAATAAACGTAATTGAAGTAAATATTGAGAGTATATTGTGTTCTTGAGTAAAGGTATCTAAAATAGTTATGCCATTTATAAAGTTAGTGCTTTCAGTTCAGTTCAGCCGCTCAGTCGTGTCCAACTCTTTGTGACCCCATGGAGTGCAATACATGAAGCCTCCCTGTCCATCACCACCTCCCAGAGCTTACTTAAACTCATGTCCATTGAGTTGGTGATGCCATCCAGCCATCTCATCCTCTGTCCCCTTTTCCTCCTGCCTTCAGTCTTTCCCACCATCAGGGTCTTTTCCAATGAGTCGGTTCTTCACATCAGGTAGCCAAAATATTGGAGCTTCACCTTTAGCATCAGTCCTCCCAGTGAATATTCAGGACTGATTTCCTTTAGGATGGACTGGTTGGATCTCCTTGCAGTCCAAGGGACTCTCAAGAGTCTACTCCAACACCACAGTTAGTGTCTTACTTGTATAATAAATTCTCTCCATCCCAATTGTGGGAATGATTTCTGTCTCCTGACTGCACACAACTAGCACCAGGAGTGATCCTGGGAAACAGACCCTCACATCTGAAAAACTGAATTTGAGGATTGCTTTGGTCATGTTTTTTGGTCTGGAATAAAGTGCTGAACTCTTTGTCAATGGAAAAATAAGATGTTAGGTAACCCATGACATGAAGTGGCATTCACAATTAATGCAGTTATCATCCGTGGTTGCTTATCATGAAGCGTCTACACAAGTACTAAAACATATTCTAGTAAAATTACTGAACTTTAGGGAAAAAAATCTTTTAATCATCTAGGCAAAAATCACACATGATTTATAAGGGAAAAAATATTATCATCAGATTTTCAAAAGGAACTTTTTACACCAAAAGAAAATGGATCAACATACTTTAGATGCTCAATGGAAGAAAATGTGAGCCAAAGACTTTATATACAGTAAAGCTGACCTACAAATATAAAAGATTCAGGCTGTAAGCAACATACAAGAACCTGAGGAATACTGTTCCCATGAGCCCTTCCTATTAATAAAACTCTGCTGCACTGACCAATATGGTAGCCACTAGCACATGTGACCATTAAAATTTTAATTTTAATGAATTATATGAAGTAAAAGTAAAAGTTCAATTCTTCAGTTAAATTAGCTACGTTTAAAGTGCTCAAGAACAATATGTGACTAGTGGCTATCATATTGGATAGTGCAGATATAGAACATTTCCATCACGGAAAATTCTATGGGATGGTGCTGTCTTAGCCAATGAGCTTCAGACAACCAAAATAACTTGAGAATCATTGCCACAAAGACCAATGGTGGGTATTAAATAAATACTTAATTGAATAACTAAGACTAAAGGGGGATTAAAAAGGAGAGATTATAGTACATAAAATCCATAATTTGACAATCTGATACAATAAAAATGGGCGAGATGGTAATAGCATATGCAAAATTAAAGTATTTTAAAGTTATATATTCTGTACTTATAATTACCTCTGGTAATATTAATATTGCTATTCTGAGGCCATTTTGCATGTGTGTGTTAAGTTACTTCAGTGGAGTTTGACTCTTTGTGACCATATAGACTGTAGCCTGCCAGACTCCTCTGTCCATGGAATTCTCCAGGCAAGAGTACTGAAATGGATTGCCACGCCCTCCTCCAGGGAAGCTTCTGACCCAGGGATAGAACCCATGTCTCCAACATCTCCTGTATTGGCAGATGTGTTATTTACCACAAGTGCCACCTGGGAAACCCAATACTATTGAAAGTAAGTAAGTTAGTTTAGTCGCTCAGTCGTGTCCAACTCTTTGCAACTCCATGGACTGTAGCCTACCAGGCTCCTCAATCCATGGGGTTTTCTAGGCAAGAGTACTGGAGTGGATTGCCATTTTCTTCTCCAGAGGATCTTTCCGACCCAGGGATTGAACCTAGGTCTCCCACATTGTAGGCAGATGCTTTACCATCTGAGCCACCAGGGAAGTCCTTAATACTATTGTAGTCAATCCTAAAGGAAATTAACTGAATTGGAAGAAGTGATGCTGAAGCTGAAGCTCCAATACTTTGGCCACCTGTTGGGAAGAGTCAACTCCTTGGAAAAGACCCTGGTGCCTGGAAAGGTTGAGGGCAGGAGGAGAAGGAGATAGTTGGATGGCATCACTGACTCAATGCACATGAATTTGAGTTTAAGTGAACTCCCAGAGATAGTGAAGGACAGGAAAGTGTGCCTTACTGCAGTGCATGGGGTCACAAAGAGTTGGACATGACATAGCTACTGAATAACATTTCTATCATGTCCTTGAAAACTAGGATTCTCAGTGTGGAAGAAAGGAGATACAAATGTAATACAGAAGAGGTTAGATAAAAGATCCTGTTGCTTGAATTTAAATTAGAAATAGTATGAACTAGAACCTGTGACTGGCTCAGTAATATTGGGCATCCCTATGGTCCTGATTGTGGTTCTGAAATACCCTTCTTCATTAGAAAGAGCCAGGGAGAATTCCCTGGCAATCCAGTGGGTAGGACTCTATGCTTTTACTGCTGGGGCTACGGGCTGAATCCCTGGTCTGGGCACTAAGATCCCATGAACCAAGGCCAGGAGGCATGGCCAAATTAAAAGGAGAAGGAGGAAGAGGAGAAGAAACCAAGGATTTGGAGACAAAAGACTGGGTTCAGGTCTGGGGAAGGATATATACAAGACACGCTTGGAACATCTTCACTTACCAGATAGCAAGGGAGCTCTCAAAGACTACAGCGGCCATATCAAAAAGACTCAGAAGCCTACTTGAAGAGGCTGCTATTTAGGCTGATGGGAAATTTTCCGTTTCAGGAAAGATTGCAAGAGATCAAAACTCCTCAAATATGTTTAAATCCATGAGTTACTTATAATAATAGTAAATGAAAAATCAACTCATTAGTCACCTTCAGAGAATGAAAAGAAACAACTTACTTCCTTGATAACTGGATAAACAACAGGAAAGAATCAAGCACTTATCTTGCCTATTCTATGTGAATTAGCAACCAGTTAATACACATATGCAAGTTTCTATTTATAAAATCATTCCAGCTAATATGAAAACAAAATGATAAAACATCACACTTTTGAAACCTCCAATAGTAAGTAGATCTAGGCCTTGAGCCTCACCAGCAACTGAAATCATAAAAAAGTAAAAATCAGATTGATATTATTGTGTCCTCTAATGAAAGAATAAAACATCAAGTATAGTATTGCCAAAGGGATTGAACCTGAGCCCATTCAGGCCTCTGGATCTGGTTGCCAATCTGCAGGAAATGCAGAAGGAGAAGAAGCAAGGTGAACTGCTCCATGAGTAGGCAGTAAAAAAAAAAAAATCAGATTTGGGAAACTCTATAGCTCCAACAGGCTGGGATAAATTGTATAAACTTTCAAATAGACATGATAAAACTATAATATTTAAGAATGCACATTTAGGTGATAAAAGCATACAAATGTAAGGAAGTGCTCACTATGTAGAAGTCAGGATGGTTATTACTTTTGAAGGAAGGAAACCATCCCTTCATAGGGATGAAGGACATGTAAAGACTTCTGGGATGACTGGCCAAGTTCTATTCTTGAATCATGTGTTAGTTACAAAGATGTTCACCTTAAAGTAATTTAACAAACTACCTCAAAAATAAGATTTGAAAGATGTGGGTGGTGATTTTTAACATAGCCCCATTTAATTCACCACTGTGTCCATGGCAGAAGACGTACGCATTTTGGAGAATGACAATGAATTCCCTTAAATTTATTTAGCCATTTGGCAGCACTTCAGCTGAAAATGCTTTTTCAAATATGGTCTCTTTACCAGATCAAATCAACATAGACCCTGGTATTTGGTATGCAGTTATTGCTTGGATAAATTTTTCATTCTCTACACCAAAAAAACAGAGAATACTTAAATTCTTAAAGAGATGGGAATACTAGACCATCTGACCTGCTTGTTGAGAAATCTGTATGCAGGTCAGGAAGCAACAGTTAGAACTGGATATGGAACAACAGACGAGTTCCAAATAAGGAAAGGAGTACATCAAGGCTGTTATATTGTCACCCTGCTTATTTAACTTATATGCAGAGTACATCATGAGAAATGCTGGGCTGGATGAAGCACAAGCTGGAATCAATATTTCTGGGAGAAATATCAATAACCTCAAATATGCAGATGACACCACCCTTATGAAAGCAAAGAAAAACTAAGGAGCCTCTTGATGAAATTGAAAGAGGAAAGTGAAAAAGTTGACTTAAAACTCAACATTCAGAAAACTAAGATCATGGCATCTGGTCCCATCACTTCATGGCAAATAGATGTGGAAACAGTGAGAGACTTTATTTTCTTGGGCTCCAAAATCACTGCAGATGGTGACTGCAACCATGAAATTAAAACACACTTGCTCCTTGGAAGAAAAGCTATGACCAACCTAGATAGCATATTAGAAAGCAGAGACATTACTTTGCCAACAAAGGTCCATCTAGTCAAGGCTATGGTTTTTCCAGCCATCATGTATGGATGTGAGAGTGGGACTATAAGGAAAGCTGAGTGCCAAAGAATTGATGCTTTTGAACTGTGGTATTGGAGAAGACTCTTGAGAACTTGGACTGCAAGGAGATTCAACCAATCCATCCTAAAGGAGATCAGTCCTGAATATTCATTGGAAGGACTGATACTGAAGCTGAAACTCGAATACTTTGGCCACCTGATGCAAAGAACTGACTCATTGGAAAAGACCCTGATGGTGGGAAAGATTGAAGACAGGAGGAGAAGGGGACGACAGAGGATGAGATGGTTGGATGGCATTACCGACTCAATGAACATGAGTCTGAGTAATCTCCGGTTGTTGTTGATGGACAGGGAGGCCTGGTGTGCTGCACTCCATGGGGTCACAAAAAGTTGGGCATGACTGAGCGACTGAACTGAACTGAATTATCTAATCCATCAAGCCACAGAATTGCGCGTACATAGTAGCAGTCCAAAATTATGTAGAAGTGTTAAATACGAGATTTTACTAACAGAAGTGGTAAAGGCAGTGTAAGCTGCATGGTGCGGGCTACCCCCACTCCCTTTGCACCCACTCTGGCAGCACCGTTGCCTCTTCTTCTACTTGTTCACATGGCTTCGTGGCACGTTGCTTACGAAAAGTGACCTGAGGAAGCAACAAGTGCAGGCATATGCACTAGCTAAAAGTGGACTGCTGCAACAGTATCACCTACTTAAGGATGACCCTGAAGGACAGTGAAAAATGAAGGTGAATGTGAAAGGTGCTCAGTTTTGTCTGACTCTTTGCGACCCCATGGACTGTAGCCTGCCAGGCTCCTCTGTCCATGGAATTCTCTAGCCAGTTCTACTGGAGTGGGTAACCGTTCCCTTTTCCAGGGGATCCTCCCAACCCAGGGATCAAACCCGGGTCTTCCATACTGCAGGCAGATTCTTTATTCTCTGAGCCACCAGGGAAGCCCAAGAATACTAGAAGGGGTAGCCTATCCCTTCTCCATGGAATCTTCCGGACCTAGGAATCTAACCGGCATCTCCTGCATTGCAGGCAGATTCTTTACCAGCTGAGCTACCAGGGACAGTAAGAAAAGGTAATTCTTTCAGTAGGCAGAACCTCAAGCATTGCCCCTTTGCCTGGAAGGAAAGAGAAGGGGTAGAGATCTACAGAAATTTGTAGGTGGCTCTAAATTGTTTAGCTAGATGGTCGTAGACTTGGGAGGAACAAGATTGGAGGGTTGGTAAAGCAAGGATGAATGGGAGAGAGTTGTAATGTTAGACCTCACAGAATGGCTCCCAAGGGTGAGAATATTTGTGTTCTATGGGGATGGTTATCAGGGGGCACTCACTACAGAGGAATCACTCAATAACAATAGGGAAAGGTGATCTGATCTGTGACTATCAGCCAGCATCTTTGCTAATAATGCCAGAGCTTGCTCAATGGGTACACAAATAAAGTTAAGTGGACACAGTGACAGAGATGGTTGTTGTTTATGGGTTCAGTAACAGAGAAGGCTTCTCATAGTGTTTTATCTGGATGGTACTGCTGATGACTACTCAGTCTTCTAACAGCGGAGACCCAAGCTTAGCCCCCTACCTGATACCACCCCTGGAAAGATAAGATAATTACCTGGTGACAGATTAATCAGACCACTCACTGCATAATGGAAGGGGCAACAGATTGTCCTCTACCTTAAGAAGAATAATTAGACAGTGAAGTAGAAGGGAGGGATTAGAGATGGGAAGATCAAGTACAAAGTACCATTTTAAAAAAACAAAAGCCAGGACTTCCCTGGCAGTCCCGTGGTTAAAACTCTGTGCTTCCACTACAAGGGATAGAAGTTTGATTCATGGTTGGGTAATGAAGATTCTACATGTCACATGGTGTGGTCAAAAAACTAATAAAATTTAAGAAAAAAACAAAACCCAAAGCTACTCAAAGTCAGGTTATATCTGCCATGTGCTATCACAATCCTTGTAATTCCTCTGTCATACTTTCCATGCTTCATTACAACAAAAACTCATGAGAGCAGGGTGGTGTCTGTTTTGCTTTCCATCATATTTCTAGTACTGTGCCTGGGACATCGCAGAACTTGATAGATAAGTGTTAAATGTTTGTTGAATGTCTTCTACATTTTAATATTTATCAAAACGTCGTAAAAGTATTTTGGTCAAAGTAGGTGCTAAACAGACATTTGTTAAGTGAAGAAAAACTATACTCAACCAGAGCATAAGCCTGTGGGCCAAATCCAGCCTGCCACCTGCTTTTCTATGGCCCACAAACTAAGAATGATTTTTTACACTTTTAGAGGGTTGGAAAAAGCTAAAAAAAAAAAAGAAAAAAAAAGGATAATATTTTATGACACATAAAAAGTACATGAAATTCAGATTTCAGTGTCCATAAATAAAGTTTTATTGGAACACGGCCACACTCATTTTTTTACATGTTGTCTGTGGTGCTTTCATGCTACAGCAGCAGAGTTGAGTAGTTGTGACAGAGAACGTATGTCCTGCAAAGCTGAGAGTGTTTACTGTCTGGCCCTTTACAGGAAAAGTTTGCCGACCCCTGCACCAGACCTTCCAAAGCACAGAGCACACTGGTTTTAAAGACACTGGTTAACACAGTGTTGCCTCCTTCCTTGGCAGAGAGCTGCTCCTTCACTTTAATTTCTTCTAAAGAAAACAAACTGTGTTTCTTATATTTCATGACTTCAGGGTGAGACTTGTTCTAACACATGCCAGAGCCCTTAGACTCCTTTGTGCCATACTGGTAATACGAGATATATAGTAGCCAGGATAGATAAATACACAGAGAGAGATGGAAGGAGAGCCACAGAGAACACCAGGGGAAGAGACAGGGTTCCACACTTTGGCACACCAGCTCTTTAAGATAAGTTTTACTTCTCTCAGCATCTCTTCAGAACCATGTAATGTGGCTTTTCCAAAGCTTTGTTCTGTTTTTATTACAGTAAAATGTTTATTGTGATTACTGAGAGAATTGCTATCTTAAAACTGATGCTTACTATGGTCGAGTTTGACCTATATTTAGTGAAGCAATGTTTTAAGATAATACACTGAAGTTTATGAAGGAAATGTTGACTCTTTCCAAAGAGAGAAACTGGAATTTCTTTTCCTGAAATAGTGATTTCATTAAATTAGAAAAGTGGACATATTTTTGTTATTTGACTTCTTCCTCACTCTCTATAAAATCCATCCCTCCATTTTATCTGCTATTCATCTAGAATAACCACATGCTAGTAACTGACTTTTGCACTACACTCCAGCAATTCTTGGAGAAGACAACGGCACCCCACTCCAGTACTCTTGCCTGGAGAATCCCAGGGATGGAGGAGCCTGGTGGGCAGCAGTCCAAGGGGTCGCTAAGGGTCGGACACGACTGAGTGACTTCACTTTCACTTTTCACTTTCATGCATTGGAGAAGGAAATGGCAACCCACTCCAGTGTTCTTGCCTGGAGAATCCCAGGGACGGGGGAGCCTGGTGGGCTGCCATCTATGGGGTCGCACAGAGTTGGACACGACTGAAGTGACTTAGCAGTAGCAGCAGCCAGCAATTCTTTATCATTTAAGTTTATTACAGGCAGGCAGACCCTGATCCCGATTAGAAAGACAAGGACTATTTCCATAATTACTGCATACAAATAATAGCATTTATTCTGGCAATTCCCATGCTATTCAATCAGGCAAGATTCAATACAAAAAAAAGAAGCTGATTTGCCAAAATCAGACATTTGTTAAGTGAAAAAAATTATGTGCCCATGTCACATTCTGTTTTTTGAAGTTTATAGCACTCAGGGAGCACTTCTTGTTGGAAGTTCTATTTAAGAATTACAGAAGGATTATGATACTAGCGTCCACCTGATACAGGAAAACAAAGGCGAGTGGGCCATTTCAGAAATCACAACTTTTAAGCTAATTGCAATTTCTGAAGTAAACCTAACGGCACTGCACAGAACAAGAATGTCTCTAATCTAATCTCGGCAGCATTGTGATTTCAAACTGCTAAACCATACAATATATTCACTTTTCCTTTGTGTTGCTGCCAAGTCGCTTCAGTCATGTCCAACTCTGTGCGACCCCATAGACAGCAGCCCAGCAGGCTTCCCCATCCCTGGGACTCTCTAGGCAAGAATACTGGAATGGGTTGCCATTTCCTTCTCCAATGCATGAAAGTGAAAAGTCAAAGTGAAGTCGCTCAGTCGTGTCCGACTCTTTGCGACACCATGGACTGCAGCCCACCAGGCTCCTCTGTCCATGGGATTCTCCAGGCAAGAGTACTGGAGTGGGGTCCCATTGTGTGGGTTTGCATATTTACCTTCACCAAGGATCTTGCTCTGTGTCTTGGTTGTATATTGCAGCATTCATGATTGATGAATTGTCAAGGACAAACTAAGGCTCCTGTATTTTACCAAAACAACTTTTTATGGAACACAAGATTTTTTCCAGGGGATACACGCAGATTTAGCATTATGCATTTTTGTCAAAGGAATAGAGAGGATGGTCTAATAAAAATGGTGAACAAAATAAGAGCAAGTATGAGAAAGTCACTGCCAACGGATGACTTGAATTCAAGATAGATACATGCAAGCATCAAAAAGACACATGCACCCCAAAGTTCACTGCAGCTCTATTGACAAGAGCCAGGACATGGGAGCATCCTAAATATCCATCAGAAGAGGACTGGATGAAGCAGATGTGGTGCTATATACATGGAATACCACTCAGCCATACAAAGGAACAAAACGGGGTCATTTGTAGAGATGTGACTGAACCTAGAGACTGCCATACAGAATAAAGTAAGTCAGAAAGAGAAAAACAAATATCATATATTAACACATATATGCAGCATCTAGAAAAATGGTATGGATGACTTTATTTGCAAAGCAGAAATAGAAACATAGATGTAGAGAACAAAGGTATGGATATCAAGGGGAAAGGGGTGGGGCGGGAGGAATTGGGAGGTTGCGATTGACGCATACACACTAAGCATACTATCATACTATGTATAGAATAGACAACTGTTGGGAACTCTACTTAATGCACTTGGTCCTAAACGGGAGTGAAATTCAAGAGAGGAGATATATGTAAATGTATGGCTGATTTATTTTGCTGTACAGTGGAAGGCAATACAATATTGTAAAGCAACTATACTGCAATAAAAATTAATTAACAAAAAATATATGTAAACTTTCCTGGCCTTAAACCTGACGTCTAAGGAAAATGCCAATGCTAGAAGTTAAGATGACAATCATCCAACTGTTTCGTCCTTTACTGAGATCACTAGAAAGGAATACTTCTAACTCAACCCAAAACGTCTTTCTGAACTGTTAAGACAATGTCTTGATCTCTCTGGCCACACCTCCAACAACACTCCTCCTCTGAGGATCCTTGAAATCTTATTTACAACATAGACCAGGAATTCTCACTGAGTCTATTTCAACACCTGAAAAAACTTACCACTTACAAGTACCACTCTGTGATAAGATGCATTTGATTCAAGTGTGTTGGAGTATGTCAGGACTGAAGTCATAAATCTCATGAACACTGTGATTTAATAAACAGTGGTCCATCTTTGGTCCCAAGAAGCAATCAAATGGATTCATAAAATACAAAGAGAAAAAATCTGAGTGAAATAGGGGAAAAAAATGATTATTTGTTAATTCTGAGTGGTGGGTACATGGATGTCTGATGTTTGCTCTATATTCCTATATTTGGAATACTTCATAATTTTGTAAAATTGTTTTTTTATGGGGAAGAAGAAAGCTAAAGAAGTTCCCAGGTGCTCAAATTCTAAATGAAGAAACGATAAGAAAGAGGAAAAATTGCACAGAATTTTTCTTTTTCAGGAGGAGTAAGTGGGAGAAAACCCTCAATTGCCGTTCCATTGGAGGGGCAGTGATCTAGCGGGTCCCTGGGAGCAATATTCTTATTCCACTGAAGGAGGTGAGCCAAGATACTTATAAGCTCTAGAGAACCTTTAACACAGGAAGCTATTTATCATAACAAGCTTGGTTGATACTGTTCCCATACTGAACCAATTAGGTTCGCCTATTTCGTCATACTTCATAACTTGGGATGATAGGTTTCCAAGTATGGTACAGCGTAGTAATTGAATTTTGATCAAACACACATGGCCCATAACCCAGTATGTGAAATTTTCAGAACAGTTCACAGCTTTTAAATATCCAGTCAACATGTTGCCAAAAGTACAGGATGTACTTGATGCAAGGGGGAGAGAAAGGGGAGGGCTGAATCTTGGTAGAGCTGTAAGACAAATATTTTTGTTCTTGTTCTCTTCTTACTTTTCAAATAGCAGTGGAGAAAGGCTGTGGGATATCATATCATAACTCAAGTCTTGCCCTCGCTTGCTCTGTGTGCATAAACATCTTTGAGTCTTATTTCAGATTACCATTTATTTTTTTGCATGAAACTTTCATGTCACAGGCCTGCTACACACAACCTGTTACATTTTTTATTGCAACACTAGCCAGAGTATTTCTTGACAACCTACAATATGTTAGGCTTTCGGTACACAGGTCAACTCTTTTGAATAAAGAATCAAGATCTCTGCTTTCGTGTGATCTACTGTGGTTACAGAGACAGACATAAAATAAAAAATATCAATAATTTTATCACTGTGCATGCTGAGTTGCTTCAGTCATGTCTGACTCTTTGCCACGCAATGAACTGTAGCCTGCCAGGCTTCTCTGTCCATAGAATTCTCCAGGCAAGAACGCTGGAGTACATTGCCATGCCCTATTCCAGCGGATCTTCCCAACCCAGTGATTGAACCTACTTCTCTTATGTCTCTCGCGTTCACAGGCAGGTTCGTTACCACTAGTGCTGTAACTTGTGATGATTAACATGAAGAAAAAATAGGGCATCAGGAGGAACCTGATGGGGACCTGATCTATCCAGGAGAGAGGAAGTGGGGAGGAGAAGGAGGGGACACATCTCCAAGAAAGTGCCACTGAAATTGATTTCTGAAAGATGGGAAGTGATCCAAGGGAGAGAATGATTATTCCCAGGAGAAGTAAGCACAAGGATAAACTTTGAAGTAGGCTGGGCTGTGGCAAGTTCAAGGACCTGAAGGCTAGTATATGCAGTGAGAAAGAGGCTCAAAATATAGGCAGGAGCCAGACCACACCATGCCATGTAAAGGATTATGTTCAGTGCAGTCACTGAAAAAGTGGCTGCCCAGGGAGTGACAGGGTGGGAGTCAGGCAAGACAAGAAGCAGAAAGACTAACTAGAAGCCTTGGCAACAGTCCAGATGGGAAGTGATAGTGGCCTGGAATGGCGCAATGGCAGAGATGGAGAACAGTGGACACATCTGAGAGAGATTTTGGAGAAGTGACATGATTGGAGATAACCAGACGTGGGAAGTGAGGGAGAAAGAAGTCCCAAGGACATTTCCAGGTTTCAAGCTTGAGCAATTCAGCAAACAAAGTCTAATAAATAACAACTAGTTAGTATAACTCGTAAGACTGCTCCAAATGATGATGATAAGTCACTCCAGTTGTGGCTGATTCTTTGAGACCCCACGGACTATAGCCCACCAGGCTCCTCTGTCCATTGGATTCTCTAGGCAAGAATACTGGCCCTCCTCCAGGGGATCTTCCCAACGCAGGGATGGAACCCACATCTCTTACATCTCCTGCATCGGCAGGCGGGTTCTTTACCACTGGCACCACCTGGGAAGCACCAAAGGATAGGACTCCATCATCCCCACAAGATCCCATGCTCGTGATGATATTCTGCTTCATCAGATTTTGTAAGAATGTATGCATTAATCAGATGGGGGGGATATAGAAATTTTCCACCTACATGAATATCAAACTTACCATAAGCAGAAGAATGTCTCTGAGATATTAAAATCAGACTTTAACATAAATCAAGCATTTTTACTCTTAGTTCCGTGGACACAGTCATAGAAGTCTGGCCCTTGAACTAGAACAACCTGAAAGAAAACAAATTTCCTCTTTGAAAACGTTTAAAAAACAAGGACTTTTCTTTATTTATTCATGAGATCTTTTTCTTGAGAATTTTTAGTGTGAGGGTCATGAGGTAAATAAGATGTGTTCCCTGCCTATGCTCTCAGGGAGAAAAAGGCATGAAAATACGCATAATATGGTGAGTATGTTGCATAGATCAAGCAATAGAGTTCTATTGGACAGATAACAGGGTGATGAACTCTACATGGGGTACTGACACATGGTCATAGCTATGAAAGACTTCAGAGGGGTTGCATTTGAGAAGTCTTGGAAGACAAGAGTTTGTCAGTAGAGCAGAGGATGGGGGAGGGGGAATTCCAAGAGAAGGTAACAGCATAAGATAAGGCATGCTGCTGCTAAGTTGCTTCAGTCGTGTACGACTCTGCGTGACCCCATAGACGGCAGCCCACCAGGCTCCCCCATCCCTAAGATTCTCCAGGCAAGAACACTGGAGTGGGTTGCCATTTCCTTCTCCAATGCATGAAAGAGAAAAGTGAAAGTGAATCACTCAGTTGTGTCTGACTCTTAGCAACCCCATGGACTGCAGCCCACCAGGCTCCTCTGTCCATGGGATTTTCCAGGCAAGAGTACTGGAGTGGGGTGCCATCGCCTTCTCCAAAGATAAGGCATAAGGGTCCTAAAGAGGACAAGGTGCTCAGAGCTAGAATCCTCAGGGTGAAACCAGAGGGTGTGTGATCCAGTCTGGAAAAATCATGCTTCCATTCCAAAGTCTGAAAAACATGACCAGTCTAGTCTGATTTATCTGCTCTTAATTGACCCAGGCAGAGAATTTTCTTTTGTGTAGGCCCCAACCAACAAGGACCTCTTACTGTGACCACTGCCTGAAGACTGCCCACGGTTACCTGTTGAGATGAGCAGCAACGATCCTAATCCGTCCCCACACTGGGCCAAGGCCACAGGGTCAGGCCATCTATGGTGCCTAGAAAGATGTGGCCATTGGACTCCCCTGGAAGTCCAGTGGTTAGGACTCTGTACTTCCGTAGCAGGAGGCACAGGTTCAATCTCTGGTCAGGGAACTAAGATCTACATGCCTCTGAGTGCCACCAAAAAACAAAAAAGATGTAGCCTTAGTGCAGGTGGTGCTGGTGGTAAAGAACTTGCCTGCCAATGCAGGAGGCATAAGAGATGTGGGTTCGAGCCCTGGGTTGGGAAGATCCCCTGGAAGAGGGCATGACAACCCACTCCAGTATTCTTGCCTGGAGAATCCCATAGACAGAGGAGCCTGGTGGGCTGCGGTCCATAGGGTCAAAAAGAGTCAGACACGACTGAAGTGACTTTGCACGCATGCACACAATGCTTATGTGGGCTGGAGAATACAAACAGAATGGCTGTGACCTCTAGTATTATCAGTCTGGCTAATTGGTAGTACAGCTGCCCCTATATAACAAAGAATGACCGCTATCAAAAAAGTGTGTGTGCACGTGTGTGATCTTTAAATTTTAATAGCTAGTCAGACAGTCCTTAGAGAGAGAATTGGCAGCTTTGGCCTGGAGGCTGCTCCCCCACCTGTCTCCAGGCACTGCAAACACAGCTGTGTAAGAAGGAGACAGTCAAAGCTTCCAAGGAAAGAAATGGTACCGTCTGGGGGAGTGAGGTGGGGGAGCGGACTAACAATGGGAGCGCCTTTCTCACAAACCCACTTGGGACAGGGCCTATCTAGCAACTGCAAAAATTAGCAAGGACGACATGATCAGGCTTTTTTTTTTTCCTCTTTTTTTTTTTTTTTTAACTTCACTGTAAAATCATTGAAAACCCAACTCAATGGCCATTTTAAAACCATTTTTAAAGGATGAGACAGAGCACACCATTCAAGTGAAGAGGAGAAGAAGGTAGCATGTGTTTCTGGCAAGATTCATATTCAGGTATCCTTCTCGCATGGAGGTGAAAAGGAAAGACGATTCATGCTGTCACAGAACTCGGAGTTCTTTACACAAAACGCAATACTCCCTGGGCAAGTGCCTAGAAACTTCTTCTTTATCTAGATTTCTCCAGACTGCGAATTGCAGGCATTTTTTAAAGTTCAACTCTTTAGAGGAAAAAAAAAAGTCAGCGGAGGCAAGATTTCAACAGATGTTAGCAGTTCTAGAGTGGTCAGGGGGCTGCCGCTCCCCAAGGAAAGGGGAAATTCGCAAAGGGAAAGTAACAAGTCGTTTTGGAAGAAGAAAACCCCAGCAAGGAGGTATTTTCCGTATCATTTTAATCACAAAATAGCACGAATGCGGTCTGTGCCTGCGTGCTACCCAAACGTCGATCTGAATACCACTGAACGCTGGTTTGAAAATTTCCATTTTTGTAATTTGCTTTCCTTTGTTAAGCCAAGACTTGAGAGAAACCTGGCAGTCGTTTCCAAGTCTGGCACGATTTCCCTTCCGACCCACTCGGTTGGTGGGGATGTGGAGGGGACCGCACAAGAGAGGAGAGAGAGGGAGGGAGGTGGCTTGAAACGCGCCCGCCCGCCCACCGGGGCCTGCGGAGGGAGCAAGCCCAGCGTCTCAGCCAGGGGGTTTGGCTCCACCTACAGGAATCTGAGGGCACTCGAAGCAGATCCCTCTGCCGCCACGGAAACCAAAGGTGGGGGGACTCGGACAACTGCTGGAGAATTTCCCAGCCAATAGGAGTGGGCTCTAAGGAGCTGACGGTAAGGAGTCGGGAGGTAGGGATCGTCATCACCAGATCCACAGCGGCGTGTCAGATCCAGCTCAGGGATTCGTACTTAGGGAGGAGAAAAGACTTCATGCCTCCCCTATAACCTATGATTGATTTCACGCCTAAAATGTAAGCCCCATCTGAGGACAAGGGCAGTGTCTGGTCCGAGTCCAGGACCAGCATACAGCCACTGCGCTCAACTGCTTATGAATGAATGAACAGACAAATGAATCTAACCCACTGGATAATACACACGGTTAAACATCAGAGATCTGACGTGATTACAAACGCTTTCCCCTCCAGGTATATTTATGAGTTGTCAGGCATTTTGCTAATGGCTAGTAATTGCTGAAAAAAGCGACTGCACCATCCACACTATTCCAGCGTTCCACCTCCAATATGGTCAACACTAGTTAAGAACCACTCATTTCATCTGATGCCCTTAATTTGCAGATGAGTAAACAGAGGTTTGAAGAGGGGTTTTGTTGTTGTTGCTGTTTTGTTTTGCCCCCAGTCATCCACTTTGTGGGTGATAGAACTGGTTTGGGGCTAAAATTTCCTGACCTTCTCTCTGCTGTCTGTTTTCTAAGGCAAGAGATTTGTTCTGCTGGACGGTGGAATGGCCTGACAGATACACTTAGCTGATTGACTGTCGCAGGCGGAAGTTCGCTCCCCACCTACCTGTTGTCCTGTCCCTGAGCTTCTCTCTCAGTTTCTGCAAGAGACTGAGGCAGCTGCTCCTGCTGCTTTACTCCAAAAATCAAACGCTGCCTGGAACTGGTGCTAAACTTACAAATTCAATTTTTTTTTTAAAGCCTAAAGGACGGAATCTTTGAGCCTGCAGGTTTGTAAGCTACGAACAGGCAGGTGCTGTGTTTTAGCAACACAGGTGTCTTATATCAAATATCTAACACATGTACTTATCCAAAGTGCTTAATAAGCATTTATTGAATTTCCCAATGATAGTTATGGATGAAGATGATATTTACCAGTTGAAAAAGAATTTTTGCTGTAGGCAGTTATCACTGTTTCCAATTTTTTTTAAAAAAAGAAGATTCTTCCTGTAAATGTGATTCTGTTTGCATTGTGTCAGATAAATGATGATGTAGTGAAAGCTGGAAATGAGAAGATCCAGATTCCAACCACAAGCCATCTATAAAATGGAAATAAATAATACTGTTATGACCTCCTAAAGAATTAGACATGAATCATTATTACAGTAATAATCACAGCATTAATAATAGCCTTGAGCTATTATTAAGTGCTAACTACCTTCTAGACTCTCTGCTAACCACTTTAAGTGCATTATCTAATTTATCCTCATAACGACCACATATAGGTTACAATTATTATGCCCATTTTACAGAATGAGGGAACTGAAGTTTATAGACACTTAGGTGCTCACCTACATGACAGCTTATAGTGGTGAGGCCAGTACAGGAACCCAACTCCTACCTGACTCCACTAGTGTGTGTGCTAAGTCACTTCCATCGTGTCTGACTCTTTGTGACCCCATGGACTGTAGCCCACCAGGCTCCTCTATCCATGGGATTCTGCAGACAAAAATACTGGAGTGTGTTGCCATGCTCTCCTCCAGGGGATCTTCCCAACCCAGGGATCGAACCCATGTCTCTTATGTCTCCTGCATTGGCAGGCGGGTTCTTTACCACTCCACATTCCATAAACATGGTTACACAATAGATACCTATTTACTGATTCAATGCTGCTGCTGCCAAGTCGCTTCAGTTGTGTCTGACTCTTAGCGACCTCATGGACTGCAGCCTTCCAGGCTCCTCTGTCCATGGGATTTTCCAGTCAAGAGTACTGGAGTGGGTTGCCATTGCGATATTCAAATCTTTGTCTCTTAGTTCTTAGTTCTCATGGGGACTCTATACTTTTATTTTAAATTACTGAAATAATAGCATTAATTGCACATTCCATTACTGTTTAAATTTAAAAGGGCATAAGTCCAAACTCCTTCTTTTCTTTCATAAGCATTTACTAAGAACTATTCATATTCAGAGGAGCTTCCCAGGTAACACAAGTGGTAAAGAACCTGCCCTCCAATATAGGAGACGTAAGAGATGAGTCAGGAGCATCCCCTGGAGGAAGGCACAGCAACCTACTCCAGTATTCCTGCCTAGAGAATCCCACGGACAGAGGAGCCTGGTGGGCTACAGTCCATAGGGTTGCAAAGAGTCAGACATGACTAAAATGACTTAGCATGCACACACACATCCATATTCAGACCTCCAAGCTTGGTCAGGGGCAGTGGTTCTCAACTGGGGATGATTTAGCCCTCCAGGAGACATCAGGCAATGTCTGGAGACAATTTTGGCTGTCATACCGGGGGTGGGGATATGCTATTGGCCTCTAGTGACTAGAGGCCACGGTGCTGCTAAACAGCCTACAGTACAGATGATATCCCACCACAGCAGAGTTATTTGGCCCAAAATAATAGCAGCAAGATTGAGGAACCTTGGCTTAGGAAGATGGAGATGAATAAAGCAGATATAATCATTAATCATCTGATATGGACACGACTGAGCGACTGAACTGAACTGATGGTAGGTGTATGTATAAATTTGGAGCACAAAGTTTGTGAAGATGCTTATGTGGTGACAAAAGATAAGTGCCCCAAAGCCCATAAAGAGTTATGGGGTTTACTGTGGGCTGGGAAAGGCTTGGTGGAGGCAGTGGCACTTGAGCTAGGGACAAAGAAGAGATAAAATCTGGATTCCAGATAAAAAGGACAAACAGTGTGCAGGGTGTGGGTGTGCCTAAGGACTGTTGGTTTATTTTAATTGGAGTGGAGGACGTGTGAAGAGGAATAGTGGAGAAAAGGAGGTAACATTTGTTGGGGCCAGATCAAAGCGCCTTGAGCACAGAGAGAAAGACTTCGAACTTTCTTTGTAAGTAATGGGAAGCCATCCGATATTTTCACATGGAGTAATAACATGATCACAATGTTCTGGGGAGATGAATCTAGCAGCTGAGTGAAAATGAACTGTAGAGAATAAGCTGGAGACGGGAAGACATGTCAAAACACTACTGTTGCATGTCTTACTATTAAAAGGAAACCACTTAGCTATTTTAGTTTTATTAGTAGCAACCAATAATAGAGTGATTATTGTGATTCAAAGCCAATAGACAGTTGCACTGTCTATGCAACCTCACTTAGTGTTCCCGTCTGTCACAAGGATCTCCCCATTTTACAGATAAGGGAACAGTCAGAGTGACTAGGAAACAGCAGCGTCAGAATCTGGCTATCAAAGGCCTGTGCTCCTAACTGCTCAGTGTGCTGTGTACAAGGCTGAGATTCTTAACCTCTTGACCAAACCAGACTGTTCTTTCTAAGGCAGACAATAAAACGAGGCAGCCCAGGCCCCCAAGGGAATGGGAAGGTCTAGTACAAACAGCCTCAGGAAATGCGCTCCTCCTTGGCAGACAGAGCTGACTGTAGGGAGAAAGGGAGTGTTTCTCTGGGCTAATTTTGGAGGTGTGGGGAGCATAGGCACATACCTTATTACAAACACACTTACACAATAGAGTCCCTTAATTTATTTGGAGTTAAACTGGTTCCTCCCAGGGGGGTGGTAAGTGAGAGCAAAATGGGAATGTCTGAAACAAAGAACGAGCGTCTCACATCAAGCCTCTCCTGGCTGATGAGGTAGCAAGCAGAAGACAAGAAGTGGGGAAGAGAAAGGCTGTGACTCAGAAATTCCTTGTTTACTTGGCTCCTGAACAGATGGCTAACTGGATCCAGGTGTGTGCTCTGGTTTTGTTTTGGAGCCTGTTGGCCACAGGCAGGGAAGGAGAGGAGAGGTGTTGACCATATCCGTAGACAGAGTGGGTGGCAGCACTAGAGTCGGTGGAGGTGCTGACAGAGGCATGGCCGCACACACCAGCTGGCACCAGCAGCTGGGTGGGCTCTTCAGGGCCTGCAACTAGAGTCTCTGGTCGCCCAGGGCACCAGTTTTGTCATGAGAGGCTCATTGCAAAGAATTAGAGAAGGATAGAACCCAAACGGTGGCCATCACTGAGTAGCCAAGGACCAAGAGGTAGAGTAGTGTGAGAACATCCTTGAAAATGTCCAGGTTTATCTGGAAGGAGTTGAGATGGTGGAAACTCTCACAGAGCATACGGGAAGAGTTGGAGAGACTTCCACGGCTTTTGATGCCCAGTCATTTCATGGTGACCCTCCATCTTGGGATAATCTTTAAACTCGTTGGGAAAGTGTGTGATCTACAATTTAAGGATAAAAGGCTCCAGGATTCTGGAGTTCCAATTCTTCCTTTTAAAGTCCCACAGCATTGAGCAAACGTGAATTCTAGCCATAGTCTCTTAGATCTGACAGCCTAGTAAACAGACTTCTAAAAAAATTCAGAGAACTTCCCTGCTGGTCCAGTGGTTAAGAACCTGCCTTACATGAAGGGGATGCAGGTTTGATCCCTAGGCAGAGAACTAAGATCCCACTTGCCACAGAGCATTTAAGGCCACGTACCACAACTACTGACCCATGCACCGTGAGTAGAGAGTTTGTGTGCCACAGGGAAAGATTCTTCATGTGACAATGAAGACCCCACGTGCAGCAACTAGGACCCGACATGGCCAAATAAATAAATAAATATTTTTAAAAAGTTCAGGACCCAATCTACTCTCTAGACTAGAACTCCTCAAGATCAAAGATTGAATTTGTACCACCAAACTTAAGAGGTGCTCAAGAAGTATCTGAGTTGAATTCAGGGCAGTCTTCTCCTGAAACATCAGGAGTATTATTAGATGCATTAATATAACGTTTAAATACAAGTTTTATTTTCATCTAATTAAAAAATAGCCTAATCTTATGTATGAATATGCCTGTTTCTACAAAGCAAATTTGGAGAACTCAGCAGTGGCCACAGGACTGGAAAAGTTCAGTTTTTATTCCAATCCCGAAGAAAGGCAATGCAAAAGAATGCTCAAACGACTGCACAATTGCACTCACCTCATACGCTAGTAAAGTAATGCTCAAAATTCTCCAAGCCAGGCTTCAGCAGTACGTGAACTGTGAACTTCCAGATGTTCAAGCTGGTTTTAGAAGAGGCAGAGGAACTAGAGATCAAATTGCCAACATTTGCTGGATCATCAAAAGAGCAAGAGAGTTCCAAAAAAACATCTATTTCTGCTTTATTGACTATGCCAAAGCCTTTGACTGTGTGGATCACAATAAACTGCGGAAAATTCTGAAAGAGATGGGAATGCCAGACCACCTGACCTGCCTCTTGAGAAATCTGTATGCAGGTCAGGAAGCAACAGTTAGAACTGGACAGACTGGATCCAAATAGGAAAAGGAGTATGTCAAGGCTGTATATTGTCACCCTGCTTATTTAACTTCTGTGCAGAGTACATCATGAGAAACACTGGGCTGGAAGAAGCACAAGCTAGAATCAAGATTGCCGGGAGAAATATCAGTAACTTCAGATATGCAGATGACACCACCCTTATGGCAGAAAGTGAAGAGGAGCTAAAGAGCCTCTTGATGAAAGTGAAAGAAGAGAGTGAAAAAGTTGGCTTAAAGCCTAACATTCAGAAAACGAAGGTCATGGCATCTGGTCCCATCGCTTCATGGCAAATAGATGGGGAAACAGTGGAAACAGTGGCTGACTTTATTTTTCTGGGCTCCAAAATCACTGCAGATGATGATTGCAGCCATGAAATTAAAAGACGCTTACTCTTTGGAAGGAAAGTTATGACCAACCTAGACAGCATATTCAAAAGCGGAGACATTACTTTGTCAACAAAGGTCCGTCTAGTCAAGGCTATGGTTTTTCCAGTATTCATGTATGGATGTTAGAGTTGGACTGTAAAGAAAGCTGAGCGCCAAGGAATTGATGCTTTTGAACTGTGGTGTTGGAGAAGACTCTTGAGAGTCCCTTGGACTGCAAGGATATCCAACCAGTCCATCCTAAAGGAAATCAGTCCTGAACATTCATTGGAAGGACTGATGTTGAAGCTGAAATTCCAATATTTTGGCCACTTGATGCAAAGAGCTGACTCATTTGAAAAGACCGTGATGTTGGTAAAGATTGAAGGCAGGAGGAGAAGGGGATGACAGAGGATGAGATGGTTGGATGGTATCACCAACTCAATGGACATGAGTTTGGGTAAACTCCGGGAGTTGGTGATGGACAGGGAGGCCTGGTGTGCTGCGGTTCATGGGGTCGCAGAGTTGGACACTACTGAGCAACTGAAGTGATACAAAGCCTTTGCCCATAGTCTGTAAGTTGTCCTAATACTAAGGCCAAATGCCAAAAGGCACATGTTTTTTCCTGGAGAAAATCTGGAAGAGACAGTTATACTAAAACACTACTCAGAAGGATCTGTTTCACTGATTTTGCTTGTGTGAGTGGCATTATTGTGCAGGTATGCATGGTAAGTTGCTTCAGTTGTATCTCTTTGCAACCCTATGAACTCTAGCCCACCAGGCTCCTCTGTCCATGGGATTCTCCAGGCAAGAAGTGGGTTGCCATACTCTCCTCCAGGGGATCTTCCTGACCCAGGGATTGAACCTGCATCTTGCATTGAAGGTGGATTCCTTACTACTGAGGCCACTTCCCCAAGTGGCATCATTAGGCCTCTTCAAACCACAGTGTCCTGTGAAAACAGTGAAAGCCAGAAACCAAAGCTCTCATTGCTATGGCCTCTCCATTTTGTTACCGTACGTGGGATGTTCCATATGAAGATGAGGAATAAGACTAAAAGCACAGCTCTTCAGGCTTGAGGGTGTCAAACAACTGGAAATGTCCCTAATCACTTTACATGTATCCCGCCCTTCAAAATAGCTAGCTTGGATCCAACCCAGTGGATGATGTATCAGGTTAGCTTGAAGTATCAGGTTAGCTTCAAGTTTTTATTGAGTACTCTCTATGCATATGGCACAGAACTAGAAGATAGAGGTAAGAAAAAAAGGCCAACAGTAGTTATGCCAGGGAGGTCATGTTCCTGCCATCCTGATGCTTCCTCACTGAATGAAACTCAGCCAGGAGATCCTCATAGCAATATGGCCGGGGAGTAAGTTGGAAAATATGTGTGGGAATGTAAGCACAAGAGCCAACTCTGCATGGAAATGATGGAGAGTCTTCCAGCCAGTTGGACCTCTGGTTGCTCAGCAGCCCAGTGATAAACAATCTCAACTAGGGAAACCTGCAGCTGAGAGTTAGGATATTATACCTGCTCAGGACAGTGAAGATGAAGGGGCACCTGCTCAAGGGCCTGTTAGGGAAGCTGATCAATAGGAACTGGCTCTGTTGAAGACTGTGGATAAGCCCAAAAGTGGTCCTGATGTCAAGGAGGAGATTCTACCAAGTCTAGAGCCCATTAAGATGCCAGAAGCATGTGAAGGGACAACCACAATTTAAACAAACACAGACTGAAGCCAAGCATGCTGTCCTTATGTTGGAAATTTGCTGCTAACCATCTCCTGATAGTTTCAAAACTTAAAAAAAAAAGAAAAAGGGTCAAAACAAGACCCTGGACCCCAACTTTCAGCTTATAAGCTAGTTGGAGAAAACACAGTGAAGATGGATGAATAGAAGACAATATTTGTCCCTCAAACACCTACTGAGTGCCTAATTTGAGCCAGGCTTTGTGCTAGACAGCAGCAGTACCAAGGATGAATTGGTTCCATTTTGTTCAGTTCAACACTTGTTATTCATTTGGTACATATTTATTGAGTGTATTTGGAGTAGACTACAGCTTTTCAAGCCTTAATGTATATGGAAATCACCTGGGGATCCTGATTCCATGGATCTGGGGTAATGCTTGAGACTATACATCTCCAGGACGCTCCCAGGGAATGCCAGTGCTGTTGGCCCCTGAACCACTCTTTGAATAGTAAAGGACTATACAATGTCTTGGTTCTTTCCTGGTGGCTCAGAAGGTAAAAAATCTGCCTGCCATGCAGGAGACATGGGTTCAATCCCTGGGTCAGGAAGATCTCCTGCAAAAGGGAATGGCGACCCACTCTAGTATTCTTGCCTAGAGAATTCTATGAGCAGAATTCTCTGTAACCCGGCAGGTTACAGTTCATGGGGTCACAAAGATTTGGACACAATTGAGCAACTAACACTTATACTTTTCTTAGAGAGGAAAATAAGATAGCCATGACCCCTGTCCTGATGAAGCAGATATTCTAACAAAGAATATAAATATTAAACAAGGAAGATGTTCAAAGTCTTAAGGAGAGCATTTTGTGAGGGGACCTAATTTCATCTAGGAATGAAAAAAAAAGCTTTCCTGAGGAAGTGATGTTTAAGCTGATAAGAATCTGCAAACAATAAAGGAGGAAGAATATTTCAGATAGAGAGATCAGCATGTTTGAAGGCCTGGAGGTGAGTGAAAGCTCAGATATTCAACAAATACTTACTGAGTTTCACCATTTTCAGGCTCCATACTGGATATAAAACCCTGCGCTGGATGAAAACACAGTGGGAGAGACAGGCATGGAGACAGATGACTTCAAAATTATGCCGAGAAATTTTAACGTGGTAATCACAGGATGCCAGAGAGTACTCAAGAGGATTTCCTAACCCAGCCCAGGAGAGAGGACATTGGACAGAGCCTTTGCTGATGAGTGGAAATAAAGAGAGAGAAAAAGATGTGGCGACATAGGAGATCTGGTCCTTGCCACTGAGGACACATCGTCTAGTGGGGAAGTTGGCAAGCTGTGTTATGTGATCCTGATGTTAATATAATATAATCATCATCTGGGAACATTGCCTGGCGCATAGTAGGCACTCATTAAAGATGTGTTAACTGGAGGAATATCTCAATGCTGTGGGAGGGATAGACTCAGGATGTCCTAGATATAACTGGGTACTAAGTTGTTACCAACTGCAAGTGCCCTAAAAGTTCAGAGCACTAGGGTATGAACAAGAACCGGGCTTGAAGGAAGGCTCGAGTCTGGAAATGTAGGGTAGACCAGTAGACATCCATTCTGAAAAGAAAGGAGTATCAGTTCACTGCTGGGAGTAAAGGATTAAAAAAAAAAAAAAAAAAAAAAGGCACAAAGCAGGGTTTCTTTACCATCTGAGCCGCCAGGGAAGCACCTGAAGCAGGGTTTCTTAGTCCAGGACACTTGGAGCTTCTGGGCATCTATGAAGCCCCAGAGATTATGTGTGAAATCCTAGGTATGTATACATCCTAGGATTCTTTTTCTGGGCAAAGAGACTAGAACTTCATCAGATGGTCAAAGGAGTCCACTCTCCCTCACCAGGTTAGGACCCTCGGGGAGAGAACAAGCAGCCTATTCTAGGTAGCCTGTGAGCCATTTACTGATTACAAACAATTATGGCAGTGGAATCCCAGCACAATCAACCTCAGGTCTGAGTGTGCTAGATGCTTTCAACCCTGTGTTTGAGTGGCATTTTAGCAGTGTCCTTGCTGCTTCTTGTCAATCCAGACCTGTCCCTGTTGTCAGGGCATCCTCAGCAGTTGATGAAGGTGCCTCATTCCAAAGGCTATTTATATGCACCCAAGTCCTTCTCCTTGAGTTTCCAGTGGGGACAATGGCCTCTTGTTAGGTTGTCAACTGTTGACATTTCTCTGATCTTTTCTTACAGTTTCTGTTCAGCAGCAGTTGCCGCAACCACCTAAGCATCGAACAAGCAACTGATTGGAGCAGATTTAATAAACCTCCTGGAGAAGGAGGCTGCATGCTTATGGACTTTCATGGTACTTTCATGGTAGTGCATAATGGACCAGGTGCTCTTCCACCCACCCGCTTATGCTACCATAGTAAGCACAAAATCTACATATCTGGAGGAAAACAGTATTTGCTGAAACAATAATAGATGCAGGAAATTTGTATGTTGTGGGTAAATGTCTCCATGGTTTAACTTTGCACCATTCTATTTTGGTTAAAAATATCTACAAGGTCATCCCTTACCATCTTCCTTTTAAAATGCACTGGTAATTCAGGACTTTCCTGGTGGTCCAGTGGTTAAGATTCTGAGCTTCCAATGCAAGGAGGTGCAGGTTTGATCCCTGGTCAGGGAATGAAGATCCTGCAAACCATAGGGTGTGGCCAAAAAAATAATAAAATACCCTGGTAATTGAAATGGCCCGTTTTTCATCAGGAACTGGGGATTTTGAAGGGAGTTTGAGGGAGAACGGATACATGTATATGTATGACTGAGTTGCTCTGCTGTGCACTTGAAACTATCACAACAGTGTTAATTGGCTGTTCAGTTCAGTTCAGTTGCTCAGTCGTGTCTGACTGTTCGTGACCCCATGAACTGCAGCACATCAGGCCTCCATATCCATCACCAACTGCTGAAGTCTACCCAAACCCATGTCCATCGAGTCAGTGATGCTATCCAGCCATCTCATCCTCTGTTGTCCCCTTATCCTCCTGCCCCCAATCCCTCCCAGCATCAGGGTCTTTGCCAATGAGTCAACTCTTTGCGTCAGGTGGCCAAAGTACTTGAGTTTCAGCTTTAGCATCAGTCCTTCCAATGAACACCCAGGACTGATCTCCTTTAGGATGGACTGGTTGTATCTCCTTGCAGTCCAAGAGACTCTCAAGAGTCTTCTCCAACACCACAGTTCAAAAGCATCAATTCTTCTGTGCTCAGCTTTCTTTATAGTCCAACTCTCACATCCATACATGACCACTGGAAAAACCATAGCCTTGACTAGACAGCCCTTTGTTGGCAAAGTAATGTCTCTGCTTTTCAATATGCTATCTACTCCAATATAAAATTAAAAGGTTAAAAAATGGTTTAAAGAATTGGAGTTTTGCAAAATAGCAGTTAGAAATTCCTCTGTTTGAGGAGACAGGCAATGTTTAAAGTTCTTTGAATAAAATAACCTTAGAGTAGAAACCTTAGTAACCAGTTTGTATTAATAGAAGTACAGCATTCAGAATGAGAGGAGCGATAGTCCCTGTCTCCCTAGGGCTAGACACACCACATAAGAAATCCTTTTTATTCAATATTTAATGCCACATTAGAAGGGGGATAGCAACAGACACATGAAGCTGGTGCTCTGGAAATAAAGGCAAATGGCAGTGGCTAACTTTTGCAGAGTCCTTACTAAGGCCTGGGTACCATGCTTTGTATTGTACATTTAATCTTCACAACACTACTAATATACTACTATTAACAGTAGGGCACTACTACTATTATCTCCGTTTTACAAGTAAACTCGGGTTATGCAGATTGGTAAGTGGCAGAACTGGAATAACACTTGTTCTGTCTGACTCCAGTGGACCCTCAGCATAGGCAGTTGGCGTATTTTCAGTTACTCTTGCTAGAGATGATTGGCAATTATGACAATGAAATCATTGCCACTGTATGTGTGTGCACATTAGCCATTTCACCCGTCAGCACATACACACTGTGAGGGCAGTGCCCATACTAATGACGCACATATTGACCTCAGGTTTAGCACAGAGCTGGGCACATGGTAGGCCTTCCTTACTTCTTTTTTTACTGAATACAATAACTAACTTCAGAATATTTCAAAAAAACCAACTCACCCATCAGATTATTCAAAGTGTAGGGGGAAAAGCACATTCTAGAGGGTATAAGTTGTTACAAGTCATTTTAGAGGACAGTTTGCAATAATGATCACAATCTGTAATGTGTAAACCGCTTTATACACACATACAAAGAAACATGCACATATATACACAAAGATGTCATACACATACGTACACCAAGAAACATACACATATATATACACACAAAGATGTCAATATATATATGTATGTATGAAGTGAAGTGAAGTCGCTCAGTCGTGTCCGACTCTGCGACCCCATGGACTATAGCCCACCAGGTTCCTCCTTCCATGGGATTCTCCAGGCAAGAATACTGGAGTGGATTGCCATTTCCTTCTCCAGGGGATCTTCCCGACCCAGGGATTGAACCCTGGTCTCCCGCCTTGCAGGCAGACGCTTTAACCTCTGAGCCACCAGGGAAGCCCTATATGTATATACTTATATACATTTATTTGCAAAGATATGCACACAAAAAATACATGTGTGTATATACATGCATTTACATATGTGTGTGTATTCATTACAGTTCTGTTTGTATTAGGAAAATAAAATGGAAATAACCTAAATATCCATCAATAGGGAGATGATTTTTTAAAATTATGATACAACCATACAATGCAATACTATGTAGCCATTAAAATATTGAAGCAGATATATTATGTTAACTATGTAAAACTGCTAATTCCTTCCTGTTTAGATCTAAAAATATAAGAATTTCATATAGTTCAACTTAATCCATGTGCAGATATGAACAATTTCTAAGCATATTAGAAACTGAAAAAGGCAAGTTGTAAAGTATGATGTAGTTATGTTTAAACATAAGAAGCAAAAATATAGAAAATAAACGAGAGATACTCACCAAAGAATGAACATGGTTATTTCTCAGCCTTTTACAGTGAGAATTTTTAATAATTTCTTTTTAAAATGTGTTTACTACAAGTAATTCCAAAGGGTTTATATCTTTTGTAAGCATTTCTCTCTGATCTATAATTTCCAAACACCATGAACTCACCATCTTTCTCCTCTGGCACAGATGAGGAGAGTAATGAAGAATTAGACTTAATTATTCAGGCAAAGAAACCCAGATTATGAGAACAAGGCAAAAAGCAGAACTTTGTCTTGGATTATCTCGAGACAATTGCCTGAAATTTTCCTGCTTACATTTCCTGTTTGAACCTGGCTTTTCAGATTAATGTGAGTGATCTGTTTTTTTGTGATTCAGAACCTCACAGAACTTGGCAGGCAAAGAAACACGAAGAAAGGAAGAAAAGGAAAGGGGAAAAGTGGGGGGAGCAAAAGAAGATGGGCAGAATTTGAGAAGGCTTTATAAAGCAATATAACACACCCCTTACCCTCTGGGAACAAAGGAACAAAGCTAATGGGAGACAACAGATGTTCTCCTTCCCAAACCATGAAAGCATAGCACTCTACACCCAGAACTCCTCCTCATTCCAAGGAGTGTCTAATACCTTTTACTGGAATATCTGTACAACAAAGGAGTTTTTTTCTGTTTCTTTAAATGATGGGTGTTAAAGGAAAAATTACTGTTACCAGGTACTTATCAAGTGTGAGTTATTCAAATTGTTGTCTTCTCTTGATTCTTATTTCTCTAAATCAGCTTTATTGGGGTAGAGTTAACACAAGGTAAAAATGTATCCATTTAAATTGTACATATCCATGAGTTTTCACAAGTAATACATTCCCTGATAGCTCAGTTGGTAAAGAATCCACCTGCAATGAAGGAGACTCCGGTTCGAATCCTGAATCGGGAAGATCCGACCCACTCCAGTATTCTTGGGCTTCTCTTGTGGTTCAGCTGGTAAAGAATCCATCTGTGATGAGGGAGACCTGAGTTCAATCCCTTCCCCAGTTGGGAGGATCCCCTGGAGAAGGGAAAGGCTACCTACTCCAGTATTCTGGCCTGGAGAATTCCATGGACTGTATAGTCCATGGGGTCACAAAGAATCGGACACGACTGAGCAACTTTCACTTTCTTTCACATTCATATAGCCACCACCATAATCAATTTTGGATGAGGTTCCATCATCCAAAAACATTGCCTTGTGCCAGTCAATCCCCACTCCTCCTTCTGGCTTCAAACACCGATCTGCTTTCTATCACTATAGATTACATTTGTCTTTTCTTGCATTTCAAATAGATAGAATCATACAGTATGCACATTTTTGTATGTGTCTTCTTTCACTCAACATGATGTTTTTGAGATTTACCCATCTTACTGTGTACACTTTTAATTCATTCCTTTTTATTGCTGGTTTCTATTGGGTTCCATGGTCTGGCTACACTATAACCACAGTTTATCCATTCACTCACTTAAGGACATTTTGGTTACTTCTAGTCTTTGGCTATTATGAAGAAAGTTGAACATTAGGTTGATTCTTACTTTTGCAGTGATTTTTCTTCTCCAATATAGTCATTTGTTTTAAAATTAGCAATAAAATAATCAATATTACATGAAAAACAACAACAAAAAATAACTCCAAATTGATCTGAAACTGATTTGAAATTAAAATCATCCATTTGGTTGGGCCATAGAGATGAGAAATAAAACTAGGTATCTTAGATACCTACTGGTGTTGTTTAGCTTCCAAGTCATGTCTGACTGTTTCGCAACCCCATGGACTACAGCCCGCCAGGCTCTGCTATCCACGGGATTTCCCAGGCAAGAATACTAGAGTGGGTTACCATTTTCTCCTGCAGGGGATCTTCCTGACCCAGGAATCAAACCTAGGTCTCCCGCTTGGCAGGCAGATTCTTTACCACTGAGCCACCAGGGAATTCCCTAAACACCTACTAGGTGCTCATTAATATGCACAGATTATCACTTAAATCTTCACAGAAACACTAAATCATGAGGTAGCTATTATTCTTATTTTACTAATAAGGAAATAGGGGCACCAAGAGGTTAAGGAACTTGTGCACGGTCACAGAGCGACTAGGCAATAAAACCAGGAATTTTCACCCAGACCTGCCTGACTCCCATCTGATGCTCAGCAGCCCTACTTCTCATTGGTGCATCTCTGGCAGGAGGCCTGGTAAAGAGGCTCAAAGGCAGACAGTTTTGATTAAAATTTTGTGTTGATCTAGAGGGGGGAAGCAGGAGAGGGAAGATGGCAGTGATTGGGTAAAGAGAGGAAAGAGGATGAAAGAAGAGGAGGGAAAGCAGCACTCTGTCCATCTTGACAGATTAAGGAGTCTGAAGATCCAGCAGGGAGTTGGCCTCCCTGGAAACTGCCTAAGGCCTGAAACATTTCTGTTCACAGTTGAAGGCAAAACCTTATCCAGCCCTGGCAGCTCCTTCCCTCTACATCAGGGCCCCACCTCTGGAGCCTGACACTGTCAGAAATCCAGGAGGAGGAGCACCTTTTCAGTTGGGTCAACACTGCTGTTTTGCATGGAGTGAACACCACTCACCTTTGCCTCTGAAGTCAAGAAAAAAGCCGGGACTGGAATTAGAGAAACTGAAAACAAGTAAAATGACTCATTTTACACAGTTTGAAGAATGGAAAGTTTAATGATTTAGCTCAAAATTAATTCAATGCCCACAAACAGAAAAAGAAGCCAAAGTAAAAGAGGGAAATGCAGAAAGTCTATGGCTCTCAGTATGTGTCAAACACCGAGCTCACAATTTTTCCTCTATTAATTGAGCTGATCTTCATAATTTTATCATACACAGGATTATAAATAGTACATAATAGTAAAAGAAGTCTGTACTATTTTTATTCCTCTTTCATACATGATGAAATCATGCCTCAAAGAGGTTAAATATCTGCCCAGGGTGATACAGTAAATGGCAGAGACAGTATTCAAGCTCACTAACCACTACTCTGTTTCGTTCCCAGGGGCTATATGCCAGAGACTGCGTATATATACATTTATAAAAAAATGTTTAAAACACGGTACCAACATTTGGAGAGCTCATGAGTAAACATTGGACATTGCTTTCATTTCAGGGACTTCCCTGGTGGTCCACTGGCTGAGACTCTGCTCCCAGTGCAAGAGGCCTGGGTTCGACCCCTGGTCAAGGAACTAGATTCTACATGTGGCAACCAAGTCATCACATGCCACAACTAAGATCCAAAAGGACCAAGTAAACTAGTATATATATATATATATATATACACATACATATCCTTATATTTTAAAAGGAAGAGAAACCAATAATTATGTAAAAATGGAGAAGAGGAGGAAAGGAGAGGGAGAGAAAGAGGAAGACCAAAACTCCCACCTGCTTCTTGAAATCCTCCCAGATCACAGGACACCAGGACTGGGAAACAGAGTGCTTGTCATACAGTTAATTCTCTCAGTTCAGTTCAGTCACTCAGTCGTGTCTGACTCTTTGCGACCCCATGCATGAACTGCAGCACGCCAGGCCTTCCTGTCCATCACCATCTCCCGGAGTTCACTCAGACTCACGTCCATCAAGTGGGTGATGCCATCCAGCCATCTCATCCTCGGTCGTCCCCTTCTCCTCCTGCCCCCAATCCCTCCCAGCATCAGAGTCTTTTCCAATGAGTCAACTCTTCGCATGAGGTGGCCAAAGTACTGGAGTTTCAGCTTTAGCATCAGTCCTTCCAGTGAACACCCAGGACTGATCTCCTTTAGGATGGACTGGTTGGATCTCCTTGCAGTCCAAGGGACTCTCAAGAGTCTTCTCCAACACCACAGTTCAAAAGCATCAATTCTTCGGTGCTCAGCTTTCTTCACAGTCCAACTCTCGCGTCCATACATGACCACTGGAAAAACCATAGCCTTGACTAAACGGACCTTTGTTGGCAAAGTAATGTCTCTGCTTTGCAATATGCTGTCTATGTTGGTCATAACTTTTCTTCCAAGGAGTAAGCGTCTTTTAATTTCATGGCTGCAGTCACCATCTGCAGTGATTTTGGAGCCCAAAAAGATAAATCTGATACTGTTTCTACTGTTTCCCCATCTATTTCCCATGAAGTGATGGGACTAGATATCCTGGAATGTGAAGTCAAGTGGGCCTTAGAAAGCATCACTATGAACAAAGCTAGTGGAGGTGATGGAATTCCAGTTGAGTCATTTCAAATCCTGAAAGATGATGCTGTGAAAGTGCTACACTCAATATGCCAGCAAATTTGGAAAACTCAGCAGTGGCCACAGGACTGGAAAAGGTCAGTTTTCATTCCAATCCCAAAGAAAGGCAATGCCAAAGAATGCTCAAACTACCGCACAATCGCACTCATCTCACACGCTAGTAAAGTCAAAATTCTCCAAGCCAGGCTCCAGCAATATGTGAACCGTGAACTTCCAGATGTTCAAGCTGGTTTTACAAAAGGCAGAGGAACCAGAGATCAAATTGCCGACATCTGCTGGATCATGGAAAAGGCAAGAGAGTTCCAGAAAAAACATCTATTTCTGCTTTATTGACTATGCCAAAGCCTTTGAATGGATCGCAATAAACTGTGGAAAATTCTGAAAGAGATGGGAATACCAGACCACCTGACCTGCCTCTTGAGAAACCGATATGCAGGTCAGGAAGCAACAGTTAGAACTGGACATGGAACAACAGACTGGATCCAAATAGGAAAAGGAGTCTGTCAAGGCTGTATATTGTCACCCTGCTTATTTAACTTATATTTAACTTATAATTCTCTCAGCAAATGTCCAAATTGTCCATAGCCCGTCTCCATGGCCTCATGCTTTGAATACCTCCAAAGAGGAAGTATGGAGACAAAGTGAAGTGAAGTGAAGTCTCTCAGTCGTGTCCGACTCTTGCCACCCCATGGACTGTAGCCTACGAGGCTTCTCTGTCCATGGCATTTTCCAGGCAAGAGTACTGGAGTGGGTTGCCATTTCCTTTTCCAGGGGATCTTCCCCACCAAGGGATCGAACCCGGGTCTCCTGCATTGCAGGCAGATGCTTTACCGTCTGAGCTGCCAGGGAAGCCTCTAAAGTGTTCTTCTAACTAGGAAGAAAGGTCCCACTGAGATTTGAACTCGGATCACTGGATTCAGAGTCCAGAGTGCTCACAATTACACTATGGAACCCCCTACTTCCCTGGTGGCTCAGACGGTAAAGAATCTGCCTACAGTGTGGGAGACCTGGGTTCAGTCCCTGGGTCGGGAAGACCTCCTGCAGAAGGGAATGGCAACCCACTCCAATACTCTTGCCTGGAAAACCCCATGGACAGAGGAGCCTGGTAGGCTACAGTCGATGGGGTTGCAACAGACGCAACTGAGCAACTTCACTTTTGGCTGATGTGTGAAACACTGACCCTTGCTTCTCCCTCTGTCTCCCTCCCTGTCTCCCTAGTGATGAAAAACCCCAGCTCAGCTCATTTTCTCCCTTTCTGATTTCTTTTATCTTTTACTCTCTTTGACAGCCATTTTGGACACCTAATCATATGCTGTGTTTTATTGTTTCTCAATTACTTTGTATGCATGAGTCATACATGCTGAAGACAGCCAGCCATATTTTATACTTCTGGGGTCCCCCAGAGGAGTTAGGTCAATTCAGGGCATATAGCAAGCACACAGTAAACCAGTGAGACCTGCCAAATTAAATTAACAATCCATCATCATTAGAGTAGCTTAAAACTGGCCATACAGAATGAACTGTCATTTAATTGGTGTTTCCCGTAAAAGAGCCCCCTTTCTACAATATCAATTTTCATGTTAAAAAAAAATACTGACAACAAAGACCTGTTAAAAGGAAACTTTTCCATGCACCTCATGTTTGTATTTGAAATACAACTTCCTAACCAAGAAAAAAAAAAAAAAAAAGGAAAGAAATTAAAAGCAAAGCATCCTAAATTGTACAGTTGAGGTATTGTTCCCTGTCTCTACAACTCAGACATCCTGAGCCTCAGATTCACCCCTTACCTTTCTCATATACTTATCCATTTCTGCATCTAAGAGTTAAGATTTTTAAAGGTTGATTTTTAAAAGAAATATATCCCGAATCTCCATATGAACTGTAAGGTTCTCATTGCAAGTGGATACAGGTTAGAATATGTTTGATCATAAAAGCAGAAAGGCTAGAGTAAAGTGCTGTGAAGAATCTATCGGAATAAATGGGATCAGAGAGATGTGGTGCACTTCTGTTAAGTGCATACCACTTAACTGCATAATCAGCTTGTGCTCCCAAGAATTATGCAGTCTCTGTGTGGCCCCCATTAGATTGAATGTGTTGCTACTCCAGTTAATTGCATATTGGAAAATTGCATAATTCAGCTCTATGCACCCTGAACTGAGTTCCAAATGCCATCCGGTACTATGTAATCAAACTAAGGAAGTGAAGAGCTGGAATACTTATGAGACTCTGCCCATTTGTCACATTTGATTTGCAGAGTCTGTGCTATAAACAAGGCTGCCCATTGGTCATAGTGCTGTGCACTCTGGATTCCTGTCCATCCCCTCTCCATCCCAACACAACCTCAGGTCCCCATCCAGAAGTTAATTTTAAATGGCTCCAAAAGAAAACAGGATGCCAGCATGTGAAAATTTGATTGAAAAACAAAATATCTGAGTCATAACTATGGTGTTCTCCTCCTAGGACTGACATTATTTACATGGAAGAACAGAAAATGCAGGGACTAATCTTGAATCTAGCTGGGCAAGTCTTTTCCTCTCTCATGGTCTCAGTTTCCTCTTCTGTACCAGGGAAAGAATAGTACTAACCCTGTTGACCTCACTACGCTCTTATGAGGGTTAAATACAATGCTGCTTGGTAAACTACAAAGTGATGCCGCAACCTATTACCAGTTGCAGGAGAGGGGAGAGATTGGGCTTTATATCAAGAAATCCAGAGAGTCTATCAAGTTGCTGGAAATATTCAGTAAGGATCAAGGGCAGCAGAAAGTGGTAAAAGAGAAATGAAGAGGAGGAAATGCTCCCAACTCTATGGCAAACCCTTCAAAGATCAGACGTTGTCCTTAGTTTCAGTTTCCTTCTTACTCTGTAGAGACTTGGAGCTCTTTCTCATCCTTGGGCACTCATGCCATGCAGTGAGATCCTCATTACACTGCCTGTTTAGCAGGCATGGCAGCATATCCACATGAACCAGTGATAAGTATAGGGGCTGGCTGTAAAGAAAGACAGCACCCATCACTCAATGCTTTAAGCTCTCCAACTCTTACAAGGAGGGGTTTGAGCCACCCATGCCTGAATCTTGGAATCTAGAGGAAATGCTCACATGCCAACGGGCAACATTGGAGTGTAGCCCAAAGACTTCAAAGGTTTCCTTTGCTCTTTGCAGATTTCCTTCCATAGATGTTTTATCCTCAACTTGTATCTATTAAGACTATGAGTGATACTTCTTAGACACCTTTTCTGCCTGTAAAATGGTCCTCCTGAATTACCTGGCGGAGTCTTTAAGTCAACGGTTGCCAAACTCTAGAGTAGTTGGCTGCTCCTCTGTTGCCTGTGGAGTGGTTGAGAGGAGTGGGTGCTTAGTTCAGCCTCTTACTAGTTGTATAATCCTGGGAAGGATACTTAATCCATTAACTTTTGCTTTCCTTTTCTGCCAAATGGGGCTAATGAAAGTATCTACCTTTCAGGGCTTCTATGAGAGTGAAATGAGATACCATATGCCAAGCAAAAGCACAACACTAAGGTGAGCTACCCATTACTAGCACAGAGACCATAGATCACTCAAGATAAGCTAATGGGGGTTATGCATCAGCATCTGTACAGAATTCTGAAATAACATTTATTTTAACAAAAATATGGTGGTTTTAGGCAATTTAATCTGCATACTGTTTGTCTCACGTAAGTGTCTAGTAAAGTATTTTTACTGTGGAAAGAGGACATCATGACTTCAAGCAAAATGTGAGCACAAATCATTCTAGAACATTACTAGGGAAAGAAGTGACTCACACTTCCACTCTGACCAGTATCATCAGATGCAGGCATATTTCACAGTTTGAGGGGACAATGAGAGTGTGCCTCTGAGGAGCTTGAGGAGCTTGCCCAGAGAAGGCACTGAAATGTTGGATGAATTGAACTAAGCACTGGTTGAGTTGAATTGAGGGCAGAAATTCAACTGACCGGTCAACTGAGCGAGTCCACTATTTCTCAAAAGATGGATCAAAAACTGCACAAGCATTTCAGTGTAACATTCCAGACCTTCCAAAATCTGACTCTTTTATGCATCTCTATACGCTTAGCAACTTGCACAGTGCCTGAGAGCTGATATGTGCTCAATAAATCATGGTTGAATAAGTTAATGAATTTGTTAATGATTCCAATATTTGTTTCTAGCCTCATCTTCCATGATCTTCCAGCATGAACTCTTCACTATATTCAGGCCGATCTACTCATGATTTCCTAAACACTAACTTACTCATTCCTACCTCCGAAACTTTGCTTACAAACCTCCCCATAAGCCACATTCACTGCTTCTCTTCTGCAAATTTGTCTCACTTTTTGAGGTGTGATGTTTCAAACTGTGTCAACTTGGCTAAGCTAGAACTACATTTCCCAGGATCTCTTGCAGTTGTCTTCGGTTCAGTTCAGTCGCTCAGTCGTGTCCGACTATTTGCAACCCCATGAATCGCAGCACGCCAGGCCTCCCTGTCCATCACCATCTCCCGGAGTTCACTCAGACTCACGTCCATCGAGTCGGTGATGCCATCCAGCCATCTCATCCTCTGTCGTCCCCTTCTCCTCCTGCCCTCAATCCCTCCCAGCATCAGAGTTTTTTCCAATGAGTCAACTCTTCGCATGAGGTGGCCAAAGTACTGGAGTTTCAGCTTTAGCATCATTCCTTCCAAAGAAATCCCAGGGCTGATCTCCTTCAGAATGGGCTGGTTGGATCTCCTTGCAGTCCAAGGGACTCTCAAGAGTCTTCTCCAACACCACATTTCAAAAGCATCAATTCTTCGGCGTTCAGCCTTCTTCACAGTCCAACTCTCACATCCATACATGACCACAGGACAAACCATAGCCTTGACTAGACGGACCTTAGTCATCAAAATAATGTCTCCGCTTTTGAATATACTATCTAGGTTGGTCATAACTTTTCTTCCAAGGAATAAGCGTCCTTTAATTTCATGGCTGCAGTCGCCATCTGCAGTGATTTTGGAGCCCCCAAAAATAAAGTCTGACACTGTTTCCACTGTTTCCCCATCTATTTCCCATGGAGTGATGGGACCAGATGCCATGATCTTCGATTTCTGAATGTTGAGATTTAAGCCAACTTTTTCACTCTCCTCTTTCACTTTCATCAAGAGGCTTTTTAGTTCCTCTTCACTTTCTGCCATAAGGGTGGTGTCATCTGCATATCTGAGGTTATTGATATTTCTCCCAGCAATCTTGATTCCAGCTTGTGTATCTTCCAGTCCAGCATTTCTCATGATGTACTCTGCATAGAAGTTAAATAAGCAGGGTGACAATATACAGCCTTGACGTACTCCTTTTCCTATTTGGAACCAGTCTGTTGTTCCATGCCCAGTTCTAACTGTTGCTTCCTGACCTGCATATAGGTTTCTCAAGAGGCAGGTCAGGTGGTCTGGTATTCCCATCTCTTTCAGAATTTTCCACAGTTTATTGTGATCCACACAGTTCCAGGTTAGAGTTGATTAAAAGAATTTGCAAGGATTTTGGAAGATCAAAGTCTTATTAGATGTGACAAGAGACAAAAACTGGTGCTAGCAGGTTCCGATATGTCTTGTTTCCACTGCTGGCCCTGCTGGCCCTGATGACCACCAGCTTCCCCAACCCACTGCCAGATGCAAAGTCAACCATCTCCCTGGGCTTGTCCATCATCCCCTTGGTGTTCCCATCTAAGCAGCTAGATTTATCCTGGCTTTCCAGAGTTCTCTTGCAATTCCTACTTATCTACCAGTGCCAGTGTTTCAGGAAGACTGGTTAGTGATTTGACCTCTGATCTTCCAGCTCCTCTTTCTGGATTTTACATCCCCAGATCCTCCCATAATTACATAACATCTAATTGCTATAATAAATTCCTTATTCCATAACAGTCGTAGTAGTTTTGCTTCTCTGATGAATCTTTAACTGATACACAAGGCTCAGTTCACGTAACAGCTGTTCCTTGATGACTTCTTGACCTCTCCAGAGCATTTCCTCTACAATTTCTTTGGTACAATGTGTTTGTGGTCCTCCACTGGCATCACTCCCACATTGCTTGTATTGTATTTATATCCACATGTGCTTTC
The DNA here is from genome assembly GCF_023091745.1 of Budorcas taxicolor. NCBI lineage: Eukaryota > Metazoa > Chordata > Mammalia > Artiodactyla > Bovidae > Budorcas > Budorcas taxicolor. The sequence continues at coordinate 84,069,412 of NC_068912.1, read as the reverse complement.
ACGGTGCTCAGAACATGGTTGGTATTCAGTAAGAGCTCAATGAGTAACTGGAAGTTTACATGGCATTTGTGTCACCACCCCCTCCTCTCACACAACAGTCATTATTCATTGATCTCACCATGCTTTCCCATCATGCTTGAGCTCTGCCTCATGAACCTTCTCCATGCAGCGCTGCAGATGGACAACTGTAGCTGGCCTGGAAGAAGAGACCTGTCTGCCATACTGAAACCTTTGAGTATAATGACTTATACTTCTTAGGCAAATTAAATAGTTCGTGGGTTTGATCCCTGGGTTGGAAAGATCCCCTGGAGGAGGGCACAGCAACCCACTCCAGTCTTCCTGCTTGGAGAATCCCCATGGAGAGAGGTGTCTGGCGGACCGTGGTTCATGGGTTACAAAGAGTTGAACATGACTGAAGAGACTTGGCACAGTATGCACAAAAGGTCACAGCGCTTGCACACACAGAGCTCAGTAAATGTGAATTCCCTTCCCAACCTCCTGCCCCACTGCACCCAGCTTTCACACAGTAGGGAGCCAGTAAATAATTGTTGAATGAGAGAATGCCAGTGCAATGCTCACAAAACGAGCTGTACGACCTCTACAAACCAAAGTGACTCACAGAGATTTCACCTTTGAAAATAATGAATAAACAGGACAGCTAGAGTGAACTTACTGCATTCTAAGAAGGCCACTCCAGCCATTTCTGGTTCTTTCAGAGCTAAAGTAGACAAAATACAAACAAGCCCAGGCTCCAACCAGCAGAAACATGCTGTTAAGCACTTGAAAAGAGGGAAAACCTTTCTAACTTCTGTTCTTCTAGGGTGGTTAGCCTGCTTCTTAGTAGTCACATAAGAGGAAGATTATAGAAGAGAAAAGAAACTTGGGGAGAAGGTTTGGGTTAGAATTATTAGGTAGGAAATATATGGTCTAGAGAGGAATTTTTTTGTAAATTTCTGAGAAGGGTATCAAAATGAGACATAATTGACTTGACCCTTGGCAATATTATTTTTGGATTTTTGGTAGGCTCTCTTTTCCTGGTTTTGCTTTGCCAGTCACAGTCCTTATTGCTAAGAATTCTGGCAGGTGCTGCCCATCCCTGTGTTCATGCTTCATAGTCCATCTTCCGTTTCTGTGGATGGGATGTAGTGATGTTCCCGGTCATCCTGGCAATCAATAATTGAAAACACAGACATGAAAAAACAAAAATGAAGCAGTGTGCTTATTCCAATGGGTGATAAGGTAAACGAAATAAGCTTACTCTACAGGATAGACAATGTCCAAAGTAAACCACTGTCCCAAATCCTTGCGATGTACACACAGAACTATTTCAAGATTATCTCCATTAAAAAAAATTTTTTTTTTTTAGTTGGAGGATAATTGCTTTACAATATTGTGTTGGCTTCTGCCACACAACATGAATCAGCCACAAGTTACACATATGTCCCTTCCCTCCTGAACCTCCCCCCAACTCCACCCCATCCCACCCCTCTAGGTTGTCACAGAGCACCAGGGTGAGCTCCCTGTGCCCACACAGCAGCTTCCCACCGGCTGTTTTACACATGGTAGTGTATATATGTCAACGCCGCTCCCTCAATTTTTTCCATCCTTTTCTTCCCCTCGCTGTGTCCAAAGTTTTTTCTATATGTCTGCATCTCTATTCCTGCACTACAAATCGGCTCATCAGTACCATTTTTCTAGATTTCTAACATATGCATTAATGTATGAAAATTTTCTGTTTCTGGCTTACTTCACTCTGTATAACAGACTCTAGGTTCATCTACCTCGCTAGAACTGACTCAAACGCATTCCTTTTTATGGCTGAATAATATTCTATTGTACATATGTACCATACGTCTTCTTTATCCAAGACTATCTCAACTTAATTGATATGTATTCACACACCCAAGCCTAGTGTATGCATAACCTAACAGGCAATATACTGCATCTGTTTCCTGCCTCTACATCGATCAAAAGAGCACTAAGCTTTGGGTAACTGTTAAATGTGAGACATTCTCATTTTGCCTCCACATTTTGGGACATACCATCAAAAACTGGGTCTTCTCAGGTAGCACTAGTGGTAAAAAAAATCCATCTGCCAGTGTAGGAGACATAGAGACTCGGGTTCAGTCCCTGGGTCAGGAAGGTCCCCTGGAGGAGGCCATGGAAATCCAGTCCTGTATTGTTGCCTGGAGAATCTCATGGACAGAGGAGCCTGGCAGGCTACAATCCACAGGTTCACACAGAGTCTGACACAACTGAAGTGACTTAACACACACACAAACACGCATTATAAGATAGATCCGCTGCCTTCTAGTCTTCTCCAGACTAAAAGTCATGTGAATAGTAGATACTGCTTTCATATGTTCGCAATCCCAGGGACTGAAGCAAGGCCTGGCATAGAGAATGTGATGAGTACATGTGTGCTGAATAATGAGTGAGTTTTACCATATTGGTATGGAAACGCCCCCCCAAAGATGCCTTTGTTGTAATTCTCAGAACTTTTGAACATATGGAAAACGAAAGTGTTAGCTGCTCAGTCATGTCTGACTCTTTTGTTACCCCCTGGACTGTAGCCTTCCAGGCTCCAATGTCCATGGGTTCTCCAGATAAGAATACTGGAGTGGGTCACCATTCTCTTCTCCAGGGGATCTCCCCCACCCAGGGATTGAATCCGGGTCTCCTGCGCTGCAGGCAGATTCTTTACCATCTGAGCCATACTGCAAAAGGACTTTGCGCATGTGATGAAGAATCTAGAGAAGGGGAGATTATCTTGGATGATCTGGGTGGGGCCCAAAGTACTCACAAAGGTCCTTCTTAGTGAAAGAGGGAGGAGGGAGAGTCAGAGAAGGCGATGGGATGACCAAAGCAGAGGTCAGAGTGATGGAGAGCCATGAGCCAAGGAGTGTGAACAAACTCTAGAAGGGGAAGAGGCAAGGAGACAGATTCTCCCCAGATCCTCCAGAAGGACACAGTCTTGTAGATGCTCTTTTTAGCCCAGTGGCACCCAATTTGAACTTCTGATCTCTAGAACTGTAATAAGTGTGTTTTAAGCCCAGAGTTTGCAGTGCTTTGTTAACAGTTGCAATAAGAAGCTAATGCAGCAGCATTAACATTAATAAACCACAGAAGTTGTTTTAAAACTGAGATATAATTGACATATAGCATTGTATTATTTTATGGATAATAATCAAAATGATGGCCAGCATTTATTGAGAATTAGGGAGAACCACAGTACAAGATCCTTTGTAAACAGAGTTTACTAATTCTCAGAACTGTGTCATAAGGTAGATATTCTTTCCCTCAAATTACAACTGAGGAAACAGAAGTCTAAAAAAGTGAAGCTATTTCATCAAGATCAAGTTAGCGAGTGGCAGAACAAGGAGTTGAACTCAAGTAGTCTGAGTCCATGTCACACCATCTCCCATGCTTGTGCTGAGAAGTGTGGAAAATGATAGAGACCAGTAACTTACAGATAGAATGAGAAGGACCATTCCAACACAGATGCCATGGTAGAGAGAATATCATAGATGCTGAAGGATCTATGACCCACACTGAAGGGTGTAAAAAGGACAAGAAAGCTGGATTATTCGGGATTCGGTACCACTGGATCTTGAAGAGTACTTGGACCGTGTCGGTCAGTACACAGTGGAGTGTCCTTCCAGTCCAGGGAAATGGAATGAAAGGAGGAAACTGTGAGGCATGTGGGTGTGGAAATGGAGAAAGAAAATGGAAAGCCTGTGAGGGGAAAAGTCTGAGAAAGAAAAACAAGATAAAATACTTAATTATTTTTATGGGAATAGTACCATCTGTTGCGCACCTATTCCACCCTACAGGGAACATTCACATTTGTTATTTTATTTAATCCTCACAAAACCTCTGCTAAATGAGTATTATTAACCTCATTTTTACAAGGGAGGAAATTAAACATCCAGAGAGGTTAAGTAATTGCTGAAAGGCATGTATCCAGGAAGTCTGATTCCAAAATTCATGCTTTGTCCTTTGTTTCTTTCTGCCCCCATGATAATCTCAGCCCTTCTCTAAGAGGGAGAAATTTCCATTGAAATAAGAATGATAGGCAGAGCTGCCTTGAAAATTGGAAAGAGCTGCTTTGGAGGTTGGCAAGTTAAGAACAATCAAGCCGAGGCTAGTTTTTATCCAGGCAGTTGTTGAACCAGCATTACTGACAAGCCCTGGGCTAAGCAAGGGGAATAGAGAGATCACAGTGAAATGACACACATCTTCTCTGCCGTACGTTTAATGAGGGAACAGAGGAGTAAAAAGACTTTACTAGCGTTTATTCATAGGGAGGGAAAGTAGAGAAAGATTTGGGAGAGGTAGAGTTTTACTTATGTCATTACCTTTTATTTCATAAGAGAAAAAAGAGAAATCTGAAACAAGTTCGGCAAATTGTTACAATATATTTAATCTCATGGAGAAGGAAATGGCAACCTACTCCAGTATTCTTAGCTGGGAAAGTCAATGGACAGAGGAGCCTGGCAGTCCATGGGGTTGCAAGAGTTGGACATGACTTTGCAGCTAAACAACAAATTTAGTCTCGGTGCTTAGCACACAGGTAGGTATCCGTGATATTACTTTTCTTCCTTAGTTTGTAATATGTCACAGTAAGGCTCAAGTCAATGAACAGAAGAAATATTGCTTTTAAAAGAGATCATCACAGTTGCAAACCATCAGTGCCACACTAGTGGGAAGCATAGATTAGTACAGAAGGATAGCAGAAGGGCATCTGTGGGTGTGTGCTTAGTCGCTCAGTTGTGTCCAACTCTTGCGACGCCATAGACTGTAGCCTGGCAGTCTCCTTTGTCCATAGGATTCTCCAGGAAAGAATACTGGAGTGGGTTGCCATTTCCTCCTCCAGGGGATCTTCCTCAACTTAAAAAGAAGCCAGAGGGACTTCCCTGGCGATCCAGTGGTTAAGACTCCATGCTTCAGATGCAGGGGATGTGGGTTTGATCTCCTGTTGGGGAATTAAGATCCCACATGCTGTGTAGCACTGCCAAAAAACAAAAAATAAAATTGAAAATTAAAAAAAAAAGAAGCTGGAAAAGGCAAGGAAATGGATTCTCCCTTTGAGTTTCCAGGACACGTCTCTGGATAATTTCATTTTAGCCTCGTGAGACCTGATGGAACTGCTGTCCTCAGCCATGCCTGCAAGACTCTGCAAGAGACACTTGGAAGTGGATGATCAGAGTGTTTCACAACAAGGAGCAGCAGAAAGCAGATGTCTCAGAGTCAGGGAGAGCAGAGCCCATTCCTGTGATCTCCAGGTGTCAGCTCACAAGTCCTGACTGTGCAGCAAGAGGGGAAGGGATGATGGTGGGTGAGACTCAGTCAGGATAAACCTTTTAAGCCAGGAAAAGGAATTTGGATTTTATCGTAAATGAAATATGAGCTTCTGGGAAGATTTGAGACCGATAGAGATGATCAGGTTTGCTTTTCAGAAAGATCCCTCTGATGGGAATAAGAAGGTAAACCGAGAGGAAGGTGGGACTCAGCCAAGTAGACTGGGCAGTAGTCTATCACAAGATCCTAGATGAGAGATATCTGGGGCTCTGAAATAACAAAGTTGCAGTGAGGATGAAGTAATGTTTACAGAGTACTGATGAGGTGTAATTTATAAACTTGGTGATCCATCAGATATAGGAAGGAGACAGCACCAAAGATAACTTCCAGGTTTCTTCCTTGGTATTTCTAGGATGCCCTGCTATTTTCTGTCGTAAGGAACACAGGAGAAATATTTTTTTTTAATGAAGCTGAATTTTTTATAAATGGTGCTGGACAAACCAGACATCCATCTACAAAAAAAAAAAATCTTCACAAAGACCTTACACTTCTCACAAAAATTAACTTAAAATAGATCACAGGGCTGAATGCAAAATACAAAATAAAATTCCTAAAAGATAACACAGAGAGTCACATATATGTACCCCAATGTAAACTGCGGCATTGTTTACAATAGCTAGGACGTGGAAGCAACCTAGATGCCCATTGGCAGACAAATGGATAAGGAAGTTGTGGTACATATACACAATGGAAGATTATTCAGCTACAAAAAAGAACACATCTGACTCAGTTCTAATGAGGTGGATGAAACTGGAGCCTATTATACAGAGTGAAGTAAGTCAGAAGGAGAAACACCAATACAGTATATTAATGCACAGATATGGAATTTAGAAAGACAGTAACGATGACCCTATATGCAAGGCAGCAAAAGAGACATGGATATAAAGAACAGACTTTTGGACTATGTGGGAGAAGGCGAGGGTGGGATGATTTGAGAGAATAGCACTGAAACATGTATATTACTGTATGTTAAAAGATGACCAGTGCAAGCTTGATGCATGAAGCAGGGTACTCAAAGCCGGTGCTCTGGGACAACCCAAAGGGATGGGGTGGGGAGGGAGATGGGAGAGGGGTTCAGGATGAGGGGACACATGTAAATCCATGGCTGATTCATGTCAATGTATGCAAAACCCACCACAATATTGTAAAATAATTAGCTTCCAATTAAAATAAATTAATTAATTTAAAAAAATAAGAAAATGAGGTTAAGGGGAAAAAATTATAGAGATGGAAATAATCATACTAAAAGTTGCTCCACACCATATCTTATCAAGGAAATGCAAATTAAAACAATAAGATACAACTACACACCTATTAGAATGGCTGTAACCCAAAACACTAACACCAAAATGCTGGTGAGGATGTGGAGCAATAGAACTCTCATTCAATGTTAGTGATATGTAAACTGGTACAGCCATCCTGGAAGACAGCTGAACAATTTCTTACAAAAGTAAACCTATTCTTACCACACAGTCCAGCAATCATGCTCCTTGGTAACTACCTAAAGGTTTTGAAAATATTTGTCCACACAAAAACCTTCACACATATGTTCCACTTCAGTTCAGTTGCTCAGTCATATCTGACACTTTGTGACCCCGTGGATTGCAGCACACCAGGCTGCAACTCCCGGAGCTTGCTCAAACTCATGTCCATCGAGTTGGTGATGCCATCCAACAATCTTATCCTCTGTTGTCCTCTTCTCCTTCAGCCTTTAATTTTTCCCAGCATCAGGGATTTTTCCAATGAGTCAGTTCTTTGCATCAGGTGGCCAAAGTATTGGAGCTTCAGCTTCAGGATCAGTCCTTCCAGTGAATATTCAGGAATGATTTCCATTAGGATTGACTGGTTTGATCCCCTTGCAGTCCAAGGGACACATATGTTTATAGCACCTTTATTCATAATTGCCAAAACTTGGAAACAATCATGATATCCTTCAGTAGGTGAAAGGATAAATGTGCTGTGCAGTGCTTAGCTGCTCAGACATGTCTGACTCTGTGACCCTGTGGAATGTAGCTCGGCAGGCTCCTCTATTCATGGGGATTCTCCAGGCAACAATACTGGAGTGGGTTACAATGCCCTTCTCCAGGGGATCTTACCAACCCAGGGATTGAACCCAGGTCTCCTGCATCGCAGGTGGATTATTTACCAGCTGAGCCACCAGGGAAGCCCAAGAATACTGGAGTAGGTAGCCTCTCCTTTCTCCAGGGGATCTTTCCAACCCAGGGATTGAAGTGGGTTCTCCTGCACTGCAAGTGGATTCATTCCCAGCTGAGCTGCCAAGGAAGCCTGATTTTCCATTATATATTTGACATTATATATTTATAACATCAAGAATGAACCCTAATGTAAACTATGGACTCTGGGTGAATATGATGTGTCAGTGTTCATCGGCTGTAACAAACGTACCACTGTGCTGGTGAACGTTGATAACAGGGGAGTCTATGGAAACCCACTCCAGTACTCTTGCTTGGAAAATCCCATGGACAGAGGAGCCTGGTAAGCTACAGTCCATAGGGTGGCAAAGAGTCAGATACAACTGAGTGACTTCACTTTCACTTTTCTTTCATATGTGTTTGGGGGCAAGGAGTATATGAGAATTGAAGCTTCTGCTCAATTTTGCTGTGAACCTGTTCTAAAACATAAAGCTTATTATATGAAAAAAATGAAAATGAGAACAATTTTGAAAATGTTGTAAGTAAGCAGAAATGTTTTAACGGGTAGTTTATTAGTTCATTCCCAATTTATAGATGAGAAAACTGAGGCTTGAGGGATAAAGGATCTTGCTCAAGGTCAAGCAGCACATTAAGTGTGGAGGGTAGAATTTGAACCTAGAAAGTTTAATTCCCAAGCTCATCTGAGTAGCCATGTGTGAAATGAAGTTTGAGCCCATCTTAGTTTCCTATTGTTGCTGTTCCATTTTAAAAGTAGGAAAGATAAAGGAGCCTAAATGGAAGTAAGCTTTTAGTACTTTACCTCAAGGGGTAAAATGTTGTTACCAATAGATCATGATAAGTTTAGGTTTGTGTCTTATAATATCAAGAGCAATGACTGAAGAAAATCATGCAAAGTGATGCATTCAAAAGCATTGTAAATAAAGGAAAATGGATGTTTTAAAAATTTCAACTAGTACTCAGGAGGCAAAAAAGATAAAATGAGAAATGAATGGAGAAAACAAGTAACAAAAATGGCAGACATAAGCCTTAACATATGAATAATTAAGTTAAATGCAAATTGTCTAAATATTTTCATTAAATGACAAAGATTAGAAAAATGGAGGAAAAGTATGATCCAACAATATGCAGTCTATTAATAATACACTTTGAACATAATAACTTACTGCTGCTGCTACTGCTAAGTTGCTTCAGTCGTGTCCGACTCTGTGCGACCCCAGAAACAGCAGCCCATCTGGCTCCCCCGTCCCTGGGATTCTCCAGGCAAGAACACTGGAGTGGGTTGCCATTTCCTTCTCCAATGCATGAAAGTGAAAAGTGAAGGTGAAGTTGCTCAGTTGTGTCCAGCTCCTAGTAATCCCGTGGACTGCAGCCTACCAGGCTCCTCCATCCATGAGACCTTCCCGACAAGAGTATTAGTTTCCTATTATTGCTTAGTAGCTTAGAACAACCCACATTTATAATCTTGTAGTTCTGGAGGTTATTAGTCTACAGTGGGATTTTCTGAACTAAACTCAAGATATCAGCAGAGTCACATTCATCTGGAGGCTCTAGGGGAGAATCTCTTTCCTTCTTTTTCCAGTTTCTAGGGTCCATCTACATTCCTTGGCTCTTAGCCTCTTCCACCATCTTCAAAACCAGTGGTATAGAACTTCCAATTGTCTCTTCTCTCTGGCCTCTGCTTCAGTCATCTCCCCTTGGGCTCTCCTGCCTATTTCCCTTGTAAGTACTTCTGTCATTGTATTAAGCCCATCCGGATAATCCAAGATAATCTTCCCATTTTAAGATCCTTACTTTAATCATGTAGGCAGTCTTTATTTTCATGTAAGGTTCTGGGGATCACGACATGAACATCTTTGGGGGCCTACTATTCTGCTTCTCGTAAGTCTCTAGGCAAAATATAGGCAGACAAATGATCCTTTCACAAATACAGGCTCACTTAAGAAAGCCATAGCCTGATGTGTCATTAGACACTCCTATGGCTAAATCCTTCCTAAGGACCAGTGTTCCCTGGGTACATAAATAATGGACAATTCCAGATTCCACTGTTTCTTGAGGAAAGGCTACTATGCCTTCCAGCTCTGGTTTTTATTGATCCAGGGTTCGGGTGGGATTGAACCTGCAAATGGCAGGTTTTATTACCGGCAACAGAAGCAAGCAGGGGCTAATATACCTAAAGTGAATGGACAGAGATGGGGAAAATCTGAAAAAGATGATTGTCAGATATTCCTAAAGACTCTATGGAAAATTCCAGTGTGGGAAAAAGTCCATAAGAATTTCTATTGAGCAACAGCAAAACAATAAACAAACAAGTCAAATAAAACCATATATATATATACACACACACAACTGAGAACATGAAATAACTCACTTCAGGAAACCACAAACTATTCTTTCCACAGGAGGTGAATATGGGAGTCAGCTAGGCAAGGCAGGGCATTTTGACCTCTCAGAGTGAACTATATTTGAACTCTGCTTTAAGGAAAATGAATACTTTTCATAGTCAGTGATTATGGAAGTTTAAGGTTTGACATCAATAACAAATCATTAGACTCTTATAACTTTGTTTCTTCTTTTTTATTTAAAAAAAAAAAAAAAAACAGCCTAGGAATTCCCAGTGGTCCAGAGGTTAGCTCTCTGCACTTTCACTGCCAAAAGTTTGGGTTCAATCTCTGATTGGAGAACTAAGATCCCACAAGCAGTGTGGCCAAAACCAACCAACCAAAAACCTCCAGTAGGGCAGTTATAAGAGATCTATGCCCAACTGTCTACTCACACAGGATTAATAAGGATTTAGAATGGTGTAGTGATTAGAAGAGGCAATGGGCTTAGGAGTCAGACTTGGTTTCAAGTTTGCTAACAGTGTAAGGATGGTCATTTAATCTCTCTAACCCTTAGTCTCATTATGCATAAAATAAGGATAAATGACAGTTACTGACCTTGCAAAGTGTCAAGTACTACATGAGATAAGAAATAGAAAATCTTAAAAGCAATCTATCATTTTCTAAGCTTTTGGCGCAGATGGTAAAGCATCTGCCTGTAATGCAGGAGACTAGGGTTTGATCCCTGCAATCATTTATTAAATATATATATATGTGCACCACACATTGTGAAATACACTATTTTAATTAACCATACAACAATCATATGAGGAAGATAATATCTCCATTTTAAGAATAAGGACACTAAGAGTCTAAGTTTATCCATAATATGTGGCAGATTTATTTGATCCTAAAGACTATGAGCTTAAAGCATTACCCTACATAGCCACTGATAAAGTTGGATGGTGGGTAGATAGTGAAAAGGTTGAATCAGAAACTAGCCTGAGTTGTGCAGAGAAGCACAACATTTAGCTAAAACTTCCTGTTAACATCTTAGAGGCAAACAGTATACCGCTGTTGTTGTTTAGCCGCCAAGTTGTGTCTGTCTCTTTTGCAGTCCCATGGACTGTAGCCCACCAGGCTCCTCTGTCCATGAGATTCCCCAGGCAAGAATACAGGCACGGGCTGCCATTTCCTTCTCCGGGGGATCTACCTGACCCAGGGATTGAACCTGCATCTCCTGCATTGGCAGGTGGATTCTTTACCACTGAGCCACCAAGGAAGCCCAAGTAATCTGTATCTATACATAAAGGACCTTTATCACTGGACAGGAAGCTAACTGGCCTGCCTTACAAGGTGACTATGGGGACTGAGGCAATCAGGTCAGGAAGGTACATAATGACACATCATAATATGATGCATAGTAGGTGATTTAGTAGACCACTCCCAACCCCGCCTTCCTATTCTTTCTAACAATCTACTGATTGGTCTGAGAACTCCCTCCAGTAATCACCCATTCCTAGGTAAGAATTTAATGTTTATAAAATTCTTACACTGTGCCAGGCATTGTTCTAAGCCCTGGGATCATCAAGGACTTCAATAAGTCAGCATAGGCTCATTTCTTCACCCACCCCACCGCCCCCGCCCGAGACAACAGTTAGGGTTGGGACCATGTTTGGATGACAACTCCTAATGTTTGACAGAAAACAACAAAACTCTGTAAAGCAATTATCCTTCAATTAAAAAATAAAGTCAAAACAAAACAAAATACTCTAAAGTAGAAGGTTATTTAATCTCAGATTAATTTATATCCAGTTAACCCATTCTAGAGTTCCCATTCACTCAAAAAACATTTTGGGAAACTTCGCTAGTGGTCTAGTGGGTAAGACTCCACACTCCCAATGCAGGCGGGCTTGGGTTTGATCCCTGGTCATGCAACTATATCCCACATGCCGCAACTAAGAGTTCACACGCCACGGCTGAAACATCCTGTGTGCAGCTGCTAAGACTCAGTGCAGCCGAATAGATGAAGAAAAAAATAAATATTAAACAAAGCATTTTTTGAGCACCCCTTATATTCTAGGAACTGTTCTGAGCACTAAGAACACAGTACTATATGAAACAAAGTCCCTGTCCTCACCAAGCTTACATTTGAGTAGGAGAAAGAGAGAATACATAAACATATGTAATTTCCTGTAGCAATAAATGCTGTGAAGAGAATGAAGCAGAATCAGGATTCAGAGCGACCAGTGGCGGGCTGGGGCATTATCGTCAGGGATGATACTTGAGCAGACACATGAATGAGTGAGGAACCAAGTCAGGCAAAAACCTGAAAAAGAACACTCCAGGCAAAGGAAAGAGTCAGGATGAAGATCTGGAGGTGGGAACCTGTTTGGCATATTTGATGGACAGGAGAACTGAAGCAGGATTGGAGATTTGGGAGAAAAGCAACACCTTCTGGATTTACTTTTATCATTTGGCTGTTGTGTGAAGAATATATAGTAGGAAGGCAAGAGCAGAAGGGACACACAGTAGGTCAATAAGTAGTTGAGAATTAATAAACAATGAATTCATTTTGTGAACACTTTTTTAAAGACTTGCTGCACTTAAAGTAGTTTATATGATGTCTCAGACCACTCAGTCATAATCATATAAAGAAGACATGCCATTCTTCCTAATGTTTCTTGTGCTACAATAGTACATGAATTTCACAATTCCAATAAGTCTTTAAACTTTGAGATATGTCTGAAAATCAAAGATGGGACCATGAGCCTCCATAATCATACTCTCTTAAATATAAAATTAGCTCACATGATTAAAAGTTCAAACACTACACACTTTCTAAAGTGTTCTGGTAAAACAACGTTTTTCTTTGGCATATGCAGTCCAAATAGCTCTAACCTTAATCATTTTTCAAGTCTTAATCTCCACATGCTTGGCATATTCTGATAACATTGACAGGTTAAAAGCAACATTCTGTTGTATGCACAGCGACTGCTTGCAATTAACCTTAATTTAGGCTGAAAGTAGACTGAACAGCTGCTTCATAGCAACATTTCTAAATTTATTAGATAAATATCTCCAGAGAACTTCAGATTAAAAAGCAACAAAAACAAAATCTTGCAGCCTTCTCTTAGTCAGGAGAGTCTTGAAGCAGTGCACACACCAGGAAGACTACTTTCCTGAGAAAAGAGACATTGGGGCCCTTATTGCACAGAGTAGCTACAGATAATGACAACTGGAGATAAGAAAAATGTAGGTAAACAATGTTTAAAGAACACATCCCACGTTTTTTCTGTAAAAGGAATTTTAAAGTCCACTGATATTTTACTGAGGGTATAACCCCACTAGAGCCCCAGCGTAAGGAACCTTTGCAAATTTCAGATGGAATTCCTCAAAGTCTAATGCCATCATTCCATTCCTTTAAAATATATTTAATAAATAGTGGCTATTATCTACGTCATCTTAACCTCTCAACATTAACTGGTATTATTATCCCTATTTCTATGAAGACAGACAGCCTTAGAACTGTTACAGTAACGACACTAGTTGTAAAGACAAGAGACAACTCAGGCCTGATTCCAAATTCTGTGCTTTTCTCAATAAACTGTGCTGCTGGGGTGACAGACCTTTGATATCATGTGTTAGATCTGCCTTTCTCTTTTACATGTATCTATTCTTTATTTATTTTAATTGGAGGCTAATTACTTTACAATATTGTAGTGGTTTTTGCCATACATTGACATGAATCAGCCATGGGTGTACATCTGTTCCCCATCCTGAAGCTCCCCTATTCTTTAAAGTCAGAATCACATTAGAAATCAGGATAAGTGTATCTTGAAGAAGAAGGAGAAGAAGAGAACAAAATTTTCTTGAGCTCTTTGTTCTAATTCACCCATACTATTAGGGACTTCCTGCTGGCTCAGTGGTGAAGAATCTGCCTGCAAAGCAGGAGCTGCAAGTTCAAACCCTGAGTCGGGAAGAAACCCTGGAGAAGGAAATGGCAACCCACTCCAGTATTGTTGCTTGGGAAATCCCATGGACAGAGGAGCCTGGCAGGCTATAGTCCACTGGGTCCCAAAAGAGTTGGACACGGCTTAGTGACTAAACAATAATAACAACTCATACCATTATTTATGGTGCCAAATACATCCATGCAAATAATGCATGTTTTTTACTGTAGAAGTTTTAGAAGTTCAGATAAGCTGGAAAAAAAAAAAAACTAAGTAAATAAAATTCAGCTGCAATCCAACCACCCACATGCCTCTAGTTTCATTTGACCTCAGCAACACTAAGCAGAACGTGACAGTATGGTTCTGTCTAACATCTCTCCTTCTGTCACACACACATAATGAGAATTTTGGTCTAGAAACTGCTGCAAACACCAGATGAGGTTAACAGCAGTTTTGGACTTCCCGGGTAGCTCATCTGGTAAAGAATCTGTCTGCACTGTGGGAAACCTGGGTTCGATCCCTGGGTTGGGAAGATCCCATGGAAGAGGGCATGGCAACTCACTCCAATATTCTTGCCTGGAGAATCCCCACAGACAGAGGAGCCTGGTGGGTTACAGCTGATGGGGTCACAAAGAGTCAGACATGACTAAGCGACTAAGCACAGCACAGCACAACAGCATCTTTAGGTCTTTGACAATAATCACTGCTATATCATAGTTTTAATATTCATAAAACACTTGCATTTGCATGATGTAAAGTTGAGAAGTTTGAGTAAGTTTTTTTTCTTTTTAAAAGACTCAGTATAGGGAGATAATCCCATCCTCACTGAAAACATTAAACAACATACTAAAAAAAATCTGCAGTACACAATCATTAGCAGTGTATTTCAAAGAATGAGATGATTGTAATCATCACATTGCAGGAGTATAGCAGTTAATAGACCTGGATTTAAATCTTGGTTGTGCTACCTATTTCATGACCTTGGTCAAGAGATTAAATCTTGGTGGGACTCAATTTGATGGCTTAGTGGTAAAGAATCTCCCTGCCAATGCAAGGGGATGCAGGAGACTCGGGTTTGATACCTGGGTTAGGGAGATCCCCTGGAGAAGGAATTGGCAATTCGCTCCACTATCCTTTCCTGGAAAATCCCATGGACAGAAGAGCCTGGTGGGTTACAGTCTATGGGGTTGCAAAAAGAGTCTGACACAACTTAGCAGCTAAACAAAACATAGAGCTTAGCATAATGTCTTGTATAAAGTCCTTGTAAAAGGAACTTTTAACAAAATCTTCTTGAAAATTTGATTTTAAGCCTTAATGTTTCAATAAATATTTTTCTTTAAAAACATATTTTCTAAGATAGGAAATAACATTGTTTCTTCATCAAAGACTAGCTTTAAGAGCACTGCTACCTTTACCAAGAATTAGGCTCTGTTTTAAAAGATACAGGAATGAGTACCATGATGATTAACTACAAAAACACTATTCCAGGACTTTGTTGGGTACTTGGTGCTGTACAGAATTTTTATTAATTCCTAATCAGTACATCATGAGAAATGCTGGACTGGAAGAAACACAAGCTGAAATCAAGATTGACGGGAGAAATATCAATTACCTCAGATATGCAGACAATACCACCCTTATGGCAGAAAGTGAAGAGGAACTAGAAAGCCTCTTGATGAAAGTGAAAGAGGAGAGTGAAAATTTGGCTTAAAGCTCAACATTCAGAAAACGAAGATCATGGCATCTGGTCCCATCACTTCATGGGAAATAGATAGGGAAACAGTGGAAACAGTGTCAGACTTTATTTTTTGGGGCTCCAAAATCACTGCAGATGGTGACTGCAGCCATGAAATTAAGACGCTTACTCCTTGGAAGAAAAGTTATGACCAACCTAGATAGCATATTGAAAAGCAGAGACATTACTTTGCCGACTAAGGTCCATCTAGTCAAGGCTATGGTTTTTCCTGTGGTCATGTATGGATGTGAGAGTTGGACTGTGAAGAAGGCTGAGCGCCAAAGAATTGATGCTTTTGAACTGGGGTGTTGGAGAAGACTCTTGAGAGTCCCTTGGACTGCAAGGATATCCAACCAGTCCATTCTGAAGATCAGCCCTGGGTGTTCTTTGGAAGGAATGATGCTAAAGCTGAAACTCCAGTACTTTGGCCACCTCCTGCGAAGAGTTGACTCATTGGAAAAGACTCTGATGCTGGGAGGGATTGGGGGCAGGAGGAGAAGGGGACGACAGAGGATGAGATGGCTGGATGGCATCACTGACTCAATGGACGTGAGTCTGGGTGAACTCCAGGAGTTGGTGATGGACAGGGAGGCCTGGCGTGCCTGTGATTCATGGGGTCGACTGAACTGAATCAGTAACTTTTCTCATTTTCCAAATTTATCTCCCCATCTGTCCCCTCTGAGCAGTGCAGAATAAAGACTATTATGAATGAGCTTCCTATGTACCCTTAAAAATCTTTGCCTCTCATCATGAAGAGGACAATTAGATAATTCAGTTGACTATATGACATCCTGTGAAAATAGTAACGACAGATCTGCTACCATTCCCCATTACCCACACCCAGCTTCCTTTTTCTAGCAGCTATCCTGCTCTCAAAGTTTGGCTTTTCTTCTCCAGCCCATGGATGTAAGGGGCAGCAATCAGCACTGGTAAGCAGTGGTCTAACTGTAGAGCAAGGGGGTGGCTGCAGGTCTCTGCAGCATTTTGTCTGCAGTTAGTCTGCACAAGAATAATTAAGAGTTGACTTTGGTGTTGTTTTGGTTTGGGCTATTTTACTTCATTCTTTCTCTATTTCCCTGGTTAACTACAACTAGATGTATGTATCAAAACTGTAATATTTGATTACTTTTAAACTAAGAATAACAATTCTAGAGGAAAAAATCGGAAATGTACATTGTTCATTTATTAAAATAAGTTAAATACATAATACAGAATTACATAAATAATGATACAGACATGAAATACTCAGCAGCCATTATAAATAACTTTGTAAAAGATTATTTATTGAAAGAAAATATTTATAATACAAAGAAGTGAGCTACAAAACACTATGGATAATATTTCATTTTTGCAAAGAAAAATGAAAATACATGCATGGAAAAACTACTAGGACATACATAAAAATATTATCATTGTTAACTTTGAGCTGTGGAATAAATTGTTCTTTCTTTGTACTTTTTGGTCTTTCCCTAAAGTTTCTATATTAAGGTTGTATTAATTTTGTAAATAGAAGAAAGCAAAATGGATTCTGATTTAATGAGGCAAAGAAGGAAGGTGCCAGCACTCTGGGTAACATCTACATTTATGGTATTTGAATGAGAAAGAGGATGTTAAGTCTAGTATCTTAGACTTGCACTTTTTAGGCACTGATTTTTCTTTTTCTTTTTTTGTTTTTTGCTAGTTTCCATCTATTTTAGCTTCCTGGCTGCCTATCAGTATAATAATAACCTAACTCAGCCTTAAGCATCTAGGTTAAAATAAAAGAAAAAGACATAGAAATTTTTTATAAAACAAACTGTCAAACTAATATTTCTTATAGTCCTAGTGGTCTCATGAAAAAAATGCTGGCTGTAGACATAACAGAATCTTTGAAATCTTAGCAGTCCTTTAGTTTAATACAGTGGAGGTAAGAAATCTTCTTGGATAAAGAGGTACTTCTGGAAATTGTATTCATCTTTTCAGGCTAAAGTAGTACCATTTGTAGGACTTCTCCAGTAGCTCAGTTGGTAGAGAATCCACCTGCAATGCAGGAGACCCCGGTTCGATTCCTGGGTTGGGAAGATCCCCTGGAGAAGTGACAGGCTATGCAGTCAAGTATTCTTGGGCTTCCCTGGCATTTCAGTTAGTAAAGAGTTAGCCCTCAATGTGGGAGATCTGGGTTCAATCCCTGGGTTTGATCCCTGGGTTGGGAAAACCCCTGCAGGAGGGCATGGCAACCCACTTCAGTATTCTTGCCTGGAGAAATCCCATGGACAGAGGAGCCTGGGGGCGCTACAGTCCATGGGGTCGCAAAGAGTGGATCACTACTGAGGACTTTCACAGTACAATTTGTAAATGCTTCTGTAGAACACTGTTTCTATAGCATTGAAAGAATCCTTCCCATTTTACTCTAGAGGGTTTAGGAGTAATCCCAGGAATGACTGAGCTAATCCATCTCACAATTTTGGCCACTGTCCCAAGAGCAGGGTTATCAAATAAAGCGTCTCATACAGAGGCCTTGACATACGATTCCTACACACACTACTAACAGATAGCCATGATAATATAGTGCTGCATGAAACTAAAACAACAGCATTCACGTGCTTTAAATGCATTCACATAAAAAACAAGCAAGACATAAAAACATTATCTGTAAAAGAATTACATGTATTAGGCAACAGGGAATTACACAAACTGGAAAGACTAAAGAATTTATAGGAATTTATAGTGAAAACAAAACCTAAATGTTTAAGAGTGTATTGTGAAGGGACTTTATTTCTAGATTTTACCAACAACAACTATCAGAGTATAGCTTATTTGAATATAGTTTTGAGAAGCACCTGCTTTGAAAGAGACTTCCCACCTGGTCAAGGTAACTGTAACAAATTACTTAGGAAGCAAGATTAGTTTGAAGATCTGACTGCAGGTATTTCTCATATAATTGAACCGATATAGCTGTGGAAACCCTACAGACTTTAAAATCTGAGATTAAGTGATCCTGAAGTAAACTTCAAAGCACTGTTTGCAACCAAAGGAATGAGAGAATACTAAAAAATGGGCATCTAGCTTAACCGAAGCCAAAAATACCACTGTGAAAAAGTGGAGCCCAAGGAAATACAAGCTCCTAACAGCAGAGATGTTTGTGTTTTGTTCCCTGCTGCATTCTAGTATCTAGAACAGCTCCTCCCCCATGACAGACACTCAGTATTTTCATTAATGAAAAGCCAGGGGCCCCTCCTGACATATATGAGGAATCAATCCAAATTCACTTCTTGTATCAATACTTAATAATCTCCCACCAACTGGAGAAGCTGTAACGGTATGACTAACATATTAGTGAGCTAACTGTACTATATTGTATATTTTTGACTGAGATAAGTGATGAAAAATTATGGTTTTTACTTTTGATAAGCCCAGATCCCACTAATTTTGAAATTGGTATGCCTGTTACTAAAGTAAGATATGACAGTATTATGGAGACGTAACATTTCTTGTATTTCCATCTTCTTAAAACCCTCTGAACACAGTAAGGAAAACCAGTGCTGAAGTACAAGTCCTGCTTCCCCTAGACAATGGTGCATCGCCTAAGACACTTGTGCCGGCATCTGCCGGGCAGTGCTAACAGACGCAAGATATCAATCATCTGCTCCGTGTTCCCACCTTGTCCATCCAGCTTCAAATATAACCACGCTGAGCTACATGAGTCAGCATCTGGTCCCTCCAAAAGTTAGTGCATCACTTCTAAAGCAAAAAGGAAAAAGTTCACACTTCAGAGCCCTGAATCACTGCCAGAGTATCCATGGTGCATCAAGGTTTCAGACTCCCTTGAAGATCTTTAGCTCCCTGGATACCAAAGTAAAGACAGATCTGAAAGCTACAAAAAAAAAAAAACAAAAAACAGGTGGGTGGTCATATACAGGACTGCAACCCCAAGCAATATAAATGGTATTTGTTCCCACCATGGATTAACTGCTTTGAAGGATCAAAATACAGAATCCAGCAACATTCAACATTTAAGACAGTTTTCTTAAAAAAAAAAAAAAAGCACTAAAAAATGTGAGTAAGTCAAACTTTTATTTTTCAGAAGCGAAAGGACAAGTGGTGACTTGCCTTTCGAAAAGACATTAATTTCAGGGTAATCATCTATCTATCTCATAGAGACAGCAGCCTAAGAAAGACTCTATTATCATACAGCTCTCAAACAAGTTCTATTAAATAAATCTCAGAACAATATGTTTTTAACAAAAACCAACAAAACAAAAACATCGACAACAACAAAAAATTAAAAAGAATCCATAAAGTGGTATTTGAAGAAAGAAAAATCTGGAAGTCTTATATATTGAGAGTTCTCTATTAAAATCAAGGAGGCCCAAATCCTAAAACAGAAAAGAAAAAAAAAATGTTAAAACACAATCTTTTAAAAGAATCCAACGAGGTTTTTACAGATGCACGTTTTAATGCTTCAGTTATTCAAGACATTTTTTCTTACACTGGGAGCCCTTCTGTAAGTACTGCCAGAAATTATACAAACGTCAGTGTAGAGATATGCCTTCTCAACAGGCCCTTCAAGTTTTACATTTGGGTCTGGAATCTCAATTAAATGTTTTTATAACAGAGCTGCAGAAAATGGTATTGTTTTTTAAATTACATTTGCTTGCTTTTTACACGTTATAACTTTAAAATGGTCTATATACTTTAAGAAGAGAAACAGCAACTTACATGTGCAAATAAGGGAATGTGAAACGACACAATCCTTATCTCATAAAGTAGGAGTAACAATTTCCAAAGTGAAAATACTTAATACAAAATGAAGTAGTCAGTGGGGGCTGGGGTGGGAAGTGGAGAACCACCAGGGAAGGCAGAGAAGGCCTAGGTTCTAGATTCAGTCTTGTACTGATTAGCTGTCTATCTTAGTCTCAGCTTCCTTAGGTCTCAATTTTCCCCCTGGGAAGGGGAGGCAGATGGCTGTCTATGCTTTGTTTCAATTTTAAACCCAAAGGCTCTTATACTTTACAAGGAAAGATCTGTCACTGTTCAATCTTCAGGCCAATAACTAGAAAGCATATCCCATAACTTTATTGGGAGAAAAGAAAAAAATCTACCCTAAGGGCAAAATTATACTTCATATCCTATTTATACACGAAACACAGAGAGTGAATGATTATTCTCTTCCTGGCTTCTAGAAGCTCTCTCTGAACAGAGTCAACTGAAAATCCTAGGATTATGACCGCCAAAACATCCAGCCTGTGTTTCTCTCTGCCTTACTGAAACCTGCTAGACAGTTCTAAGGTCGACAAATTATTTTTGTGGGCAGGACCAAACTTCAGGTTAAAATAAGTACTTGTAGTAGTTTCAGGGTTGAAACTCCATCAACTTTCAGGTTTAGGAAAGGAGAAGAGAAGAATGAAGTTTAAAGATCATACTGATCCTAAGAAGGACGGACAGTAGAAAAAATATACTTTATTATCTATAACACATACTTTCATCATAACCATTATATAAACCTTTGTGCTCTTTTTGATGTTATTTTTTTCTTGTGAACTTTGTCCTTTAACTATATTTACTACAAAGAAGCAATATGAATTGTGAAGTGCAAAAGCTACATGCATATACAAAAATGCTTTATAAAAAGTTAAACCTGCATTTCCTGATAAGCAAAAATACAGGTTTACAACACTAGATGATCTCTTAAATCTCCCCGGGTTCTCAAATTCTCGTAATTTTATAAAGATAAGTAAGATTACATACACATATCACTTACTGTTTCTTTTAAACAGTATTCATGGATATGACTGTGTTTTCCTAAATGTCTCATTGGTAATACTCAGTCTTGTAAGTCTGGTTCCATAGTAATCTATAATATAACTACTTCCATCTGAAGGTCCAACAATCTAGAAGAGAAAATTTGTAAATTACCCATTTTACAGAAGATACTTAAAAAATATTTTGAGTTTACTTCTCTCAGGTGTTAATAAAATTACTTCAGTAGCACCAGAAATATAACCTAAACTAACTCAAGGAAAAAAAGTAATTTAGTAGCTCATGCAGCTGAAAAGGGCACTAGGGAAGCTCACAGGATTAGGAGAGCTGGGGGAACTAAGGCCTCAAGAACTGAAATGCCACACACATGAGGCCCTTGGTTTGGCCTCCCTGCATTTATTCCACAGACACGTGCTCCCAACTGGTTGCCAACTGCTAGATACATATCTTGGCAGTTTCCAATAGAACGTAAAATTTTCTTCCTCAGTATATATACCTCAATTTCAGGGAAGATCTTTGACTGATGCGCCTGGTTTTTATGCCTGTTGCTGAACAAATTACTATATCCAAGGGAACAGGATGAGTATTGGCCAAGCCAGGCTCCCTCTGGGAGATGATATAATATGACTGACAGTCTACCAGAACCACATGGAATGGAAAAGGAAGAAATAAACTCACACACACACACACACACACACACACACACACACACACTTATCCTAGGAGTCTTGTCCATTTAATCACATTTGTGACAATCCACTTAACATGACCTCTACAGCTTATCCTTTAAGATAATAATCTTCAAACTGCAGCCTTAGGGGTACACAGGGATTTACAAAGGAATATGCAGGCCCAGAAAGCTGCAAGGGATTCCATTTTGAGATCCTTAATTCACATCAATACTCTTTGTGAAAATGACCCACCTGATATCACACTAGAATAAAAGCATAATGCTAGGTCCCAAGCCCACTTCCCTTTCCCTGTGCTCCTTTCTCCAACTTGGCAACAGTAAAGCATACCTCCCCCATCAAAATACACTGAGTCTCATGATGGCATATTGCCTTAAGGTATAAAAATCTCTGATGTGTCAAAGAAGGGGATAATTCAAAATATTGAAATCAGGGATGTCTTTTAATCAAGAGTCCAAAAATACTCTGTCACTGTTTAAAAGATGCAGTCCTAGTAAAATTTGACTTTTCTTTAGCTTACAAATGATTGGCTAATATTTGTAACATGTTTATGATATTTTGATCAAACTGTATATCAATAATTACATTAAGTGGATTTTTTAAATTCTATGCTATTTGTATTCTGTGGATACATTTTAAAATGGATGTAACAGTTTTATTTAAATATGTCAATATTTGCAAACTAGAAATGATATCCTTTGCAACTTTTTAAGCTTATGATGGAAAACTGAAATGTCAACTTGAAACATGCGAGGATAGGGGTTTCTTAAAAAAATTCTTTTAGGGGTTATGCAACTGGAGTTTGAAAAACACTACTATAGAGCATTCATCATTTTGAAGATAAATTTGGTTTTAAAGGCTATTCAACAAATAGTTAATTCCTACAGTCCAGGCACCATGCTAGACATTATACACAGAACAGTGAATAAGACAATCTGCCAACAGGGAGTTTATTCTAGTGAACTATAAATGTTAATATTCAAATAATACTAGATACCTTGCTAGGTGCTATCATGTACTTGAACTTCCTCCAAAGATCAAATTGCTTTGTCTTGAGATTTATGAATGTGATTAATGAATTTAAATAAAAATTAAAACATCTTCAATGGCAAAGTCACAGAGGAAACTAGTATGTGTATTAAGCAAAGAAAGAAAAGAATGGGTGACTAGAATTTACAACATGTTTTGAGACTCTACAAAAGAAACAAAGAAAAAGGAAAGCCTAGCAAGTAGAAATAGGTTAAATCACATGGTTAAAAACTGGCCTAACCTGGAATATCTGCGTAGATTGGAACAAGACCTTTGCCCTATTATCTTCTTCTTCCTATGCCATCTCCTTTGACACTCTTACTTACTTCTGTTAAAAAAAAAAAGATCTCAAAAGTTGAAAATAAGGAAAAAAGATGATTGGATAGCTTTTTACTATCATGCATTTCTAATAAGCCCGCCCACAGCTCACTTGACTTTCTCAGGAAATATAACTATTTAACTAAAAATTGATTAGGGCCCAGATGTTTTACAGTCTTGGCAAGTTAGCAGTTAACGTATAGAAAAATGATACATTGTCTTGGTCTTTTGTTCCCCCTGTCCTGTAGATAAGTTAGCCCTAAAGATTACAGTTTTATTACCTGGTAATACATGGTCCAATTTTGTATATAATTTAGCAATCTTATTATAGCATTTCTTTCCCTTCAAACTATGTAATTCTGGCTCTTCAACAACTGGTTCTATTGCGGTAGATCCTCTTTCCACAGATTTGATTCAGCCTGGGCATGTAATCAATCACCAATGAGATGACAATCTATGAGACAAGTTCAATGGGAGGCTTATCTGCTTTTAAGAAGGTGTGAGAGGAAAACAGTGCTTTTCCATCTCTGAAAGTAACGATACAAGAAGTGATCCTAACCAATGGAACTGAAGATAGCAAAGGGAAGGAAGGAAGAAGGGAAGAAAAGAGGGAGAGAAGGAAGGGAAGGAGGGAATAAAGGATTTGGGTCTTTAAGTTCTAAATGAACAAATCTTAGAATTACCAAATCTCCAGATTCTTGGTATAAAAGATGTACGGCCATTTGTTCACTGACAACAAAGTATGAAACCTAAAATTATGTTTATTTCTCTGCTAAGAAACAGCATGAAGCCAAATTCTACTTCATGAAGTATTTCTGTTTGATAAGCTGGGGCAGATTTCTGAAATCTATGGGGAGAAGAAAGACCACTTGACAATTAATGGACCAATAGGTTGCTACAGGCCTTCATCTTCCAAGAGGGGAATCAGGAGGGCCACTATGCTGTGAAAAGCTATTTATTCTATACAAAGTGGTGTAACGTATCTTGTGTGAGAAGCCCTAAAGCCATAAGAAAGCAACTT
Organism: Budorcas taxicolor; assembly: GCF_023091745.1. NCBI lineage: Eukaryota > Metazoa > Chordata > Mammalia > Artiodactyla > Bovidae > Budorcas > Budorcas taxicolor. Next base: position 84,045,075 of record NC_068912.1, on the reverse strand, counting down.
CATATCCTTCTATATGAGTTTCCTGAGGCTACGGTAACAAATAACCACAAAATCAATGGATTAAAACAACAGACATTTACTCTCACAGTTCTGGACCCCGTAAGTCTAAAATCAAGGTATCAGTAAAGCCACATGCCCTGCAGAGACTCTGGGGGAGGATCCATTCTAAGGCACCCCTTGGCATTGCTTGGCTTCTGGCCACATCACCTTGATCTCTTGGGGTGAAGGTCTTTACATCACCTTCTTTACTGTGTGTGTGTCTGTGTCTTTTCTACTGCCTCCTATAAGGACACTTGTCATTGGATTTAGGGCCCATCCAGATAATCTAAAATAATCTCTTCATATCAAAATTTAATCACATCTGCAGAGACCCTTTTTCCAAATAAGACAATATTCACAGGTTCCGGGGATTTGATACAGGCATCTTTCATCTTATCACACCCCTATTCTATGAAGATCGCTGGTGGTGGTTTGAGGGAATTGGGTGAAATTTAATTTCTTTCCTGTCATTTCTGATTGTTTTCAACCATGAAATTTTATTTGCAGCTTAAATGCGAAAAAAAAAAACCTTTGAATTGTTTACTTAAAGAAGTAAGCTTTTTAACAGGTGGAAAGTCTATAGCAAGAAGAATAAATCAGAAAACTCTAGAAGTTCACATTAAAGAATGTTAAGCAGTGATCACAAAATTTCCTGTTTTTCTGTTCTTAATCTTTCATCTCCACTATCAGTTCAGTTCAGTTCAGTTCAGCTGCTCAACTGTGTCCAACTCTTTGCAACTCCATGAACCGCAGCACACCAGGCCTCCCTGTCCATCATCAGCTCCTGGAGTTTACCCAAACCCATGTCCATTGAGTTGGTGATGCCATCCAACCATCTCATCCTCTGTCGTCCCCTTCTCCTCCTGCCCTCAATCTTTCCCAGCATCAGGGTCTTTTCCAATGAGTCAGCTCTTTGCATCAGGTGGCCAAAGTATTGGAGTTTCAGCTTCATATCAGTCCTTCCAATGAACACCCAGGACTGATCTCCTTTAGGATGGACTGGTTGGATCTCCCTGCAGTCCAAGGGACTCTCAAGAGTCTTCTCCAACACCACAGTTCAAAAGCATCAATTCTTCGGTGCTCAGCTTTCTTTATAGTCCAAATCTCACATCCATACATGACCACAGCCTTGACTAGATAGACCTTTGTTGGCAAAGTAATGTCTCTGCTTTTGAATATGCTGTCTAGGTTGGTCATAACTTTCCTTCCAAGGAGTAAGCATCTTTTAATTTCATGGCTGTAATCAACATCTGCAGTGATTTTGGAGCCCAGAAAAATAAACTCAGCCACTGTTTCCCCATCTATTTACCATGAAGTGATGGGACTGGATGCCATGATCTCAGTTTTCTGAATGTTGAGCTTTAAGCCAACTTTTTCACTCTCCACTTTCACTTTCATCAAGAGGCTCTTTAGTTCTTCTTCACTTTCTGCCATAAGGGTGGTGTCATCTGCCTATCTGAGGTTACTGATATTTCTCCCGGCAGCTGTGATTCCAGCTTGTGCTTCCTCCAGCCCAGCGTTTCTCATGATGTCCTCTGCATAGAAGTTAAATAACCAGGGTGACAATATACAGCCTTGACGTACTCCTTTTCCTATTTGGAACCAGTCTGTTGTTCCATGTCCAGTTCTAACTGTTGCTTCCTGACCTGCATACAGATTTCTCAAGAGGCAGGTCAGGTGGTCTGGTATTCCTAACTCTTCCAGAATTTTCCAGTTTATTGTGATCCACACAGTCAAAGGCTTTGGCATAGTCAATAAAGCAGAAATAGATGTTTCTCTGGAACTCTCTTGCTTTTTCCATGATCCAGCGGATGTTGGCAATTTGATCTCTGGTTCCTCTGCCTCTTCTAAAACCAGCTTGAACATCTGGAAATTTACGTATTGCTGAAGCCTGGCTTGGAGAATTTTGAGCATCACTTTACTAGCGTCTGAGATGAGTGCAATTGTGCGGTAGTTTGAGCATTCTTTGGTTACCAGTAAGTACTTTTAAACCTAAACCTTATCAAACAGATGTGATCCCTTGGTTACTTACTGGCTTTGCCTTGTTGTTGAAGTCAGATGGCTTAGATAACTCGAATATCTTAAAATTTAAAATATTATGATGAATTAATGAGTGAAGGACAAAAACAAACACTTCATGCAATTCTATCAATGTATCATTTTACTATCTAATCCATTTAAGAGTTTCTTCCATATAAAGAATGTAAATATTAACACTGGCAAGATCATCTCATCTCCTGAAGATCTATTAACCTGCTGAAAAAGTAAAATGACACAGCTGTCTGCAATTAGAGGATAATGATGCAACCTGTGTCCATCCCAATTCTCCAAAGAAGTAAATTCCCATTCTCTTAAAAGTTAAATTACATGTTTGTGTCCAGAGCTGACTTCTATGTCATTAATTTTAATATGAGACCATTAAAAAATCTAATTACTCACATCTTAATTAAGCACTAAAATTTCCACACAGTGCCAGAAATTATACAGTCAGATCCCCTGACTTCATTTGACTTAAACACTGATTAATATTAATCCTAAATGACCATTATAAACATCATTCCTCAAGAAATGAATAAAAGTCAGCATTCTATCTCCTGAGGAAAACACAACATTGGGCTCAGTCTCAGGACTACTTTGTTTTTTGAACATTCCTTTCATTCACTAAATAAAAATCTGCCCACAGGTAAGTGAACTAAGTGAAAGCTACCTAGTTAAGATCATGTGACAAAGTAGAGACTACCCAAATTATCATCAGTTCCCTCAGTTTTCCAGGTCATTTCCCCAATATATCACTCCAGAGTTAAATAAATAAGAGAAAACTTGTTGGAACACTTGGTATCTAGTTTTTATATCAGAGAAGGCAATGGCACCCCACTCCAGTACTCTTGCCTGGAAAATCCCATGGACAGAGGAGCCTGGTGGGCTGCAGTCCATGGGGTCACTAAGAGTTGGACATGACTGAGCGACTTCACTTTCACTTTCATGCACTGGAGAAGGAAATGGCAAACCACTCCAGGGTTCTTGCCTGGAGAATCCCAGAGACAGGGGAGCCTGGTGGGCTGCCAACTATGCGGTCGCACAGAGTCGGACACGACTGAAGTGACTTAGCAGCAGCAGCAGCAGCAGTTTTTATATATTGCTGTCCTACAGCTAGTGAACTATCAAGGACATTGACCAACATTTCCAGTACTGGAAACAGATTTAGAGTGATTACACATTTAGTCCTTCTTTTGATCAAGATCCACGTATTTCATGGAGCAAGGGCACAGGTTATGTCTTTGACAAAATCAACTGGCTTACACAGAAGTGAACCTATAACCTGAATCTTATTTATGCTCTGAACTGAAAAGCCTAGGCTCTTAAAATTTCAGTAAAATTCAAGAATTTAGACAAGATAAAATCAAGACAACTCTTCTTTTATCTTCAGCCTGCAGCTCCCAAGGAGACATATACATATAGGCTGCCCAGCATGGCTTATGGCTTACGGGATTTTAGTTCCCTGATCATGGACTGAAATAGGTCCTTGGCAGTGAGAGCATGGAGTCCTAACCACTGGACTGCCAGAGAATTTCTCCAATGAGATATTTCTGATAATAAGTGGGATGTTATTCTCACAACACTTCTGAGAGAGTAAGATTCTAAGTTTCTTTAGGGCAAGGACCCCAACTTATACCTAAACGGTGCTAAGTCATTTTCACTTATGGTATAAAACCTACTATTTATACTTTATCATACCAACTTTTATTTTTTTGTTCATTAGCTCGTGTGCCCTATGAAATTTAGAACTTTAAAGACCTAAAGAAAAGCACTCACTTTTTAAAAACTACCATTTTTAGCCTATCTTCCCTATAATTGGCACAAAGACACACTTTTCGCAAGTTACACTGCATTCAGCTCAAATCAGCAAAAATTTTGAGAGAATATGTTGAGCATACTATTAGTACTACAGGTGATTAATAAAATTAATCATTAGTTAATTAAATCAATCAATCAATTATTAATTAACCATTGAATTTAAAATTAATTATTTTTCCCAAGGAATTTATGTGTGAAAAATCAAACCTGGTGTGTAAAAGCTAAAAAAAAAATACAAAAAAAAAATATAACCCAGTGCTAAAATGAGTTACATATGTGTGTGTATTCAGTGGCTCAGTCGTGTCTGACTCTTTGCAACCCCATGGGCTGTAGCCTATCAGACTCCTTTGTCCATGGAATTTTCCAGGCAAGAACACTGGAGAGGGCTACCATTTCCTACTCCAAGGGATCTTACTGACCCAGGGATCAAACTCACACTTCTTGCGTCTTCTGCACTGGCAGGTGGATTTTTTACCACTGCACCACCTGGGAAGCTCCCCAACTTACATATATTAAATGCCAAACTAATGAGATATTTAATAAATTTATTTATAAAATTAAAACTCTCTTGGAGATTATATTGCTTTGTATATTTTGCTACTTACACAGTTAATAGTCTTTTAAGGAAATCTACTCTGCAATGTTGATAGGAATGAAAATGAATTTTTTAAAATCATCACAAAGAATCTTGACATACTTCACTTTAATGACTTTCTACATTCCAACACATATTTCCATTTTCCCTCTACCCATCTTCACCTTTCTGATTTGTGGCTGTTTGGTCTCTACTTAACAGAATAAATTTTCTTTTCTTTCTGTTGGTGAAGTACACATCAGTGGTTTTGATATAAATAAAAATGTTCATTGTGGGAGTGAGAAAAGAGGTTTAAATAAAATCAAATATTCTCATATTTTTTCTGATAAAAAGACCAAATTACCTAATTTATCCTTCACGATATGTATGAATATATGTAAGCATAAAATTAGTGTTTTAAAATTTTCAGACCTGCCTTATGAATAACTATATACACAGCAGTTATACACAAAGTTGCCTATAACTGAAAAATTGTATGTTATACATGTACCACTGATTTAAACTCTGTTGAACACACAAAACAAATGAATTAATTCTATGTATTGTTTTATACCATTCATTCACACAGTGCTATTTGCATATTTTTTAAGAAACAAAAATAAGAAAAAACTTCAAAAGTTTACTAACAGATAAACTCATGAAAGCATTTTTAGTAAGTATAGATATATTTAAAGCTTACTTACCTTAGTAATATATGCATTAGACTTTATATTGTTTCAGTTCAAAGATGAAATAACCAGACCTATTTTTCTAAGGAGGATTTTCCTGGATTTTTCTTATAAACACTGTGAAGTAAAGTATGTTTTTATAGGTTTTGAGTTCATGCACAATATAGCTCTGGGATCACAGCCCCAAAGAAAAAACTCTGCAATTCATTGAGGAATAATACTTGATGGTAAAAAGAAAAGAATTAGGGATGGAGAAAATAAAGAAGAAAAGAAGAATAAACAAAGATGATAGAATGTAAAAGGTTTATGAGAAATTGAAAAAGTATATCCAAGACAAAAATATTAACATAACTTATGATATTTATAGTAAAAACTTACTTGACTGAAAAAATAATTCTCTAAAACTAATACAGTCAATATCACCTGTCAAATATATTAAACAACAGGTAGAATAAAGCTATGTATCTTATTTGGCTACTTTTGAAAAATGACTAATTTTTTCCCTGGTCTGAAAGCAGTCTACAGTGGTCATCCCTATTAAAATGTCTTATTTAGGGAAACCTAGTGCCAAGCCAGGCTTCAGCAACACGTGAACTGTGAACTTCCTCATGTTCAAGCTGGTTTAGAAGAGGCAGAGGAACCAGAGATCAAATTGCCAACATCTGCTGGATCATCGAAAAAGCAAGAGAGTTCCAAAAAAACATCTATTTCTGCTTTATTGACTATGCCAAAGCCTTTGACTGTGTGGATCACAACAAACTGTGGAAAATTCTTCAAGAGATGGGAATACCAGACCACCTGACCTGCCTCTTGAGAAATCTGTATGCAGGTCAGGAAACAGCAGTTAGAACTGGACACGGAACAACAGACTGGTTCCAAATAGGAAAAGGAGTACGTCAAGGCTGTATATTGTCACCCTGCTTATTTAACTTTTATGCAGAGTACATCATGAGAAACACTGGACTGAAAGACACAAGCTGGAATCAAGATTGCTGGGAGAAATATCAATAACCTCAGATATGCAGATGACATCACTCTTATGGCAGAAAGTGAAGAGGAACTAGAAAGCCTCTTGATGAAAGTGAAAGTGGAGAGTGAAAAAGTTGGCCTAAAGCTCAACATTCAGAAAACGAAGATCATAGCATCCAGTCCCATCACTTCATGGGAAATAGATGGGGAAACAGTGGAAACAGTGTCAGACTTTATTTTTGGGGGCTCCAAAATCACTGCAGATGGTGATTGCAGCCATGAAATTAAAAGACGCTTACTCCTTGGAAGAAGAGTTATGACCAACCTAGATAGTATATTCAAAAGCAGAGACATTACTTTGCCGACTAAGGTCCGTCTAGTCAAGGCTATGGTTTTTCCAGTAGTCATGCATGGATGTGAGAGTTGGACTGTGAAGAAGGCTGAGCGCCGAAGAATTGATGCTTTTGAACTGTGGTGTTGGAGAAGACTCTTGAGAGTCCCTTGGACTGCAAGGAGATCCAACCAGCCCATTCTGAAGGAGATCAGCCCTGGGATTTCTTTGGAAGGAATGATGCCGAGGCTGAAACTCCAGTACTTTGGCCACCTCATGCGAAGAGTTGACTCACTGGAAAAGACTCTGATGCTGGGAGGGATTAGGGGCAGGAGGAGAAGGGGACGACAGAGGATGAGATGGCTGGATGGCATCACTGACTCGATGGATGTGAGTCTGAGTGAACTCCGGGAGTTGGTGATGGACAGGGAGGCCTGGCATGCTGCAATTCATGGGGTCGCAAAGAGTCGGACACAACTGAGTGACTGAACTGAACTGAGTGTAGAAACTCAAACATTCTAAATCTACCTCAATAATTTGTTGATGTGATAGTCTCAACTCTAGATATTTAAGAAAAGAACTATTAGTTCTGAAAAGTTCATGTATATGTGTACCAGAAAATAGTGGCTGAATCAACAAATAAGCTCTATCATTTGATATAAATAAAGCTACAAAGCACTGATATCACTAAAGAAAGAACCTAGTGTGAAATATTGACTAAATGGTTGGGTTTTAAAGACACTGAATTCTGTATACCTTAAAGAATCCCAATAGTACATTAAATTCCTTGGATCCTCATTTAAGTGAGAAACCCATTTCCAAGCATATGTGCAGAAGAACCTTAGCCTCTTCATGCCTGCTTGCCTGTCCCACAGTCAGAGAAGGCAGGATATTTGGTTAGGCATATGTTTATGAATAAAGACAGGAAAATTCCAACTTTAAAACCAAATATTTTCCTTGTTTAATTCTGGTATCTTATTGGTCCATATGTCGCCTCCTCCTCACAGTATGGTCCCCTCCTCACAGTATGTTACCAAAAATCTCCTAGATTTTGACTTTCTTTTAGAGCATAAGGATAACATCAAGCAGACAGAATTAAGGAATGGAAATACTGTATGAAAAGAAGAGCAAAACTGATGATAATCTAAATACACACTGACACACTTGCTGAAGACATTAGGTGCTCCATAAATGCTTACTGAAATGCTGTTTTGTGACATTTGTTGTGATAAATTCATCTCTTCTCTAATTTAAGAATCCCCCAGAGTTAACCACAACCAGTTCAGTATAATTTAATAGGAAATATCCGGTGGACTTTCGAATGCTTAAGGTTAACATTTCACAAACCTCTGAAGCAGGAGAAAACAAAGCTAACACAGAGAAGCAGAGATGAAGAGGAGAATTTTGTTTCTGCCTCTACATATTCATACGTAAATACAAGACTTCCACCAGTATCCTTTTATAGTGAGTGACAATGCAGCTGTAACAGGAAAAGAGACAGTAAGTTGGAAATATTGATAACCTTAATCCCTCTTAGAGGTTCATAATACAAATTTTTAAGCTTCTGAGAAGTTCTCCAGTATCTCAGTAGCACTCACATTTACAAATCATATTTGAGCACAGGTCCTTTTTAAAGAAGTTCTTACGTCTTTTAGAACTACTAATTGAGCTCAGGTTGGCAAAGGCCACTTGAAAACATGGCCATGGATCCTTTAGATCTAGCATCTGAAGAAAAATGAAAAAGCTTTCTAACATACTTAAAATGTACCTCAGAACTCAAATTTGAATGTAAAAGTAGTTCACCTTGTAGACTGAAACTAACTCACCTGCATTGAAATAAGAATGAAATCAATTAGGCTCCCAATTCCACAAAACCCCACAGTGCAAAACTTTAACAAACCTGGAAAAGAAGATAAAGTCATTTACAACCTGGAAAGCCTTATACATATTAAGAAACTTTTCCATTTCCCAATAAATCATTACATATACCACAAACGCTTTATATCAAGAGTATAAAATTAACACTTAAAAAAAAATCAAATCTTCACCTAAAAATGAGAAAAGTTTAAAAGACCCTTTACATAGAAAAACTACAAAAAATGATTCATTCACTTAAACAATCTGAAGTAAAAACTCAATGTAACCTTACAAAACTTAAGAGAAAAGGCCTAAGAAAATAAATCTTTAAATCTCAGCACACAGAACTACAGAACATCTTTTAGTCCTAAACCCTTATATATGTACACTTAATACACTGTAGATACAAATTTTAATATATATTTATAGTAGAAAGTTAAACACTGTCAAGACATAAAAAAGAAATCTGGAAAAAATTACACTGAACTTTTAATTAAGTAGCAAAATGCTATTAGTAACCCAATTATCTTCAATTTATTCTATACGTTTTTCCTAAGCATCTTATGTTTATTATTAGCTCTATAGTCAAAATCACCAATTCTGTGTACACCTCTGTCCTTGGCTCCAACCTTAGAGCTACGGTACTAACACAGATGATAACAGAGCATAGAATCTAGGACATGTAACAATACAACATAAAAACGTGATGATGGAATCAGAAGAGGCAGATTGAGGGTGGAGGGTGGGATGAGTAATCTCTCTTCTATATTTAAACCTGAGCTGCTCTCCAGACATCCCATTTGAGATGTAAAGATGATATGAAGCAAGACTCTTCGTGAAAGGGTAGTTCTAAGCATCAACTACAAACAGATGCCAGCTACAATTGTAAGAATGGATGAGACCACCTCCTGGCACACATTTGGAAATATGCAAGCAAGACTGAAATGTCTAGGTAAATTAGATGATTCCCTATCCGCCCCCTCATTAGTATTAGATATACAGAACAATGTTCTAAGTACTGGGATAACACATGCTGGAAATAATTTCTAAAATATTAAAATATAGACACTACATAAAATAATGCTTTTGGTTCTTTTCAAAACACTTATCACCTACCTCATATTTCACATTTGTTTACCATCTGTCTCATGGAAGTCCCCTTAGAGAAGGGTCTTTTATCTGTCTTGTTTACTTCCGTGTCCTTAGTACCTACAACATTGCCTGGCACATGGGAGATGCTCAATATTTGTTGAAATGAATAAATTCTCTCAACCTTTCTGTTTCCTAAAGACCCCGAACTTTTTATTCACCATCTTATACAACAATTCCTTTAATTATTTTTCCATTAATTGTACTTTAGTATAACTGCCCAAGGAAATTTATTCATTCATTCAGTATATGTATTCTATCCATTCATTCATTATTTCTGAATTGCATTCCTCTTCACAGAGTATTCTGGAAATATCACAGTTTCCCTTCCTTCAACTTGTTTATAAAAAGAACATTAAGAATGGATCATGGACTTCTCTGGTGGTCCAGTTCAGTTTGGTCACTCGGTCATGTCCAACTCTTTGTGACCCCATGGACTGCAGCACGCCAGGCTTCCCTGTCCATCACCAACTCCCAGAGCTGGCTCAAACTCATGGCCATCGAGTCGGTGATGCCATCCAGCCATCTCATCCTCTGTCATCTTGTTCTCCTCCCACCTTCAATCTTTCCCAGCATCAGGGTCTTTTCCAAAGAGTCAGTTCTTCCCATCAGGTGGCCAAAATATTGGAGTTTCAGCTTCAGCATCAGTCCTTCCAATAAATATTCAGGACTGATTTCCTTTAGGATTGACTGGTTGGATCTCCTTGTAGTTCGAGAGACTCTGAAGCGTCTTCTCCAACACCACAGTTTAAAAACATCAATTCTTTGGTGCTCAGCTTTCTTTAGAGTCCCACTCTCACATCCATACATGACTACTAGAAAAACCATAGCTTTGACTAGACGGACCTCTGTTGGCAAAGTAATGTCTCTGCTTTTTAATATGCTGTCTAGGTTGGTCATAGCTTTTCTTCCAAGGAGCAAGCATCTTTTAATTTCATGGCTGCAGTCACCATCTGCAGTGATTTTGGAGCCCAAGCAAATAAAGTCTCTCACTGTTTCCATTGTTTCCCCATCTATCTGCCATGAAGTGATGGGACCAGATGTCATGATCATAGTTTTCTGAATGCTGAGTTTTAAGCCAACTTTTTCACTCTCCTCTTTCACTTTCAACAACAGGCTCTTTAGTTCTTCTTTGCTTTTGGCCATAAGGATGGTGTCATCTGCATATCTGAGGTTTCTGCTGCTTCTCCCAGCAATACTGATTCCAGCTTGTGCTTCATCCAGCCCAGCATTTTGCATGATGTACTCTGCATATAAGTTAAATAAATAAGCAGAGTGACAATATACAGCCTTCACCTACTCTTTTCCCAATTTGGAACCAGTCTGTTGTTCCATGTCCAGTTCTAACTGTTGCTTCTTGACCTGCATACAGATTTCTCAAAAGGCAGGTCAGGTGGTCTGGTATTCCCATCTCTTGAAGAATTTTTCAGTTTGTTGTGATCCACACAGTCAAAGACTTTGGCATAGTCAATAAAGCAGAAGTAGATGTTTTTCTAGAACTCTCTTGCTTTTTCTATGATCCAACGAATGTTGGCAATTTGATCTCTGGTTCCTCTACCTTTTCTAAATCCAGCTTGAACATCTGGAAGTTCATGGTTCATCTACTCCTGAAGCCTGAATTGGAGAATTTTGAGCATTACTTTGCTAGTGTGTGAGATGAGTACAACTGTGCAGTAGTTTGAGCATTCTTTGGCATTGCCTTTCTTTGGGATTGGAATGAAAACTAACCTTTTCCAGTCCTGTGGCCTCTGCTGAGTTTTCTGAATTTGCTGGCAAATTGAGTGCAGCACTTTAACAGCATCATCTTTTAGGATTTGAAACAGCTCAGCTGGAATTCCATCATCTCCACTAGCTTTGTTCGTAGTGATGCTTCCTAAGGCCCACTTGACTTCGCACTCCAGGATGTCTGGCTCTAGGTGAGTGATCACACCGTCATGGTTATCTGAGTCATTAAGATCTTTTTTGTACAGTTCTTCTGTATATTCTTGCCACCTCTTCTTAATATCTTCTGCTTCTCTTAGGTCCATACCATTCCTGTCCTTTATTGTGCCCATCTTTACATGAAATGTTCCCTTGGTATCTATAATTTTCTTGAAGAGATCTCTAATCTTTCACATTCTATTGTTTTTGTCTATTTCTTTGCATTGACCACTTAGGGAGATTTTCTTATCTTTCTTTGCTAATCTTTGGAACTCCTTGTTTAGATGGATATATCTTTCCTTTTCTCCTTTGCCTTTTGCTCCTCTTCTTTTCACAGCTATTTATAAGACCTCCTCAGACAACCATTTTGCTTCCTAAGGCCCACATGACTTTGCATTTTGGTGGTCCAGTGCTTAAGAATTTGCCTGCCAACGTAGGGGTCATGTATTTGATCCCTGGTCCAGGAATATTTCACAGGCCATTGGGCAACTAAGCCCTTGCACTACAACTTCTGAGCCTGCAAGCCACAACTAGAAAGCAGACCCCACTCACCACAACTAGAGAAAGCCCGCATGCAACAACAAAGACCCAGCACAGTCAAAAAAAAAGAAAAACGTTTGTCTTCAATGAACTGCTACTCTATGAAGAAAATGGAACTGTGCCAGTGCCTTTGCCTTCACGATGCCCTCTTCCAATGGTGGTCTTCCTGCAGCTATTCTCATCTCAGGGTACTTCTTCAGAGCATTCTTCAAGCATGCCGTTCCCCACAACAGGCCCAGCACTCTATCACACGTCTCCTATTTACTTCCATCACAGTGTTGATCAGAAATAATTTCTTGGTTTGTTCATTAATTCTCTGTCTTCCTATGCTATGTAAACTCCTGAAGACAGGGTTCTCATCTGTCTTATTCAAGTCAATTCCTTGAACAGTGTGGCAGAGTTTGATGAATATTTGTTGTATGACTATCAAAAAACTAGAAACAATCTATGAGCAACTTGAAAAACACAAAGTAGCATACACTTTAAACAGCATTTATTAAAACTGAAAATGATCAGGACCCTGTGGTGCTCCTGGCCTTTCTGTTCCTGTTTTCTTTTTTAAAGGGAAGAGAATCCAGCCTCCATGACCTTTCCTGAGTTCCAAACGGCAGATGTGAACAGTTGCTAATCAGGGGAGGAGCAGCCAACAAGCCAACAGAGTCCAGGAATCAAACAGGCTCATCAATATTAGGGCTTCCCTGATAGTTCAGTTGAAAAAGAATGTGCCTGCAATGCAGGAGACCCCGGTTTGATTCCTAGGTTGGGAAGATCCCCTGGAGAGAGGATAGGCTACCCACTCCAGTATTCTTGGCCTTCCCTTGTGGCTCAACTGGTGTAAAGAATCTGCCCACAATCAGGAGATCTGGGTTGGGAAGATCAACTAGAGAAGGGCAAGGGTACCCACTCCAGTATTCTGGCCAGAATTCCATGGACTATATAGTCCATGGGGTCACAAAGAGTCTACACAACTGAGTGACTTTCACTTTTTTCACTTTTCTTCAAGATTAACTGAGACCAGATTAGAGGAGTGCAGGCCCTGCATACATGCTAACTTGTCAGAAACCCTACCCTTGAAACTAGTGCTATAAAACTCCTCATCAAATCCTCCTGGGTTGGGACACATAGGCCTTGAGGGCAGGGGTCTGTCGTGTCCCTCCTTGTCTGGCAAAGCAATAAAGCTATTCTTTTCTACTTCATCCAAAACTCTGTCTGCAAGATTCGATTCGGCACCGGTATATAGAGGACAATCTTTTTGATATAAAAACCAATGCAAACCATTATTTGTATGTATCTCATTATTTGGAGCACCAAAACTAATTTTTTAAAAGATGGAGGGAGGGATTTGTGAACAACCAAAAGTAGACTGACTTTTTTATCCAAGTAAAAAAGTTGTTAGGTCTCTTTGTACAGATCCTATTTACTTATCTTATCAAGGAAAGAAATGATATATTTAGATTTTAAAGTTTTAGAATTCCAAATAAAAATGTTTCTAATCAAGAAGGATCCATTTTTATCCTGAGTCATTACTGTCGTAGATATATTCTTCCAAAAAGATTATGCTGCCAGATGATAATCAAAAAGCTCATGTTTTCAGTGTACTTTATTTATACTTTAGTAACTTACATTTTACATTTAAAGTATACAAATTCAATAAAAGGATTTATTTGGGTATAAAATAAAAAGTACAGAGATTAATTTTTGGTATTTAAAAAAAATTGGGGGTATTTTTTGCTTTATTACAGGTTGAGCCTTGCAAATATTCTTCTGTGTAACTATTTCAGAGAATGTAGATTATTTCATACTGAAGCTGCTGTTTGCCAAAGCCCAAGTGTTCTATAATGATTTGGTAATTAGGGAGTTCTATTCTTTTTGTGCCTATACCAATACAGGAGAGCTTTCAAATCTTAGAAGAGTTAAACCTACAAATCCCTGTACCTTTATTTGTCCCATGATCTGTGGATATAATACGCCAGTCCAAACTGGTAACTCCAAACTTAAAAAGAAAAATGGAATACAATAACCAAAGATTTTGAAGTTTGGGGCTTAAAAACACACAACACTTTGTTATTCTCATAAGAAAATATTTACACTTTAAAGTAATATCACCATGAAAGGAGTATCTCTCCCCCTATTAACTGCTCCAAAAGAGCTATTATCTTTGAGAATCCATAATCTTTTGATGCTACAGATGGTCAAAACAAAATATACCAATTATTGCCATGTAAAGAAAAATCACAGATGTTAACACAGTTAAAAACAAAAAGACAGAAGATTAGAAAAATAAGGCTTCATGGTGAAAAAAGGTTCAGCTAAAGAAGCACAAGTATGAGAATAAATCAATTAGAGGAAATAATGCTATATATATAAAGTATCCATAAAGAAAATTTTTCTTAAAGGAATGCTTGGATCTTATTAAATTTAATTTAATCTCACCCTCAACACATTTTCCTTATTTAATCCTAACATAAAATTTATATGATGAAGAAAAGAGAGAGAGTTCCAGAAAAACATCTGCTTCATTGACTATGCCAAAGCCTTTGACTGTGTGCATCACAACAAACTCTGGAAAATTCTTCAAGAGATGGGAATACCAGACCATCTGACGTGCATCTTGAGAAACCTGTACGCAGGTCAGGAAGCAACAGTTAGAACCGGACATGGAACAATTGACTGGATCCAAATCAGGAAAGGAGTATGTCAGGGCTGTATATTATCACCCTGCTTATTTAACTTATATGCAGAGTACATCATGAGATATGCTGGGCTGGATGAAGCACAAGCTGGAATCAAGATTGCTGGGAGAAATATCAATAATCTCAGATATGCAGATGACAACACCCTCATGACAGAAAGCAAAGAAGAACTAAAGAGCCTCCTGATGAAAGTCAAAGAGGAGAGTGAAAATGTTGGCTTAAAACTCAACATTCAAAACACTAAGATCATGGCATCTGGTCCCAGCACTTCATGGCAGATAGATGGGGAAACAATGGAAACAGTGAGAGACTTTATTTTCTTGGGCTCCAAAATCACTGCAGATGGTGACTGCAGCCATGAAATTAAAAGACGCTTGCTCCTTGAAAGAAAAGCTATGACCAACCTAGACAGCATATTAAAAAGCAGGGACATTCCTTTACTGACAAAGATCCATCTAGTCAAGCTATGGTTTTTCCAGTAGTCATGTATGGATGTGAGAGTTGGACCTAAAGAAAGCTGAGCACAAAAGAATTGATGTTTTTGAACTGTGGTACTGGATAAGACTCTTGAGAGTACTTTAAGCTGCAAGGAGATCAAACCAGTCAATCCTAAAGGAAATCAGTCCTAAATATTCATTGGAAGGACTAATGTTGAAGCTGAAGCTCTAACAGTTTGGCCACCTGATGCGAAGAACTGACTTATTAGATAAGACCCTGATGCTGGGAAAGATTGACGGCAGGAGGAGAAGGGGACAACGGAGGATGAAATGGTTGGATGGCATCACTGACTTGATGGACATAAGTTTGAGCCAGCTCTGGGAGCTGGTGATGGACAGGGAAGCCTGGTGTGCTTCAGTCCATGGAGTGGCAAAGTGTCGAACACCACTGAGAGAATGAACTGAACTGAACCTCACAGTGAAGATTCCTCTTTGATCTCTGGTGGGTAGCAAGATGGAAAGAATAAGATTAGCTTTGGTAGCTAGAAAGCAGAGTGCTCAGAAACTTTAAAACTCCTCACTAAAGGGCTAATATAGAAGCAAAGTACTACAGTAAATAAAGCATGATCTCTTGAGCCAGAGTATTTGGGTTCAAATTCAGGTCACTAGCTGAGTGTCCTTGGGTAAATCTCTTAATCTCATGACAAGTTCCCTATCCATAAAACAATGATGATAACAAATACATCAGCGTATAAAGCAAGGCCTCCAGAGGTAGCAAATCCTTTAACCTCTTTGGTGACAATTTCCCTACCTGTTAAAGCAGATTTAAACAAGATGATAAACTCAGAGAGTTTTAAGGCTCAAATAAGGGGAGACACGTGAAAGTATTATTTAAACAAAAGCTACCATCAAATGTGACTAGCTTTCAGAAGCATTAGTAACTATGGTAAATGTAAAGATTACAACCAGGAGGAGGGTGTGGGGAGGGATGCTAGGGGTAATTATCAGGCTCTACACCAGCTCATACTGGTTGCTGCAGTTCCAACCCCAACTTTTCCTGAAAGAAGTAGTTTCGATTCCCAAAGTAACACTGATAGAGATCCAGGTAGAAGGCAAATATTTTTGGAGGGATAGGAAAAGATACGCATTTATTCCTAAAACATTTATTGAATACCCAATGTGTACATAGCACTAGCAATGACAACCCCAGTCTACTAATGACTACACTGTCTTGAGTGTGTGTTTTCATAAAGATGAAAAAAAAGAAAAAAAAACAAGTAAAGTCAGTATCTTTTACCCAAGTTCACTACAGAGCTAATTGCTAGCTCTGTCATCAGAGAAAAACATTGACTATTCAACTCCAGCTACATGGAACCTGTAACTATTAATAGTATGCAGAGATTTAATCTATAAGAATAGGTACATTTACCTACAAGTTTCATAAGAATTTTTTTTTTTTTAATAAAATACACTCACCCAAGGCAGGGTATCCAAGGTAAAATCGATCTGCTCCCAACCATCCAAGGAAAAGAGACAGTGCAACTGCCACTTTGTATGAATAGCCATTCCTGCACAGAATCAGAACCTGAATGTCACATTAATATATTCCCAACATGTAAACATTTTAGAAAATAATGTTAATTATTACTGTTTGTTAATCAGTTCATTCATCCATTCAATTAATGCTTTTTGGGTGACTACTGAGTGCCAGGGACTATTTCAGGCTACTGGGATATATTAATGAGCAGAAGAGATAAAAATTCCTGCCTTTAAAGAGCTTACAATCTAGTGGCAGCAAGTAATAAACCTAAGTGAAAGTCGCTCAGTTGTGTCCAACTCTTTGAGACCCCATGGACTATACAGTCCATGGAATTCTCCAGACCAGAATACTGGAGTGGTTAGCCTTTCGCTTCTCCAGGGAATCTTCCCAACCCAGGGAATGAACCCAGGTCTCCTGCATTGCAGGCAGATTCTTAACCAGCTGAGCCACAAGGGAAGCCCAAGAATACTGGCGTGGGCAGCCTATCCTTTCTCCAGGGGATCTTTCCAACCCAGGCATCAAACCGGGGTCTCCTGCATTGCAGGAGGGTTCTTTACCAACTAAGCTATGAGGGAAGCCCATAAACCTAAACATATTTTAAAAAGAAACTGTGTGTTAGAAAGTCATAAAGAAGGACTTCCCTGGTGGTCCAGGGGCTAAGACTGTGCTCATAATGCAGGGGGCCCAGATTCGAGCCCTGATCAGGGAACTAGATCCCATGTGCTGCAACTACAATATCCTGTATGCAGACATGAAGTTTGAAGACCCCACCCCACATACGCAACCAAGACCTGGTGTGGCCAAATAAACAAATAT
Source organism: Budorcas taxicolor (assembly GCF_023091745.1). Taxonomy (NCBI): domain Eukaryota; kingdom Metazoa; phylum Chordata; class Mammalia; order Artiodactyla; family Bovidae; genus Budorcas; species Budorcas taxicolor. The sequence continues at coordinate 84,027,666 of NC_068912.1, read as the reverse complement.
TAAAAAAAAAAAAAAAGACAGTCATAAATGCTATGAAAAAAGAAGTGGATTAGGGTGTAAGGGAATTCAGAATGCCAGGGATACAGATAAGGGCCATTCAAGGGGAGTGACAAGAGTAAGCTTCATTGAGAAGGTGGTATTTCAGCAAAGACCTAAGGGAGGTAAGAGATTTAGCCATGCCATGCCTCTGATGGAAGAGTGTCTCAGACAAAAGAAACTGCTGTTGCAAAGGCAGCCTACCTGGCATGTTCAAGGTCTATTAATGAAGCAAGTGTAGGAAGAATGGAGTAGGAGAGGGGAAGAACAGAAGGAGACAAGGTCAAAGAGAGAACAGGGCAAAGAGGGCAGATCATGCAGGGCCCTGAATACCATTGTTAAATGCTATAAAAACACCATTTTCTACTGTGAGTGATATGTGAAGCTACTGCAGAGGTAAGCAGAGGTATGGTGTAAAAATAGTCATTTTAGTTGCTATGATGAAGATGACTGCAGGGGAGTATTTGCGAGCTATTGTCACAATAATGTACAACAAACCTTCCCAGATCAAGCAGAGACGAAACCAGAAAGGAGTAAAAGTGAGGAAAAGTAAAACCAGAAGAGTGTGGTGTCAACATGGATCTACTGCATTACACAGGGAACTCTTCTCAATGTTGTGTGGGAGGCTGGATGGGAGGGGAGTTCAGTGGAGGATGGATACATGTATACATGGCTTAATCCCTTTGCTGTCCACCTGAAATTATCACATTGTTAATCGGCTTTACTCCAATACAAAATTAAAAAGTTAAAAAGGAAAAAAGTGTGTGGCATCTTGGAAGTCAAGTGAAGTCAGTGTATTAAGAAGAACAGAGTGATCAACTGTGCCAAATGTGACTGATAGATGATATAAGAATGCCTGAGAATTTACCACTAAATTTAACCAAGAGGAGAGCATTAGTGACCTCACCAAGAGCAATTCTGGCAACAATGAGGGCAAAATATAGAACAGAGCAGGCTTAAGGAAGACTGGAAGGGCCATAGCAGTGCCCGTGACTCTGTCCCATCCTACAGAACCCACAAATGTGGCTCTCCCCTGCCCTCCCCGCTGCAGCAGAGTCCACAACCCAGGCAACTCCACTTGTGGCAGAGATACCTGCCACCATGGTGTCCCTGGTGGTGATGCCAGCAACGACAGCAACTCTCGCAGCGTCAAGGCACCAGTAACCCCACAGGAAAGAAGCAGAGATGATGAGGGCACTGACGACACCTCTGGCAGAGGTGACAGAGGGCAGAAAGTGCCAATTAAATATAGCCAGAGGCAGCTCAGGGCAGAGAGACCAGGCTATAAATTGTGCTGCAGTGCCACCTACTGAAAAGCAAAAGAAAGCACTCTAATTACCAATCTGTAATTGGTAATTAGAATTACTGTTGGAATCAAAGTAAATAAAGTTTTACCTAAATGAGAAAGGTATTCACTACCTCAAGCATGCCAGCAAAGGAACAACTCATCAAGCACCATGAAAAGCCACAGTAACACAGCATCAGAAAAAGAAAACGACAATTCTCCAGAAACCAAACTTAGAATCACAGAAGACTGTGGTCTCACAGAGAATTCAAAATAGCTTTCAGGAAGAAACACGCTACAAGAAAACAGAAAAAGAGTTCAATGAACTAAGCAAAAAAATTAATGAAAAGAAGAAATATTTTATCCAAGAGACTGAAACTCTTAAAAAAGAACCAAACAGAAGTTATGAAGCTGAAGAACTCAATAAACGATATGAAGAATGGCATTAAAAAACGATGGGAATAGAGTAGACCATATGGAAGAGAGAATTAGTGAGCTTAAAGACAGAAACTGGGAAATGATTCAGGTGAAAGAGGAGCAAGAACTAAGTCTTTTTCTTTTTAATGAAGAAACTACAACAACTATCCAACTCCATTAGAAAGGTGACATATGGACAATGGGTATACCAGAAGGAAAAGAGAAGGAGAAGGAAACAGCTTATTTAAGGGAGTAACAGCTGTTCAGTTCAGTCAGTCATGTCTGACTCTGTGACCCCATGGACTGCAGCACGCCAGGCTTCCCTGTCCATCACCAACTCCCAGAGCTTGCTCAGACTCATGTCCATCGAGTTGGTGATGCCATCCAACCATCTCATTTTCTGTCACCCCCTTCTAAGTAATAGCTGCTGCTGCTGCTAAGTCGCTTCAGTCGTGTCCAACTCTGTGCAGCCCCATAGACGGCAGCCCACCAGGCTCCTCCATCCCTGGGATTCTCCAGGCAAGAACACTGGAGTGGGTTGCCATTTCCTTCTCCAATGCATGAAAGTGAAAAGTGAAAGGGAAGTCACTCAGTCATGTCCGACTCTTAGCAACCCCATGGACTGCAGCCCACCAGGCACCTCCATCCATGGGATTTTCCAAGCAAGAGTACTGGAGTGGCTGAGAATGTCTCAAATCTGGGAAAGGAGTTAGATATACAAGCCCACGTAGCAAATAGAACACCTAAAAAGACCTTCCCCAAGACACATTAAAACTGTCAAAAGTTAATGACAAAGAAACAACTTTAAAGGCAGCCAGGGGGAAAAAAGACAGCAACCTACTAACGTACCCCCACTAGGTGATCAGCAGATTTCTCAGCAGAAACTCTATTGGCCAGGAATGACAGTAGAATGACAAACTCAAAATACTGAGAGATTAAAAACTGTCAGCCAAGAATACTCTATATAGCATAAGTTTCATTCAGATACAGGGAGAAATAAAGGCATTCCCAGACAAACAGAAGCTGAGGGAGTTTATCATCACTAGACTTTCCTTAAAAGAAATGCTTAAAAAAATTATTCTACTTGAAATGAAGAAGCAAAAGTACAAAAAATTTTAAGGTAATAAATAGAATCAGAAAATGGTAACTATATATCAGAATAGGTTGCTGGGAATTTCTTGGTGGTCCAGTGGTTAAGACTCTGCACTCTGAATGCAGGGGACCCCAGTTCAACCCCTGGTCAGGAAATTAGACCCCACTTGCTACAACTAAATATGTGGCAACAAAGATCCCACGTGCTGAAATGAAGACTCGGCACAGCCAAATTAAAACAAAACACAAATCATTAAAAACAGGTTGTTAAACACAGAATTATAGCAAAGATTAAAGGATGAAAAAAAATAACTATGGCTACATCAATTTGTTAATGAATTCACAGTATTCTGTGCTGAGACATATTTGTGACAACAAAAATATAAAAGGGAAGAAGGAAAAAAGATGTTACCTCTATAGGCATAGGAGGATAGGATATTACCAACAGGACTTTCCTGGTGGCTCAGTGGTAAAGAATCTGCCTGCCTATGCAGGAGACATGGGTTCGATCCCTGGGCTGGGAAGATTCCACATGCCATGAAGCGACTAAGCCCGTGTGCCACAACTACTGACACTGTGTTCTAGAATCCAGAAGCTACATACTGAACTCATGTGCTGTAACGACTGAAGCCTTGCAGCCCTGAGCCTGTGCTCCATAACAAGAGAAGCCATCACAATGAGAAGCCCATACACCCCAACTAGAGAGTAGCCCCCACTCACCACAACTAGGGAAAAGCCTGTACAGTAACGAAGATCCAGTACAGCCAAAAGTAAACAGATAAAAATTTTAAAAAAGATACTACCAACAGAAAAAGGACTATCTTTGAAATGTTTATACAAACCTCATGACAACCACAAAACAAAAATCTAGAGCAGAGACCCAAAACATTAAAAAAAAAGAGAGAAAACTGAGAAAAACATCAGAGAAGACTACCATTTCCTTGCACAGAAATGCAAAGAAAAAGAAACAATGGAACTACAGAACAACCAGAAAAAAAAGACAAATGGCAATACCAAGTCCTCATACATCAATAATCACACTAAATGGGAACTTCCCTGGTGGTCCAGTGTAAGACTGTTTTTCCATTGCAGGGGGCATGGGTTCGATCCTGGGTTGGGAAACTAAGATCCTGCAGGCCACACAGCATGGCAAACACACACACACACACACACACACACACACTCTCTCTCTCTCTCTCTCTCTCTCTCTCTCTCTCTGAATATAAATAGATTGAATTCATCAAGCAGAAGACACAGAATGCCTGGATGGATTAAAACATAAGACCCAACTAGATGCTGATTCTAGGAGACTCATCTCAGGTCTAAGTAAAGGACTGCAAAATGATACTCTAAGCAAACGGCGGCCAAAAGAAAGCAGGCGTTAACCACACTCATATCAGACAAAACAGACTTCAGACCAAAAAAGTTAACAAGAGACAAAGATGGGCATTATATACGAACGATAAAGAGTATAATTCATTTAGATAACATTCATTGGTATATATGCACCTAACAACAGAGCACCAAAATATATAAAGCCTATAACTGACTTAAAGGGAGAAAGTGACGGCATCACAGTGAGAGGAGGAGATGTTAACAACCCACAATAAATGGATTGATCACACAGGCAGAAAGAGAACAAGGAAAATGCAACCTTAAATGAAACACTAGACCAAAGAGACTTAATAACAGATGTATACAGAACATTCTATCCAAAATCTGCAGAATAATCATATTTCTTAAGGGCACACAGAATGTTCTCAAGGATAAACCATCTGCTGGGGCATAGAACAAGCTTTAATAAATTTAAGAAGACTGAAATTATATCAAGTATCTTTTCTGACCACAATGGTATGAAACTAAAAATGAATTTTAAGAAAGCTGAAAAAATCATAAATATGTGGAGATTAAACAACAAACTATTGAACAACTATTGTATCAGTGAAAAAATTAAAGGGGAAGTTTTAAAAATATCTGAAGAGAAATGAAAATACAACATACCAAAATCTCTGACACACATGTAATATCAGTACTAAGAGAATGGTTTAAAGAAATACAGGTCTACTTCAAGAAAGAAGAAAAACCACAAATAATCTAACCATACATTTAAAGAAACTAGAAAAAGAAAGGAAAAAAAAAATGAAGCCCAAAATCAGTAGAAGGAAGGAAATAATAAAAATGAAATTGGAAATAAATGAAACAGAGACCAAAAAGAAAATAGAAAATATTAATGAAACTAAGAGCTGGTTCTTTGAAGAGATGAAGTTGACAAACCTTCAACCTGACTCACTTAAAAAAAGAGAGAACTCAGATAAGTAAAATCAGAAATAAAAGAGGAGAAGTTACAATGGATATCAAAGAAATACTGGGTTGGCCAAAAAGATCATTTGGGTTTTTCCATGTCATCTTATCCAGAAAGAATTTTTTGTCAACCCAATATAAAGGCTTATCAGTGACTACTATGAATAGCTGTATGCCAATAAATTGGACAACTCAGAAGAAACAGATAAATTTTAGAATCATACAGCTTTCGAAGACTGAATCCATAAGAAATAGAAAATTTGAATAGCCCAATTACCAACTAAGAGATTAAAACGATAATCAAAAACCTCCCCCCAAACAAAAGTCCAGGACCAGATGGTTTCACTGGTGAACTCTACCAAACATTCAAAGACTTAATACCTATCTTTCTCAACCTCTTCAAAAAACCTGAAGAGGAGGGGACACTTCCTAACTCATTTTAGAAAACCAACATTACTATGATACCAAAATAAGACGAGGACATCAAAAGAGAAGAAAATTACAAAACAATCTCTCTGATGAACACAGATGCAAACATCCTCAACAAAACATTAGCAAACCAAATACACATTAGTAAACCTAATACAAGGATTACATACCATGATCAAATGGGATTATTACAGGAATGCAAGGATGGTTCATTTGCAAATCAATCAAGGTGATACACCATATTAACAAAATGAATAAAAATCATATGATATCTCAATTTATGCAGAAAAAGCATCTAACAGGATTCAACATTCATTTATGATTAAAAAAAAACTTTCAATGAAATGAATACAGAAGGAATGTACTTCTACATAGTAAAGGCTATATATAACAAACCCATAGCTATTATATTCAGCAGTGACAAACTGAAAGCTTTTCCCTCTAAGATCAGGAACAAGATAAGGATACCACTCTTATCACTCTTATTCAACGTAATACTAGAATTCATAGCCAGAGCAATTAGGCAAGGAAGAAAAATAAAAGACAACCATATTGGCAAGGAAGAAGTAAAACTGTCACTGTTTGTGGATGACACAATTTTATATACAGAAAACCCTAAACATTCTACCAAAAAATTATTAGAAATAATAAACAAATACAGTAAAACAGCAAGGTAGAAAATCAATATACAAAAATCTGCTCTCTTATATATTAACAACTAGAAGAAAAAGAAGTTTAAAAAATCCCATTTACAATTGCAAGAAAAAGAATGGAATACCTAGGAATAAATTTAACCAAGGACACGAAGGACCTGTACACTGAAAACTATAGGACATTATTAAAATTAATTGAAGAAAACACAGAGAAAAGTAAAAATATCCCATTCCTCATTGCTAAAATACAAATTACCTAATAGAATCTACAGATTCAGTGCAATTCTTATCATACAACTCAATTACAACAAAACAAACAACCTGATTTAAAAATGGGCATAGGATCTGAACAATTTTCCAGTTAAGACATGGCTAATAGGCACTTGAAAAGAAGATGTTCAGTATCACAAATCATCAGAGAGATGCAAATTAAAACCACAATGAAGTATCATTTCACACATTAGAATGGCTATTATCATAAAAACAAGAAAAAACAAGATGTTGGAAAGGATGTGGAGGAAAAGGGAACACTCATGCACTGCTGGTGGAAATGTAATTTGGAGCAGCCACTACGAAAAACAGTATGGAGATTCCTCAAAAAATTAACAATAAAATTACCATATGATCTAGCTATTACAAGTTTGGGTATTTATCCAAAGAATAGGGAAATACTAATTCAAAAATATATACGCATTCCAATGTTCACTGCAGCATTATTAACAATAGCCAAGATGTGGAAACAACCTAAGGCCCACTGGTGAGTTAATGGATAAAAAAGATATATATACATATCTAAACATATAAGACTACTACTCATTCACTAAAAAAAAAAAAAATCTTGCCATTTGTGGCAACATGGACAGATCTTGAGGGCATTGTGTTGAGTGAAAGAAGTGAGATACAGAAAGACAAATATCATATGATTTCGCTCATGGCTGGGCCTAAGCCTTGCAGAGACAATGGGACACAGTACATGCTCATGCTTAGTTATGTCTGACTCTTTGTGACCCCATGGACTGTAGCCTACCAGATTCCTCTGGTCATGGGATTTTCCAGGCAAGAATATTGGAGTGGGCTGCCATTTCCTCCTTCAGGGGATCTTCCTGACTCAGGGATTGAACCCGTTGTCTTCTGTGTCTCCTGCACTGCAGGGGGATTCTTAACCCACTGAACCATCAGGGAAGCCCATTTTGCTCATATGTGGCACATACAAAAAATAAGTAAATGAACAACAAAAAAATAACATGAAAAAAGCCACACTGAAACAGAAGATACTGGTAGTCCCCAGAGGTGAAGGTAGGTGGGAGGTGGATGAAACGCGTAAAGGGGATCAAATGCACAATGATGGATAGGAACTAGACTTGGTGGCGAACAGCCTGCAGTATATATAGAAGTTGAATTACAATGTATACATGAAACATGTTACAAACCAATGTCAACTCAATAAAAAAAAAGTTGGAAAAAAACAAAAGAAAAGAAGCATTAGATAATCCTTTCAAGGAGTTGCTACAAATAAGAGTAAAGAAATAAAGAGGTAGCTGGAATCATCATTTTAAAGTCAAATCTGATCATGTCTCCTGCTTATAATCCTATTTTTTGCATTGCACTCACAATTAAGACATTTTCAGGGAGTTGGGGGAGATAGTAAACAGCCCAGAGATCCTGTCTATGCAGTTAATATTACAAGGATGTCAGATTTTGCACTGAGGGGAGCAGTGCCCCTCTACATTGAAATGGATCACCAGAATAGCAGTAGAGAAATAATCTGGGCGACTTGGTAGACACTCAAGTGATAATCTACTGGCTACTAGCAGTGGAAGAAAAAAGGAAACAAAACTGGGAAATATTAAACGCAGAAGCAGCCAGACTAAATGTGGGGAATGAGTCATTCTTTGGAGAATGACTCCAAAGTTTCTGCTTAAGGAACTGGACAGAACAGCTGCATTCATTAATACAAAGGAGGAAATGAAGGAAGAGACAAAAGATTCAGTTTGGGATCTTTATATAAAGATGGTATGAGAAACCAAAGGGGTAGGTGGATGAATGAAGAAGAGAAAAGGACCAAGGACATAATCTTGCTAATATCAAGATATAAGAAAGAAGGAAAATAATAGGGATCAAAGGAAATTGAAGTGTGTTTTATACTGTAAGTCAAGGAAAGAAAGTATTTTAAGAAAAAGGAATAACAAATGCTGTAGAAGGATTGTAGGCTATAAATATCCATTTGATATAGCAACAAAGATCACTGGCAAATTTTAGTATGGCCAAAAGCCATACTGCATTAGACTAAAAATTCATAAAAGATAAATATTATAGAAACAAGCCTCTCAAAAAGCTTGGCCAGTAAGGGGAAAGAAATTAGAAAAGCAGTGATCTATATAAATAAATCACCCTAAAGAATAATCTAAAAACTGGTGGTGCAGCAGAGATTTATCGAACTGTTCATCAAATCATTTTGCTTTTTCTCATAGGCATACAGTTAAACTACTGTATCATACAGTAAAAACTGTATACAGCTAAAACTACTTGTTTTGATGTGCTTTGTGTTATTGCGCTTTACAGATAAACTGAGGTTTTTTACAAATTGAAGGTCCGTATTAACCCTTCACCAGGCAAGTCTGCCAGTGCCATTTTTCCAACAGCATTATTTTTAAATTAAGGTACAGTTTTTTGGACACAATGTTATTGCACACTTAATAGACTACACGTAGTATAAACATAACTTTTATATACACAGGGAAACCAGATGATTTGTGTAACTTGCTTTATCACACTGATCTGCAACCAAACTCATGATATCTCTGAGGTATGCCTGTGTATTAATATATTCTAGCTCACTTTGCAGTTAAATGCAGCCATCACTTAGTTCTGGCCAATGGAATGAGGACAGAAGTGATGTAAGCCATCATGTATGCCATGTCTGGTCCATAAAACATGTCTATAGGTGTTCCATCTCTCTCCATCTCTTGGCTGAATGGAAAAGACTCTAAGGACTAGAGGAAGTAAAGTCAAAAGATGAAAGGTACAAGACCCCTGCATGTCTGCATGGAGCAACTATCACTTCCTTCACCCCATGTAGACCTCCAAATCAACACAAGTTGGATTATGATATGAGTGAGAAATAAAATTTACTGGGTTAAGCCACTAAAATTCTAAAGGCATCTGTTACAACAGGTAGGCTGCTCCAACTAGCGTAAATGGGTAGTATAAACAGGTGTGACTTGGTAACTGATTACACATAGTTAATAGACTTCAGTTGCTAAAGAATACATTATAGAATGGCCACATCTGTGGTAGTTAGATAGAGTTTTAATTAAGTGTCAATATTATGAAAGGATATGCCAGGAGAAGGAAAATATGTAAACTGGAAAAGGGAACACTCAATGAATTAACAATTTGTCAGTGAGTCTTTATTCAGTAGCTGACCAGCATGTGTTTGTTTGAAAGGCATATACTGAATATTCTGATAGAGGAAAGTAATGTATTAGGTTATCTTACTTTTGTGATTTATCATTAAAATTATCCATCAACCTAACTCCTTTTGTTCTGATTCGATGCTCATCAAGCAAATCCTATTTTGGAATTTTGGACTTTACAATAGGAGAGAAATAAGTTGGCCAGTAGGCTTGGAGTATCTAGTTTCCTTGATAATTATATTTCTTATCACAATTGACATGAAGGTCTTGTGAGCATGATTAGTATAGCTCAGTTGCATTTCAGTCTAATCTACTCAGAGACATTAAAAGAAAAATCAGAATTAACTTGGAAATTAAGTGGCAGATCATTGTGATGTGAACATTACAGGTAAAACTAATCTGCAGTGTCCAACTTGAGTGGTTCTTAACAAATGTTTTCTTGGACCATCAACACTTAACAAATTATTTGTCATTTGGAAATATCAAATCTATAAATTAAAAAACTGACTAAACCATATCTAAGTACTTTGAAAATAATTCCTCTTAACAATTATTATTTTACTAATGAGGAATCTTAGAACCCAAGAAGCTTAAGTGATTGGATTACACAGCAAGATAGAATCTAAAGCTCCTCATTAACTTTGTAAAGTAGGGTCAAAAGAGAAAAAAGGCTCTAGTAGTAATTTCTAAGAATTCTAATGGAACTTGCAGAAACAAATAGTGGTCTTTCTTTATACAACTGCTAATAGGTACCATTATATAAAATGCAACAACATACAGTAAAAGGTAAAAATACAATGCCAGGAATTAATAAAAATGGGTAAAACTAAATAATGCTTTCAGTACGAAGTAGAAATATAAGAATAAACTGTTTTACTGCTTTACTGCAGCAAAAATAAACAGCCAACTTAAAAGTTCTTTAAGCTAAGAATATTCCCAACAAAATAAAGTCATTTGTCTTAATAAATTTCTGAATTGTTTAACATTATCATTCATCATCTAAACCAACTATAAAGAATGAAACCAAGTTTCCAAATGCAAATAATTACTAATCAGCATTCTTTTAATACTGTAGGTATGCAGTCCCTTATTTGCACTCCAGAAAGTTCCCAAATTTTGAAAACAAAATTTTTTCATAACCCATTTGGTAGCATAAACTGACTGAACTGACATGGCCTGAAGCCACTCAGTCTATTTATCCCATACAGTGAACTACTAAACTTTACTTGGTTGGTAAACTGTATTTTTAAAACAACACACACACTTAAAATAGAGGTTTTCTGACAAAAGCAAAAAGATAAAAGTTATATTAGTGTAGTATTCTCCTTATAAATTAACTCTTTACTCTTCATGCCACCCAGATGAGATTTCACTCAGGCAAGTAAATCTGAAAATTTAGCTTCAGTAATATACTTACACATTTCGGCAAGATATAGGCTTGAGAAAACCAACTTCGCTTCCAGTAAAATGTGTTTCGTTGCCACCAAAATCCTTACAAATTATGTTAGGTGCTGGAAAACACTGAACTAAAGGCAGAAAAAAGCAAGAATCCATTATTTCTTTTTCCTGTGGAAAATTATGTAATTATGCTTTTTTCCTAAGGGTAGCAATGCACACAAGAAAATCTAATGTTCAAACCAACCACCTCCCCATATGAGATTTTAATTTAGATAGGAAAAGCTATATTATATATGTTCATGTACAAGATAAGATAAAGATAATGTTCAATCTCCTGTCCTTGACAAAGATGACCGAGGAAGAACTGCATAATATTACTGTTCTTTACTTCATCTCTACGGTGAAGAATACTTCTCGAATTTTTTGTTGGTAACTAATCAGGCAATTCATTACATAAAACATAATCTAATTTTGTATTTTCAGTTTATAAAATTCTTATAGATATAACCTACAATAAACTAAGATTCTTCTTTATTCTAAATAGCTTTCTACTTGTTCTAAATGGGTTTGCTTCTCCATTCCCTCTAGGATTTGATGTAGTATGTTATCTCAGCATTTAGTAATTTGATCTTTATTCATAACCCAGATGACTTGAGAAGAGGAAGTAACACTTACAGAGCTTACTATGTGCTAAGCAGGTACTGTCCTGAAGCTTTTATGGCCTCATCATATAAAGAAAGAACTTTGATATGAGAATCACCTATCTATACATTGCCTCTTTCAGAAACTTGGATTCCATGTAGATAAAAGTAGCATTAAGATCATAAGAAGATTATTGTGGGGACAAAATGTGATATAAATTATCTAGCATAAAGCAGAGCACTTAGTAGGCAATCAATAAATGTTAGCACTTTTTACTCCTTCACCGTTTCTGACTAAAAGGTACTAATACCTTTAGGCTAGTTTCAGAAAATGCTTATCTCTATGCTTAACATTAATGATTATAATTTTTTGAGAAAATGAAAATAGAACTTGGTATAACAGACTTAAAAAAACCCACAGAGACCCCAGTGTTTTATTATGAAAGAAAAATAAATGGCATTTATTTTTTACTTTATAATTACCTTAAGATTTCCAACAAATCACTGTCCTTTTTTAGGCCATAGTACATTGAGAGAATGATGCTAGGAAAAATATCCTGTAATGACTTTGCACTCTTTGGTTGTGTTACTGATAGTTCAAACTGTATCATCCCATAAACTTTACTTATTTAATGTATTTACATTTCCAACACAAGAAGATGCTCATGCTAAAAAGCAAAGATTCAGTAAAACTGAGAACCATTTAGACAAGAAAGAAGGTAATAAAATGAAAGGAAGAGAGAGAGTGAAGAAATAATTATCCTAGGAAACAACTAAGGGAAGATAGTGTAATTGACCACAAATTTAGCTTAGAGGCTCCTGGTAGTAAGGCAAAAAGAGCTACAGAGCTACTGTGATACAACTGAAAGCATACCAATTCACCTCTGAACCACTGTGGGAACTTGGTTTGGCACATGACACAGGAGTAAAGGAATGTAATAAAGAAGGTCTTTAATAATAAGAACCTTTACAAAACAGTAATAGTTTTCCACATAGCCTTTTCTCACACTGACTCCAGATATAATCAAGGGTTTATAATGTTAGGATTGACAGAGATGGGGCAACAAAAGTCAACAGGTGATTTATATGTAGCTGTTTGGCCATCTGCCTTGATACAGGGATAAAGCTTACTGAATTTTGTGAATCAATTATCATCACGTCCCTTAAGTTGTATCTCTTGGTCTGCCAGATCTTAGGTCATGCTTTTGACTGGAGCTATATGGCAGACAGCTTCCCAGGTGACACAGGGGTAAAGAATCCACCTGCCAGTGCAGGAGACATGAGAGACGCGGGTTCGATCCCTGGCTTGGGAAGATCCTCTGGAGGAGGGCATGGCAACCCACTCCAGTATTCTTGCCTGGAAAATTCCATGAACAGAGAAGCCTGGCAGGCCCCAGTCCATGGGGTCGCAAAGAGCTGCACACAAATGAGCGACTAAGCATGAGCACGCGCACATAGCAGGCAACTCAAAACTGAGATTAACAAACATCTGAAACGCTAATACATTTTCTATGTTACTGACTGAAGGAGATGAGTATGCTCTATTTAAATGATGGAGGAATGACGGAAAGTAATTTTGCTTTCCAGGGGATATGTGGCAATGTCTGGAAACATTTTTGGTTGTCACTACTGGAAAAATGCTACTGGCATGTAGTGGATGGAGGCTCACACACTAGATCAGCTGTGTTCAAATAATTTTGCTCACATACTCCCTAAATTTTTTTAAACTATATATTCCCTCACACATTTTCAAGCTGACATCTAAAATTTTTCACCATGGATTTAAATGGCTGGGAAAAAATTTATTTCCAGCATACTGTAAATACTGCCCTTAATATTGAAATATTATAGCATTCTTTACAGTGGAATCTAAACACAGCAATTTGATATCTATCATGATCCAATCAAGAGTATGAAAGGGCTCTTCTTTTAAATGCAGAAACTTTACATTAATTGTAGGAAAAAATACACATATAATAAAAACTGATTCTCGCTGATGTATGACAGAAAACCACAAAATTCTGTAAAACAATTATCCTCAACTAAAAAATTTAAAAAAAAAACCAAAAACTGAGGATCTGGAAATTGATTATTGTAAAGACATACTGTGGGCTGAATTGCACTCTCCCAAAAAGATATATTGAAGTCCTAACCCTCAGCACTTCAGAATGTGACCTTACTTGGAAATAGCATCTTTGCAAATTTAAGTTTGCAATCCAACTTTGCATCCAAGTTAAGATGAGGTCATTAGGGTGGGCCCTAATGCAGTAAGATGGGTATCCTTCAAAAATGGGAAAATGAACATACATAGGGAGAAGACGATGTGAAGACATGCAGGCAGGATGCAGTGTGAACACAGAAGCAGAGATCAGACTGATGTGGGGCTTTCCCTGCTGGTCTAGTGATTAGGACTTGGGACTTTCACTACCGAGGACCTGGGATGATTCCCCTAAAGGCTTTGTCCAATATACTTTGCTTTAGAGAAATGCACTGTTTTTTGGAGATTACAGCTTCCTTTACAAAACACATAAATCATAATTATTTCAGTTACATTCTATTAATTGTTCAAACTCTCAAATTTTGACAACTTTAGTTTTCAATGTGTTTTATCATTTCTAATATAAGAAATGATCTGTATTCAATATGAGCTACTTTGTAGTCAATGAGACAGATAAGGAGAGAAAAATGCCCAACATTTCAGGCTTAGAACCTCAGGAAAGATACAATTAGTAGAAGTACCAGAGTGAAGGGGAAACCATATTGATACAATATTTCTAGAGAAGTCTGACAGAAGTATGAGCTAATTATTTCAAGGGACAAAAACTACATACTTTAGTGAGGATGGATGAGGGGCTGCTCTCAGTATAAAGTGAGATGACATGAGAAAATAGTAAGAGAAACACTGAGATGGATCAGATTTGCTTGAACTGATAGAAAATGCCAAAATGCAGTACTTCAGAATGGGGCAAATTTAGGTTTAAGTCAGAACTCTGTCACTTAACTAGTATGTTCTTCTGGTCAAGTTATGAAATCTCACTGAACCTTGTTTTGTAATCTGTGAAACAAAAGTAAGACCCTTGTAATACTTTAATAGCCAAGTATTAAAGGCATTTAGCATGTAAAGCATGGTGTGTGGTTAGGGAAAATGTTCAACTTAAACTCTAAAAACGAAGAGAACTTCAACACTGAGAAGACTAAGAGGCTGAACCTGACAGGAATAAATATAACATGTGAGTGATCTGTAAAAGTAATAAAAGACTTTGTGAAATGAAATTAATTCAATGGATGCCTACAGCCCTAGAACTTATTAATTTTTACATATTATAGTGACTTCATTTGATCCTTATTTTAAAAAAAAACCTGTTATGTAGACAGAACTAGTAATATGCTTTTTTTTTTCCTTGTACAAACAGAAAAACCGACGTTCTAAGAAATTAAACAAGCTGACCGAAGTCTCACACTAGGTAATATTCTTTAAGTCCTGGACCAACATTCATCACTTTTAATCAACACCCTTTTCATTTCGCCACAATGCCATGCTTACACTGATTTCAGAAACAAGTAAAAATGAATCTGTATGATGAGATTTAGGAAGCCAGTTATCCATAAATGTTAACTAGTGGACAAAATTAAGCAACATGCTACAATCCTGAAAATTATTCCATTTTCAGTTTTCCTGCAAAATGTTTGGCTCTGGCCAATGACTGGGATTTAAATGGCATCAACTTAAGTCATTAACAATGCAATGGACATGGACTTGGGCAAACTTTGGGAGATGGTGAGGGACAGGGAGGCCTGGTGTGCTGCAGATCATGGGGTCACAAAGAGTTGGACACGACTGAGCAAGTGAACAACAACTCAACCTTGACAGACAGTATTTCTTGATTATATAAAGCAGAACTATTTTTTTAAGCACAAAAAAGCTAAACTCAAAATAAAGTAACCAAAGAAATTTCATAACAGTAAAAAGGAGTGACCTAGACAGGAAATGGTGTGGGATTCTACTCTAGTCATAAAATTAAAAGACATTTGCTACTTGGAAGAAAAGCTATGACAAACCTAGACAGGGTATTAAAAAGCAGAGACATCACTTTGCCTACAAAGGTCCGTATAGTAAAAGCTAGGGTTTTTCCAGTAGTCATATATGGATGTGAGAGTTGGACCATGAAGACGGCTAAATGTCAAAGAATTGATGTTTTTGAAATGTGCTGGAGAAGACTCTTGAGAGTCCCTAGGACTGCGAGGAAGTTAATCCTAAAGTAAATCAATCCTGAATATCCCCTGGAAGGACTGATGCTGAAGCTGAAACTCCAATACTTTGGCCACTTGATGCAAAGAACTGACTCTTTGGAAAAGATCCTCATGCTGGGAAAGATGGAACACAAGAGAAAGTGATGACAGAGGACGCGAGACATATTTTATAGTGAGTGGGTGGCATCACTGACTCAATGACAGGAGTTTGAGCATGGTCCAGGAGATGGTGAAGGACAGGGAGACTTGGCATGCTGCAGTCCATGGGGTCACAAAGAGTCAGATACGACTGAGCAACTGGACAACAACAACAACAACAACAACATTTAAGTGTACATTTCCATAAGTATATTTCAATAAAACCTTAATAAAAAAGGCCTGTGTCAAAGGACCACAGCAAAATTTCTGGAAATGGTTTTTTAATACCTTTGTATTTTACTGATTGGAAAATTGAAAATACTTGCTATATATGTCAATATGTATATATAGGTACTAGACAGCACACTCCTTGAGGGCAGAAATTGTCTTTTTTTAATGTATCATCTCTACCACTTAGCAGAATGCCATATAATAACATCTTAATAAATTAAATATTTTCCAAATAATAGATAGTTTTGGGTTTCCCAGGTGGTGCTAGTGGTAAAGAACCCACCTGCCAATGCGGGTTCGATTTCTGGGTTCGGAAGATTCCCTGGAGGACAGAACAGCAACTCACTCCAATATTCTTGACTGGAGAATCTCATGGACAGAGGAGTCTGGTGGGCTATGGTCCATAGGATCACAAAATGTTGGACCTGACTGAAGTGACTTAGCACAGCACACACAAGACAAGGACATAATAGAAGCAGATATGATTAAGAAATTGCGGCAAAAATACACAGAAGAACTTTACAAAGAAGTCTTAATGACCCAGATAACCACAATGGTGTGGTCACTGACCTAGTCAGACATTTTGGAGTGTGAAGTCAAGTGGGCCTTAGGAAGCATTACAATGAACAAAGCTCGTATAGGTGACGGAATTTCAGCTGAGCTATTTCAAGTCCTAAAAGATGATGCAGTTAAAGTGCTGCACTCAATATGCCAGCAAATTTGGAAAACTCAACAGTGGCCATAAGACTAGAAAAGGTCAGTTTTCATTCCATTCCAAAGAACGTTCAAACTATCATACAACTGCACTCATTTCACATGCTGGCAAATGGTCAACATCCTAGCTAGGCTTCAACAGTTCATGAACCAAAACCTTCCAGATATACAGGCTGAGTTTAGAAAAAGCAGAGGAACCAGAGATCAAATTGCCAACATCTGCTGGATCATAGAAAAAGCAAGGAAATTCCAGAAAAAGACCTACTTCTGCTTCATTGACTATGCTAAAGTCCTTGACAGCATGGATCACAACAAACTGTGGAAAATTCTAAGAGATGGGAATGCGAGACCACCTTACCTGTCTCCTGAAAAACCTGCATGCAGCCAAGAAGTAACAGAACTGGACACTGAACATCGGATCACTTCAAAATTGGGAAAGTACAACAAGGCTGTATACTGTCACTCTGCTTATTTAACTTCTGTGCAGAGTACGTCATGTGAAATGCCAGCTGGGTGAACCACAAGCAGGAATCAAGGTTGCCAGGAAAAATATCAACAACCTCAGTTATGCAGATGATACTACTCTAATAGCAGAAAGCAAGGAAGAACTAAAGAGCCTCTTGATGAGGGTGAAAGAGGAGAGTGAAAAAGCTGGCTTAAAACTCAACTTCAAAAAACTAAGTTCATGGCATCCAGTCCCATCACTTCATAGCAAACAGATGGGGGAAAAGTTGAAATAGTTATAGATTTTATATTCCTGGGCTCCAAAATCAGTGCAGATGGTGACTGCAGTGAAATTAAAAGATGCTTGCTCCTTGGAAGAAAAGCTATGACAAACCTAGACAGCATATTAAAAAGCAGAGACATCACTTTGCTGACAAAGATCTCAATAGTCAAAGCTATTTTTTTTCCCAGTAGTCATGTATGGATGTGAGAGTAGGCCCATAAAAAAGGCTGAGTGCCAAAGAATTGATGCTGGAGAAGACTCTTAAGAGTCACTTGGACAGCAAGGAGATCAAACCAGTCCATCCTAAACCCTGAATATTCCTTGGAAGGACTGATGCTGAAGCTGAAGCTCCCATACTTTGGCCACCAGATGTGAAGAGCTGACTCACTGGAAAAGACCCAGATGCTGGGAAATATTGAGGGCAGGAGGAAAAAGGGGTGACAGAGGATGAGATCACTGGATGGCATCACAGACTCAATGGACATGAGTTTGAGCAAACTCTGGGAGACATTGAAGGACAGGGAAGCCTGGCGTGCTGCAGTCCATGTGGTCACAGAGTCGAACATAACTTAGCAACTGAACAACAATAACAGATAGTTTATAATATAAATTTGTGCTTTTGTTTTGATCCATTTAATTATTTTATTAAACTATTTACTACAAACAATTTCTCAAAAAATGATGCTTGTTAACTGGTACTGGGCTAACTGACAACCATTTAAAGACCACAACAGTTTACTGTTATAACTGAATCTCCTTTGCCTTTGGTCCCAATTCTTACTCTACACTCCTAAACTTCCCTCTCT
The DNA here is from genome assembly GCF_023091745.1 of Budorcas taxicolor. NCBI lineage: Eukaryota > Metazoa > Chordata > Mammalia > Artiodactyla > Bovidae > Budorcas > Budorcas taxicolor. Next base: position 84,009,131 of record NC_068912.1, on the reverse strand, counting down.
GTAAAACATTCCATCCACTAATTCCTTACCAAAAAGTATAGTTTAAGAAAATAACTTAGTCTGAAGATTCCATGAGTCTATCATATGCTCAATGAAAGAAACAGAAGAAGCACATTTCAAGGGTCATTTTGATGTCCTTGCACATCAGGACTCAGAAATAATTTACAGCCACTCCACTAGTCTTTTCATGTTTTAAAAAGGAAATTAAAAAAAAAAAAGAGCAGCCTGTGGACAAACATAACTTCCTGATAGGGACAGGCTGGTAGAACCTACCCCAGATCTTGGCTGAACACTTTTGGGTCATGCATAAATTATTCATTCTTATGTAGAAGCCTGGTGAGTCATATTTGTCTCCGAACCTTTATTTTCTTTTTGAAATCACAACAACAATCTAAAGTCATTTATTTATTGATTTATAACATTTTATATATGTGTTCCCAGATTTTTAGGCACTTACGGTTTATTCTCTCCAAATAAGTACCCATATCATTCCCTTATATAGAAAGCCTTCCTTTATTTCTCTGCAGCTCTCCATTTACATCATCTATGCTTACTTATCTGGCAGGCCATGGCAGGACCATAACACCTCCAAGTCCTTTTATATTTCCTAGCAATCTGATCATTTGATTTTGTATTCGTTTATAAACTTACTTAGTGATAATACTTAAGTGGATTCAAACTTATTTTGCAAAAGAGATGCCTAACTGGAGGGCAGAGCTCTTTTTGGTCAGAAACTATTCTTTTTAGTTGTAATTTCCTTCTAATTTATTCTAAATTTCTTTTTTAGAATAATTTCCTTCAAAATCTCCATACCTACAAAGAAATCTGCAGACTAGAAAAGGAATGAGATAGCAGGCTGCCTCGTTCCCAGTTTAATGTTACCTGAGTCACAACAGTATTCAAAGACTTCCAACATATATCATATAAGTGGTTGGATATTTGAAAGCTCATTCTTCTTTATGTATGTCAACAGTATTGTCCACTCTGAGAGCACACTATAAAAGACTGAACTCTAACACAGGAAAGTCAGTGTATACTTATAAAGCAATTTTAAAAGGAGGGGATTATGTGCAAAGTTCCTTTAAATCTAACATATCCAAATTAAACAAATGTACACATATTGAGCAATATTTACTATAAGAATCACATATATATTACCTATTACTGTTTTGGAGAAGGAAATGGCAACCCACTCCAGTACTCTTGCCTGGAGAATCCCATGGAGGGAGGAGCCTGGTAGGCTACAGTCCATGGGGTCGCAAAGAGTCGGACACGACTGAGTGACTTCACTTATTACTGTTTATATGATAAATTTCATTACTCCAGAATACTAGCAAAATATCTGCTATAAAAGTTTAACACAACTTACTTTCAAATATCTTTGCTCATTAGAATGGGGTTAACAGTGTATCAAAATGTGAAGAGATAAAAAGAGAAAGATCTTTTAAAAATATATACAAAGTCATAATCAAGAAGTCAATTATTTGACTATAAGATACTTTTTAAAAACAAAGTTTTTTGCAGTAAAAAATCATTTTAATCTCATTTCCATAATGAGTCTATTTAGTAGCTTTCATTATAAAGAAAACATCAATTATTGCCTTATCTCCCATCTAAACAATAAAACAATCAGTATATATTCAGTAGGTATTCTTTTCTCAAGATAATACTAGATATTAAATGGTAGATATTACTAGATATTAAATACTAGATATTAACCAACATTATGTACTATGCAAAATATGAATGCCAAATCCAAATAGCTTCAGCATATATCTATCTACCTTCTTTCCAACATATAACCCTTCAGAAGAAAAGGCTAAACAAAACAATTTATTAATCTTTATCTGGCATTAAATACTTTTTGGAATAACAGAAGCTCCCCCACATCATTAGGTTGAGGGTGTTATCCACTATCAAACCATCTTGCTAATAAAATACTGATGTGCACTTAAAATCCTTATCATATTATTTTTATACTTAGGATGCACCTAAGTATCTTTTACAAGTGCAAGATATGGGTGATATATTACTAGCTCCTTGCTGCACATTATTGAACTGTAAGTCTCCTTTCAAGTTCTTTCTGAGTAATTAAAATCTAAAGAGGCATCTTTGTAAAACACAGCGTGATATATACAGGGCATCAAGAAAGCTATATAAACTGATTCCAAAAGCTTAAAAAAAAATGAATGAAAATAAAAAATTTCTCAATTTATATTGTTATTTAATAGAATAAGATTCTTTTTATAAAATATTAACAACCCCTAGATTGTCTAATATTAAGTTGTTCTGGAAACAGAAGGATGAAGTAACTCAAGAAAAAACACATTAATTACTCTTAGCAATCACACATGTATCTATGAAATAATGTTTTAAAAATAACTTAAAAAAACATGTTTCTGGAAGTCTTACCATAAGCTGTGTAGTTTGTACAGTTAACTGGTTCTTGTGTAGCATCATTTATTTTTGGATCTTTACAAATATATGTAGAAAAGTTAAGGAAATATAAACAACATTCCAATACAAAACGTTATCATCTTGTCTTTAATATGTCATATATTTATGTTTATAATTACATGTAAAGAGAGGATGTTAGTTTGTCCAGGTCAACAAGCACAAGCACAGATACACTTTCAGTGTCACTAAATAATATCTGAACATTAATTTATTTAAGGAAAAGTACATTAAAAGCTCTAGCAGAAGGTGCCATCCTTAAAGAACATCAGTCAGGGTTTAAGCACAAAGCACAAAGGAAAAATGAAAGTAAAAATCTCTACTGAAGTATTATGAGAACTTCAGGTTAAAAAAAAAAAAATCAGTTTTCAGATGTCTGATGAAATTATTCACAGGGCCCAAGTATTACCATACATATAATTTCATGCAACACAAATAACCCTGTGACATGGATACTATTATTTCCACATTACTGAAGCAAACCAGGGCTCAAACTTTGAGTGACTTATGCAAAGTGGAGAAAGTGATAGGTAGTAATATCACATTTCCTGATTCCAAGCCAAAGGTAAATTCCACCATACTGCAAGGAAGATGGTTATTTTAGGTGGGTCTACATGATCTTCCCAACAGGGGTTTAAGCTTCTGGAAACATATAATATTGATCCTCTAATAGATGTTTACAACACTCGGGGCACGGGGGGCGGTTGCTTTTCTGTTTCCTGAATATTTTATTGACACAAATATGAGATAAGTAAGGTATTCACAAGATGTCTCTGTAGACAGAGTTTGACACTTGCTTCGGATTTCTGAATCACTACCGGAAATCTCATCTTTGTGCCAGGAATAACATTTTCCAGTTCACATTGTCGTGTATGCTCAGTCACTTCTAAGGTTCAAAAAGCACAACTCAGACTTTTCTAGTAGTCCAGTGGTTAAGATTCTGTCTCCAATGCAGGGGACATGGATTTGATCCCTGGTCCAGGAAGATTCCACATGTTGCAGAGCAACCAAGCCTCTGCACCTTGAGCCCATGCTCCTTGACAAGAGAAGCCACCACAATGAGGAGCCCTCACAGCGCAACTAGAGAAAGCCAGAGAGCAGCAACAAAGACCCAGCCAGCCAAAAATAAAAATTAATTCAAATTTTTAAAACGATGATCTAAAAAAAATTTTTTAAAGCACAACTCTCCATACTGCCCAATTATTTTATTAGAAAAAAAATTCACTGCGATATTTTTGCCAAAAGAAAGGACTCAACTTACCAGTTCAGTGATTCTCAAACCCCTAGCATAATGGTAATCAGCAAATTAGAGCTATTCTGTAAAAATTTAGTAATGGTGGCCTCTCCTAAACTCACATAAAAATACTATATAATAGAATTTTTTTAATTTTAAGATTTCCTCTCATAGAATCTTTCTTGCATCTCTGGCTTGCATTCTTAAATTTTCTGTTCTACAATTTGTATGAAATCATCTAATTTCATACAAAAGTACCTATTTTGATTTGAATGTAACTCCTATTTCATACTCCTCTTATCAGAGCCATGACAATGAACTGATCTATTTAACTCCTCCAGCCTGTTTTCTCATCAGTAAACACATGAGAGCTAAACACATAAAGCCCCTACTATATGCCAGGCCCTGTTCTAAGTGACTTACTGGTACTAATTTTGCACAACACACCTTTCAGTTGGTACCACTGTTATTTTCGACGTTCGGTCGCGAAGTTGTGTGGGACTCTTAGCGATCCCCATGCTCAAAGCTCAAATCGGTTACAAAGTGGAGCAGGAATTTGCCCCAGTACAGTCTGGGATCTCAAGGAGAGATAAATAAAAGTAATAAATGCAAAGTTAATAATAAATTGGCAACATACATTGGTTATATCGTTCTTGCCTGCGTGCTAAGTCGCTTCAGTCCCGTCCCACTCTTTGCAGCCCCGTCCCACTCTTTGCAGCCCCATGGACTGTAGCCCGTCAGGCTACTCTGATGGGATTCTCCAGGCAAGAGTAAAATCCCAAGGAAATCTCACAGGCTAGCCTCTGTCCTCTTACTCCCCAATCTCTCTGCACTCCCCGCCCCAGGCTCCTTCTGTCATTATAGGTCACAGGTCACCGTTCCCTTCAGCACAACCCTAGCCCGACCTGAGGGTTCCTGTCCACTCTCTATTCCACATCTACCTCACCCCCATGGGGTGCTCTCACAGAGGATATTGCCCCATTTTGAGGTCCTCGCACTTAAGTGTTTCTTCAGCACCCCCGGCGGCAGCTCCCCAAGGTCCCGTGGTGACTGATACGAACCACAGGACACCCATGAGCCGGGCGGCAGCAGTCTCGGGAGCAATCGGCCTGCAGGGACAGGCGGCCGCCATACTGGGGACCGGCGCCTTCCCTACAACTTCCGGTTCCGCCTACGCCTAGGCCTAACCAGGAGTCTAGCAGAGGGAGGGAGGCTCTTAAAGGGACAGTGCATCTGTTAGAGGCAGGTCCTTCCCCTGCTGCTGCAGCAAAGTCACGTCTCCCCTAGGCCTGCGGAATTACTTTGGAGAGGTTCCATTGGTCTTTGAGCGCCAGCAGGAAGGTTTCTCGCTTGGAGAACCAGCTGTCCTCCGTGCACGGCTGACTCCCAGGCTAATCTTGCTGTGACTTTTCCATCTGAAAAAGTGCCGGCGGCGCCAGGCGATTTGATAAACACTTTACAAACATCTCTGTTAGTCTGGTAGGATTGGGGTTTACAGATAACGAACCAAACTCAAAGGCGCTGAAGAGCATGCTGACTTTAGTTACTGAGTTGAAATAGAACTGATGTTTGCCTGATTTCAGAATGTGTGCTCTTAGATGGCCTCTTTCGGAAGGCTTGAGGACTTTGTATCACAACAATAAATATTATACTTTTCTTTTTTTTAAAAAATTAATATCTTGGGGATTTTTGATGTTTTAAAATTTTTTAATTATTTTCACAACTTTATTTTTGCAGCGAAAATTTATGTGAGGGAAAGGGCCTAAAACAAGAGACCAATGGGTTTACAACTAAACTAAGTAAAGAGCTGGAGGGTTTTTTCCATATCTTTCTAAATTTCCACGTATTCTGAAAAGTTCTGTAGTGGGGTTATCTTTTATACTGAAAAAACTGTGTACTTTTTTAAAGTGATAATTTAGTCATTTTTCTCTAACCTGGAAATATTTGAGTCTGAGTGGTGCCTCTTCATCATCAACTTTTGAACAGTTGTCATGTGCAGTGGTTCTCAAACTTTAAGAAGCATCAGTATTGCCAAAGAAATGCAGACGGCTGGTCCCATCTCAGTTTCTGACTCTGAAGATCTAGTATTGTTGTTCAGTTGCCAAGTCTAGTAAGACTCTTTTTGACCCCATGGACTGCAGCAAGCCAGGCCTCCCTGTCCTTCACCATCTTCCGAAGTTTGCTCAAACTCATGTCCATTGAGTAGGTAATGCTAATCAACCATCTCATCCTCTGCTGCCCTCTTTTCCTCCTGCCTTCAATCTTTCCCAGCATCAGGGTTTTTTCTAATGAATTGGCTCTTTGCATCAGGTAGCCAAAATATTGGAGCTTCAGTTTCCACATCAGTCCTTCATTGAATACTCAGGATTGATTTTCTTTAGGATTGACTAGTTGAATCTCCTTACAGTCCAAGGGACTCTCAAGAGCCTTCTCCAGCACCACAGTTCAAAAGCATCAATTCTTTGACACTCAGCCTGCTTTTTGGTCCAACTCTCACATCTGTACGTGGCTACTGGAGAAAAAAAAAAAAGCTTTGACTATATGAACATTTGGTGACAAGGTGATGTCTCTGCTTTTGATATGCTATCTAGGTCTGTCATAGCTTTTCTTCCAAGGAGCAAGCATGTTTTAATTTCATGATTGCATTCACCATCCAGAGTAATTTTGGACCCCCCACCCCCACCCTGCCAAAATAAAATCTGTCACTGTTTCCACTTTTTCCTCTTCTATTTGCCATGAAGTGATGGACTAGATGTCATGATCTTCGTTTTTTGAAGTTGAATTTTAAGCCAGCTTTTTCACTTTCCTCTTTCACCCTCATCAAGAGGCTCTTTGATTCTTCTTCGCTTTCTGCCATTAGAGTGGTATCATCTGCATATCTGAGGCTGTTGATATTTCTCCTGGCATTCTTGATTCCAGTTTGTGATTCATCCAGCCTGGCATTTTGCATGATATACTCTGCATAGAAGTTAAATGAGCAAGGTGACAATATACAGCCTTGACATATTCCTTTCCCAATTTTGAACTAGTCTGTTTTTCCATATCTGTTTCTAACTGCTTCTTCTTGATCTGCATACAGGTTTCTCAGGAGACAGGTAAGGTGGTCTTATATTCCAATCTCTTCAAGAAGCTTCCACAGTTTGCTGTGATCCACACAGTCAAAGGGTTTAGCGCAGTTATTGAAACAGAAGTAGATGTTTTTCTGGAATTATATTGCTTTCTGTATGATCCAGCAGATGTTGGCAATTTGATCTCTGGTTTGTCTGCCACTTCTAAACCCAGGTTGTACAACCAGAAGTCCTTGGTTCATGTACTGCTGAAGCCTAGATCTAGGATGTGGCATGATAATTTGCATTTCTAATCAGCTGACGAGTGATGTGGCTATTAGTGACTCAGAGACCACACTTTGACAACCTGGAGATAATGTATTACAAGATATGTCATTTTTGAATGAGAAGACATGAAACTATTTGCAATAATACCTTAGTATTATAACTACATTTAAATTTTTTCTTAAACCAATTTTGTAGCGTTACTATACTATTTTAAAAATTAAAACATTTATGCCTAAAGACAAGTGATAAGGAATTTGAAAGTTAATAGTTCAAATTTTAAAATTCCTGTTCTAATTGGACTTAAACTTTCCTTTTCCCCCTTTTCCTCCCTCTCTCCCTCACTCTCTCCTGTCCTCCTTTCCTTTGTTCTTTCCTTCCTCCCTCCCTTACTTCTTTCCTTCTTTTCTTTTCTCTCTGTCCTCCTTTCCTTTGTTCTTTCCTTCCTCCCTCCCTTACTTCTTTCCTTCTTTTCTTTTCTCTCTGTCCCTCTTGCTCCTCCATAAAGATATTTATCAAACATTTACTTGTATCCAGCATAAGACAAGGCCCTACAGACTGAAAAAAAATAGAGAAGAATCCAGTAGTTAAACACTTTGTGTTTACTGGGGGGAAGGACAAACAGTTAAAATAGTTTGGTAATTGCTACAAAAGAAGCTAGTTATTGTAGTAGTAGAGGGTTTTGATAAGATAACTCCCAAAGAGTTCTGGGAATGTAATATTTTGCCACTGGCATCAAAATAATTCAAGGCCAAACTGAGGGGACAGGGTTGTTTCTTCATAGAATACATGACCACCTAAAAATGTACAACCTAGAAAATTAACCATTAACACTGAGTTTAAAAAATTACCAATAGTGTGTATAATATACAGCTCACCACCATCCCTCAACCTCATCCTGTGATGAAATTTAGGAAAGGGGTTGGGGCCAAGGATCAGATAAAATTCAAGGATAAAGATTGGAATGTCTGTTATACATAGTATCTGGTGACAAAAGATTGTGACTTTGCATTTTGACTACTTTCAAAAAGTTGTGGGGCATTTCCTCATGGTCCAGTGGTTAGGACTCTGTGTTCTCACTGCATAGAGCTTGGATTCATTCCCTGGTTGGGGAACTAAAATCACAGAAGCCAGTGGCTCAGTCAAAAAAAAAATTCTGAATCAATTTTCAAAATACTATATAAAGAAAATCAGAAGGTGAAACAAAGCATCTTTCTAATGAGTTTATTGAAATTGCGACAAAATTAGATATTTTCCTGATGACTGCAGGAATATTGCTGATATTTGTGTTATTTTTCATATAGATTTTGAACAATTAACTGTTTGAAAATGCTTGTGCTTTGTTAATCCTATTACAAAATCTATTTTTATGATTCTAATGATTATCTTTGTTCTCCCCCACAGTATACAAACTGAAAAGAACAAAACTCTTCCCATTAAAGTAAAATACTTTACTTTCTTAACTTTCTTGAGTTGATTACAGTCTACCCTTTCTTCTAACTGTACTTTAATCTATTTTCTCATGGCTCAGTAAAATATGTTACTTTACATTTTTGCAAGTATAGTCTGATCATAGGATTACTACATTGTCTAATTTTAGTAAAAAGGTTGTTAAATCTCAAACTTAGGCATGTTTTCAATGCAAAATTTCTTTGTCATATAAAAATTCTCTAGGATTCTTTGGAAATTCTACAGAAAGTAAAGGACATGAATAGCACAGCCTAATATGGAAATTGCTATGTAGAAACATTAGGAAAGAGGATTACCAGTGAAGCCTGAAGCAAAGGTTCCTCTGGAATTCAAGGGCTCAGCAACATTGGATCTTTTCATTCCTAAAATTCTAATATACACCTAATTACATTAACACATACTTTTGCCCAGAGCAATCTGATTCCTATTTCAATGATTAGAACAGAATCACTGAAATAAAAGATCATTACTCTACCCAAATTTCTTTTTTATGTAAGATGGGCATTTTTTTTTTTTCTATTGTGGTAAATTTATGACACCTGGTCTTGTTACATCTGTGGTAATTTTTCTACATCCATGCTCTCAAGTATTTCTGTGTCTTCTCTTTGATGCACCAGTCTAACTGCCCACCATCCAATGAAATTAACCTTGACTCATCTCTTAATAAGGTATACTCTATGCCAAGTATACTTCATCTTGAATGTCAAATGTAGGCTGTAAAACTGACTTTATCAGAGTCATACTTTGCAATAAAACAAAACAGAATAAACTGGCTTTTCTATTAAGTAAGTTTCACCACCAGTATCCCTTTTATTATCCAAGCTTAGGATCATCTTTGTACTTTAGTTTTCTCCTTTTTCTTCTTTAATCCCTTTATCTAATCAGTACAAATGCAACTGATCCTTTTAAGTGCTCCTTTTCCCCCTGGTCATACCATGAGGCATGTGGCACCCCACTCCAGTACTCTTGCCTGGAAAATCCCATGGACTGGTAGGCTACAGTCTATGGGGTTGCAAAGAGTCGGACACGACTGAGCGACTTCACTCACTCATTCACCATGAGGCATGTTCCCTGACCAGGGATGGAACCTGTGCCTCCTGCAGTGGAAGTGCTGAGTCCTTACCACTGGATCACCAGGAAGGTCCCAAGTTCTCATTTTTTCCTAATTCTATATTCTCACCCTGTTTCAGGTATTCACCATTTTCTATGTACCTTGCTATAATGCCTTTTTCCTTCCTCTTTTTGATTCTAGGCCTTCTCCCAACTTTGTCAATCCATGTTTCACACTGCGTCCAGATTAATCTTTCATTTAAGAAAACACAAAACCTCTATCATATTCAAAATTTTATTCAAAATCTTATTTAAGTTCCTTGGATTTTACCCAAAGGAGTTGAAAACATTTCTCCAGACAAAAAACCTGTAGACATACTGAGAGCAGTTTTATTCATAATTGCCCAAACTTAGAAGCATAAGATGTCCATCAGTAGGTGAATAGATACAACCTATGGTCCTTCTAGAAAACTAAATATTATTCAGTGCTAAGCTATTAAGCCAGAAAGTGAAAGTGAAATCGTGTCCGACTCTTTGCGATCTGTGGACTGTAGCCCACCAAGCTCCTTGGTCCATGGGATTCTCCAGGCAAGACTACTGAGACATGGAAAAACCTTAAATGCATGTTACTAAAAAGCCAATCTGAAAAGGCTACATACTGTATGATTCCAACTACCCGACATTCTGGAAATGATGAAACTATTGTTGTTCAGTTGTGTCTGACTCTTTTCGATCCTATGGACTGTAGCATGCCAGGCTTCCCTTCCTTCACCATCTTTCTGAGCTTTCGCAAACTCATGTCCACTGAGTCGGCGATGCCATCCAACCATCTTGTCCTCTTGTTGTCCCCTTCTCCTCCTACCTCCAATCTTTCCCAGTATCAGTCTTTTCCAATGAGTTGGCTTTTCACATCAGGGGGCCAAAGTAGTGGGGCTTCAACTTCAGCATCAGTCCTTCCAATGAATATTCAGGATTGATTTCCTTTAGGATTGACTGGTTTGACTTCTTTGCAGTCCAAGGGACTCTCAAGAGTCTTCTCCAATTCCAGTTTGAAAGCATCAGTTCTTCAGCATTCAGTCTTCTTTATAGTCCAACTATGGAGACAATTAAAAGGTCAGTGGTTGCCAGGAGCTGAAGGCAGCACTGGGGTGGGGGCTGGCGGATGCATAGGCAGAACACAGAGGATTTTTAGGACTGTGAAAGTGTTCTGCATGATATTATAATGGTGAATACATTATACATTTGTCCAAATCTATAGACTGTACAATACCAAGTACTTTGGGTGATTATGTGATAACATAGGTTCATCAGTTGTAACAGATATACCACTCTGGAGGAGGATGTTGATAAAGAGGGGAGCTATGAATGTGTGGGGCGGAGAAGGCAATGGCACCCCACTCCATTACTCTTGCCTGGAAAATCCCATGGATGGAGGAGCCTGGTAGGCTGCAGTCCATGGGGTTGCTACGAGTTGGACACGACTGAGCGACTTTACTTTCACTTTTCACTTTCATGCATTGGAGAAGGAAATGGCAACCCACTCCAGTGTTCTTTCCTGGAGAATCTGGGGGGAGCCTGGTGGGCTGCCATCTATGGGATTGCACAGAGTCAGACATGACTGAAGCAACTTAGCAGCAGCAGCATGAATGTGTGGGGAAAGGGGGCACATGAGAAATCTGTTCAATTTACATCCTAAAACTGCTCTAAAGAAATAAAGCATTTTAAAAAATTAAATAAACACCAATCAAATGGTTTATAAAAAGTAAAAAATAAAAATCCTATTCAAAAATTTTCAGTGGTCCTTTAATTTCTTAGAGATGAAGGATAAAGTCTTATAACTTAAAGTTCTCTGTAATATTTTCAGGCCTATCTGCTCTGGCCTCACTTTATTTACTCCTGCTCCTTGGCTTTCTCCTTGCTGTCACATGTATCTGTCATGTTCATGGCATCTATGTGCTGCTTCATTTACTGAGCACTTTCTATGTGCCAGGTGTATGCAAGACATGTAATTTCTTCATTCAACTTTCAAAAACACCACGTGAAGTAAAAACACTATTACTGAAATTTCACTAATAGGAATTAGAATATTTAAGTAACTTGTCAAAGTGACATATTTTAGGAAATGGTGGAATCAGGATCAAACTCAGATCTTCTGACTTCAGATATATATTCTTAAAAATTATGCCCATCTTCATCATTCTATCAATAAGATACTCTTGAGGGTTCTCAGAGGTAAAAACAACAACAGCAAAGACTCCGTGCCATATGTATAAATGGAGAAGGAAATGGCAACCCACTCCAGTATTCTTGCCTGGAAAATTCCATGGACAGAGGAGCCTGGCGGACTACAGTCCATGGGGTCGCAAAGGTTTGGCCATGACTGAGTGACTGAGCACAATGCATATGTATGGAATCTAGAAAAATGGTACTGATGAACCTATTTGCAGGGCAGGAATAGAGATGGGTCCCTTGGACTGCAAGGAGATCCAACCAGTCCATTCTGAGGGAGATCAACCCTGGGATTTCTTTGGAAGGAATGATGCTAAAGCTGAAGCTCCAGTACTTTGTACACCTCACGCGAAGAGTTGACTCATTAGAAAAGACTCTGATGCTGGGAGAGATTGGGGGCAGGAGGAGAAGGGGACGACCGAGGATGAGATGGCTGGATGGCATCACGGACTCGATGGACGTGAGTCTGAGTGAACTCTGGGAGATGGTGATGGACAGGGAGGCCTGGCGTGCTGCGATTCATGGGGTCGCAAAGAGTCGGACACGACTGAGCGACTGAACTGAACTGAACTGAACAGAGATGCAGATGTAGAGAACGGACTTGTGGACACAGTTGGGGAAGGACAGGGTCGGGCAAACTGAGAGAGTAGCATTGATATATGGGATTTTCCAGGTGGCACTGGTGGTAAAGAATCCACTTGCCAAAGCAGATGTGAGAGACGCGGGTTTGATCCCTGGGTCAGAAAGATCTCCTAGAGGAGAGCACGGCAACCCACTCCAGAATTCCTGCCTGGAGAATCCCATGGACACAGGAGCCTGGTGGGTTATACTCCACGGGGTTGCAAAGAGTTGGATACAACTGAAGTGATTTGGCATGCACACAGTCATGCAGCATTGATATATATATATATATAAACTATCATGTGTAAAATAGCTAGCTAGTCGAAAGCTGCTGGATAGCACAGGGAACTCAGCTGGTTGCTCTGTGATGACATAGAGGGGTAGGATAGGGCTGGGGTGGGAAGGAGGCTCATGAAGGAGGGAATGTATGTATACATAACAGCTGATTCACTTTGTTGCACATCAGAAAGGAACCCAACATTGTAAAGCAATTATATTCCAAAAAAAAAAAGGAGTTTGTTTCTTCTTAAGAGGCAGGGGTCATGGTAAAATTGTGTATCTTTTTACCAGGCTTGACAAGTGATATTTTTCTAAAACAAACAAACAAACAAAAAAACAATAAAAAAACTAATGGTAACACTATGAAGAGTCAAGTGTATGATCTTGTAAAGGCTGTTCATACAGCTGCAGTTGTCTTTTATCTTCCTTGAGGAGAGGTGTCCCCGTAGTTAACATACAATCAATCACACTGCTTAACAAATACTAGATTTATTTAATGAACAAATACCTGAAGAATCAAAATTCTGGTTAGTTACATTAGAGAGAGTTGAATAAAGCCCTTTTAGATTTTACACAGTATTTCTCCAAGTCAAGTTATGGTATCAAGAATAAAAACCTTAAAAACATATAGGGAAATAAACACTGACTTCGAGTCAGAAGATCCAATCTGGGTCCCAAATTTTGGGCAAACTACTTAACCTATAGGTGCATGGTTTCTTCGACAGTTTTTTCACAGCGCCAGTGAGGTACAAGCTAGCGCTCAGCATATCGCAGGCAAACACTGCTACACTGGTTTCTTTCCTCAACTAAATGAGAAAAAAATAACCTCAGTTATACTTAGAATTTTACGTTGGGTCAACAGATGACACAAGGGAGAGATGACAGAACGGGAAAGGAGAGGTACAGAGAGAGACCACGCTGCTGCTGCTAAGTCGCTTCAGTCCTGTCCGACTCTGTGCGACCCCATAGACGGCGGCCCACCAGGCTCCCCCGTCCCTGGGATTTTCCAGGCACGAACACTGGAGTGGGTTGCCATTTCCTTCTCCAATGCATGAAAGTGAAAAGTGAAAGTGAAGGCGCTCAGTCGTGTCCCACTCTTAGCGACCCCATGGACTGTTGCCCTCCAGGCTCCTCCGGCCATGTGATTTTCCAGGCAAGAGTACTGGAGTGGGTTGCCACTGGCAGATTCGACCAAATCCTTTCGTCAATGTCCTTCTTTAGTTTCCTTGATTTCAGGTCTTTTCTCAGCCTAGCCCTCCCACACCGGTGCAACCAGATCTCCCCACCACTTTTCGTCTACCCTCTTGGCCCCCAGATCCCACCTTTTTCTGGCTGCTTAGCACTCCCTCACCCAGTAGAACTTCACCTGCTGAAAGTAGAGAAGCCCACCGCCCGGCGCTACGCCGGGAGTCGGCCTCCAGCAGCCCCAGACTCGCCCTTCCGCCCCTCCTGCGCCACCTCGGCGCCCCGCCCCGGCCGGGGAGGGTAGGAGAGAGGGGAGGGCCTGCCAGGTGAGGCGCGGACGCCCTGGGCTTCTCACTTCCGCCCAGGTGAGGGAAGGCTGACGCCGAACCTGTCCGCCTGCCAGCTCCGGGCTCCCACCGGCGCCTCCGCCCGATCAGGTAAAGGGGAGGGGGGCAGCCGGGCAGGCGCGCGCTGTGCCGCGGGGACCCAGCGCCTCGAACCGGACGGGGCCGCTCTCCCCGCGTCCGGAGCCTGCTCCCCTGTCCCGGCGCGCTCTCAGTCAGTCGTCCGGGAAGAGTGGGCACGGGAGACCCTGGGCGCCGCTGGGCGCTCGGCCATGCCCGCGGAGGGCACGGGGCGCCGTCCTCCTGCATGGGGCACTGGGACCCCACCGTGATCCCCGCCCCTCGGTGCCGGACTCGCCGGAGGCCGCGGGCCGCGCAGCCGCCCCGCCCCGCCGGCCCTCAAATCTCGGCCCTGGTCTGTACCGGGAGAGGCCGGGATCAAATTTTGCACCCAGGTGGGTGCCTGCGCTTTGCCTTCAGAGCTGGGCAGAGTCGCCCCAACTGGTGACGGTGAAAGGAGTGAACAGGTGGTGGCCTGCTCGAGGTCCTGGAGGACGGGGTGCCCAGGTTCCCATCTGGTTGCTGGTGGTCACGTAGCCGAGTCCCCAGGCCGACGGTCAGGCCTAGGCTCTGCTAGCTTCACTCTTCAGATGGTGAGGACCGGGCGGAGAGCGCTCTGCCTCCAGCCTTTGGGGAAATTGCAGGATTCCTGCTCTAAGTCAAGCTGAGGAAAGCATTTTCACATTCTTTCCCCCTACCCCCTACAAGCATCCTAACCCTCCAGGGACACCTAGCAGGCAGAATTAATCTCCCCCTTAAGTGTTGTCTTGGCAGTTTGTCATATCTCCAGATGGCTCTTATCACTTTGGATTTGAGTTAGTTGTTTACTGGTTTGTCTGCTCGATTGAGAGGGTGGCCTTTAAGGACCTTCTCAGCTGCTTTCAGAGTCTGGCCATTGGTAGGTGTGCAATAAACAAATGTTTCTTAAAAGAGCTGAGAAGACTTCCGGAGACCTAGAAAATAAAGACGTCTGTTACACCGAGTATGTTAATACCACTTGTAGGCAGTCTAAGATCCTACTGGGCTGTCAATTTATTTGCTCAAAGCTTTTGAAAGGTAAAGCTAGGGAGGAGTGGAGGTAAAAACTCTATTCGGTTCGTTTTGCAGCATCTGAAAAAGTTAGGCGAGGTAGTGACTTTTAGCTATAGTGAGTTTGTCGGTTTCTAGGCCCCAAATGATCTTCATAAGGATTGTTTAAAATTTAAAATAATAAGAAAATTAATAAGTAACAGAACTGAATGGTTCTTTACATATAGAATTTATAAATTGTGTTCTAAAGAAATTTGCCCTTCTCTAATTGAGATCCTATTAAGGGTTGCATAAGGTGAGCGTCGTATATCAGGATAATGGTTGTGTTTAAAGTTGGAAATAAATTATATTAAGCCCTCATTTGTGTTCAAAGGTGCTTTAATAAGTTCTGGTCGTGTATTAATAGTTTTTATAACTATGAAAGTGAAAGTGAAAGTCACTCTCATGTCCGGGCCAGAATCCTGGAGTGGGCAGTCTTTCCCTTCTCCAGAGGGGATCTTCCCAACCCAGGGATTGAACCCAGGTCTCCCGCATTGCAGATGGATTCTTTACCAGCTGAGCCAAAAGGGAAGCCCCTTATAGTTTATAGTTTATAACTATAAAGTTAATGTAGTCATTGTAGAAAAAATGGAGATAATTTTCAGGAAAGGAACTAAAAGTACACACAAACACACCTACCATTGAAAGTAACCACTGATAACATTATGGTATCTTGCCTTTCAGTGAGTATTCTTTAAAAGAAAAATTTGTGTATTTTCCCATGATGAATTCACCTTTTAGAACCTTGTGATTCTTAGACAGTGGCTCAGCATTCAGTAACCCTTGTAATTGCATTTGTATTTAAGAGCACTTAATAATTATCCTTAAACTAAACAACCAAGCAGTCTATCTCTGCTTTGTTAAACTTTAACAAAAATACATTAGGTTGGGGAAACTAAAGTGGGTTTAATTTGTTTACTCAAGATTTTGCTCACCTTGGTAGTAGAATAAACTTTTTGAGAAACAGGTCTGCTGCTGCTGCTGCTAAGTCGCTTCAGTCGTGTCTGACTCTGTGCGACCCCATAGACAGCAGCCCACCAGGCTCCCCGGTCCCTGGGATTCTCCAGGCAAGAACCCTAGAGTGGGTTGCCATTTCCTTCTCCAATGCATGAAAGTGGAAAGTGAAAGTGAAGTCGCTCAGTCGTATCCGACTCATAGCGACCCCATGGACTGCAGCCCACCAGGCTCCTCCGTCCCTGGGATTTTCCAGGCAAGAGTACTGGAGTGGGGAGAAACAGGTCTATTCCACCGTAACTTTTGAGATCGCTTGACCATTGCTGTTTGCTGCACTCCAGCCCCCCCACCCCCACCCCCACCTCCTGCCCAATTCAGATGTTTTTGAGTAGATTTGGATGCTTTTTAAAACAGCATTCATTCTAGGTTCTGATGCTAATGAAGAGAAAAAAATGAAAAAGGCCTGCTTAGTTTTTGCGTTTGCACAGCTGTGTAGCCTGCAGAGTTTGTGGACAGCGAATTAAGTCCACTTACCATATAACTCTTGACAAGTCACTTGACTCTGCCCCTGTTTTCCCATTTGTAAATAATCTACCACACTGAATTTGGGGAGGTTGAAATGAAATAATGTTCAAGAATGTGTCTTGTAAACTGTACGACTTTCTTCTCCTGCTTTTTGCTCATCCACTGAGATGCTGAATTCTGATAGAATGAAGGAGTTTGTTGTTTTTATTGGAAGGAACTCTAGTTTTAAAGTGGTTTCATTCTGATCTGCTCTGCTTAGTGCTTTGGTCACGTCCAACCCTTTGCGACCCAATGGACTGAAGCCCGCCAGGCTCCTCTGTCCGTGGCATTTTCCTGGCAAGAATGCTGGAATGGGTTGCCATTCTTTCCTCCAGGGGATCTTCCCAACCCAGGGATCGAACCCCCCGTCTCCCGCATTGCAGGCGGATTCTTTACTGACAGTTACTTTGATAAAAGGTGTCGAGGCTGTATTAGCTGATGAAAGTTTTTGCTAAAGACACTATACAGAGATCTTTCTGAAAAAGCCTAGGTTAAAACTGCACTGACAGCACAGTTTGCTACTTGCTTTTGTGACTAAGCACTTGAAATAGGGCTAGTTGGGGTTGAAATATATAAATAGACTGTAAGTATAAATAGACATCAAAATTTGAAGACAGTGTAAAAACCTAAATACCTTAGTTTTAACATTACTTACATATTGAAATGGTAATTTATATATATTAGGATAATTAAAATCCCCTGGAGAAGAAAATGGCAACCCACTCCAGTATTCTTGCCTAGGAAATCCCATGGACAGAGGAGCCTGGCAGGCTACAGTCCATGAAGTTGCAAAGAGTCAGACATGACTTAGCAACTAAATGACAACAAAAGGATAATTAAATATGTTATTTAAATTAATTTTACTTGTTTCTTTTTGCTTTACATGTGGCTACTAGAAAATTTTCAAATTACATATGTGGCTCACACTATATTTCTATAGTGTGAGCAGTGGGTTAGGATTCAATATATGTTTATTCTTAAGAGAGTTTGGTTTACTGAAGCCCTTACATTTTGATTTATAAGTTGATTTTTTTAAACTCGCAAATTTAGGCCTCCCCACTCCCACCTCCCTTGTATTCATTGCATTTGTGAAATTTTTTGTTTAGTTTTTTGAAAAACAACTACTACTGACTACAGAAGAAAAATCACAGCTAAAACAATTACTTGTTTTTTTTGAAGCCCCCAAATAGTTTAGATAATTTTGATTGAAAAGAGATGTTAATAATAGTGTGTGCTCAGTTTCTTCAGTCTGACTCTTTGCGAACCTGTGGACTGTAGCCTGCCAGGCTCCTCTGTCCATGAGACTCTAGGCAAGACTACTGTAGTGGGTTGTCAGGCCCTCCAGGTTATCTTCCCGATCCAGGAAGATACCTAGGTGTCTCCTGCATTGCAGGCAAATTCTTTACTGCTGAGCCACCAGGTAGCCACCGTTTGTTGAATGTTCACTGCATTCAGGCTGCTTTATAATCTCTTATTTAGTCCATCCAACTATAAACATTTAATACTTTTATTATTTTATAAATAAGGAAGCTAAAATATAGGAAAATTTAAGCAATTGGCCACAAAAGAGCTGGTTCCAGGAATGGAACCCAGGTCTCTATGATTTCAAAGCTTGTAAACTATAGATTCTCCTGTATTTTGAGAATTGATTATTGAATCACCTGGAAAAAAGTTGGTTGTCGAAAGAGATATTTAGTTTTAATCCCTTGTTTGTGTTAGTGACCAGTAGGGAATTCTCAACAGGAGATTAGATGAATGAATCATGAATTCCCACAGTCGCTCAGTCCCCACAGTCGCTCAGTTGTGTCCGACTCTTTGCGACCCCGTGGACTGTAGCCCACCAGGCTCCTCTGTCCATGGGATTCTCCAGGCAAGAATACTGGAGTGGGTTGCCATTTCCTTCTCCAGGGGATCTTCCCGACCCAGGGATCGAACCCAGGTCTCCTGCATTGCAGGCAGATGCTTTAACCTCTGAGCCACCAGGGAAGCCAATCATGTTGTTACAGTGAATGAAAAGGAGTTTGTGTATCATCATGACTAAATCTTAAAAATGTAAAATTGAGATAAAGCTGAAGGATAAACATATAGTATAATTGCCATTTATATAGTTTAAAACACTGCCACCCAATAATATTGTAAACAAAGGTAGTTTGTGTTTCAGATTTGAATTGTCTCTATATTGATTGCATGCTGCCTTGTGGTTAAATGAAGTTAGTAAAATCTCTGTGAAATGCGCATTCTCTAATATTGATCTTACTCTTAAAAGAACAAACCAAACCAGTGTTGCCCTTTGCTTTGATGCTGTGCACATGTCTAGTTAGTAGATAGCTTTGAAGCCCAGGTGTGCAGCATTTCAAGGACAGACAGACCTATTTTCATTTAACTTTAGCCCTTAATTGATAGGCATGACGTTGATTAACAGCCTGGGTGAGGCTTCTGCAGTGGGAAAGGCAGTCCCTCACTGTATTATTTTCTGGAACTTGAAGCTCCAGGATGGAGTTTGGTAGGTGAGGAAGATGAAATAAGTAGATGTTGATGGTCAAGTTTACAAACATTCATTCCCTCCCTATTGAAAATTTGAAATCTCTGATTCTCATTTTTAAAGTAGTTGCTGAAAAAGTCTTTAGCAGTTGACCTTCCCTCCCCACAAAGTTAAATTAATTCCACTCAGTGGCAGTTGCAATCTTCCTGTCATTACCATTTCAAAGTGCTTTCCCCCTTAGTTTTTGAAATTATAAGATCTTTTCTGCATTTGCAAAAAGATGATACATTGTTAAGATAAATGAGATGTTATACAGAATGATCCTGCAGTGTACATACTAGGCACCCAAAAACTGGTTACATGATTTAAGGCTGGATGAAATGGATTTTGGGAAAAGGTCAAGAGAAGGGTGAACATTAGTGGGAAAGGTGTCTAAAGCAAGTGCTTAGTCACTCAGTCGTGTCCTACTCTTTTCGACCCCATGGACTGTAGCCTGCCAGGGTCCTCTGGACATGGGGAGTCTCCAGGCCAGAATACTGGAGTGGGTTGCCATGCCCTCCTCCAGGAGATCTTCCCAACTGAGGGTTCGAACCCAGGTCTCCCACGTTGCAGGTGGATAGCCTCTGAGCCACCAGGGAATAGTTTGGCCTATTTCGCAATTTGTTCGGATTGTTTTGAGTATCACAAGCATCCCAATAGGGGCATGACTCTATTTCTGGCAGAGGTTAAGGGCATACAGTCTGCAATGTGGGAAGAACTGAACAGAATATTTGAGGTGGAAACTAGCCATTAATGAGGAGTGTGAATGGCTGGTTCTTTCAGAGAGTGACTGGCTACACATCAGAGATCTGTAAATGAAAATTGCCCAGTTCATTATATTTTTTTTGCTGATCACTGGAAAAAAACTGCCACCAACAGGAAAAAAGAGCACATTATAAAACAGTTTAACTTTGTTTATACTCAGTGGACAAGTTATAGACAGAAACTGATGTGCTTTGGTTAACTATGAATTGTTTAATGAGAGAAGTTAGTACTTATCTAATTTAATTATTCTGATGAACTGACTTAATTTTCAGTTCTGATTCTGAGTTTAACATGGAATCTTTCAGCTTTGACTTCAACATGTCCTCCTAAATGTCCAACATTAAGTGGACTTGAACATTGCCTTTGGCTTAGGCACATGGCCCTGAAATATCAGGCTCATTTTAGAATTTATATATATCTGTTTCCAAAATTCCAGGAGTATAGTGTTTTGATGGCAGCCAAAAATGCAGTATTTACTTTTTTTTTTTTTTAAACATCTAAGGAGTTTAGAAGATGCTTTGCTGTTTGATAGGGATGCAGGCTAGGAGACCTCTCTCGACTCTACATTAGGATGACAGCAGATGTGTTTATCTGTAGTTTGAGTGAAGAGCCATTGTTACTCCCTGGCAAGGAGAGTTTGTTTTCCATTTAATCAATATCTCATAAACGCTGAGCTTTGAAGACATGGCCATGGCAACTAGACACTTGAGCTTTGCTCTGCTAAGGAAGCAATAGAAATTTAAAGTTGCTCATGTATTCCAATTTTTGAGTAATTTCTGAAATCATGACTTCATCTGTAGTTAATAGCATTTAGATTGTTCAGAGTCCCCAGTTTCCTTGAGCTCTGGGGAATTGCCACTGAAGAGTAACATGCACTCTAATTGTGATATGCCCAATTCACACCTGTAGTGACAGGCTGACTACCTGTGCTTCCCTATACAGGTTGCCAGTGATCTTTTCTTTCAGTTTTCTAAGGTAAAAGTATAAGATGTCTTTTTAAACCAAATTTTCAAGACATGAGATATCTTGCTCAATTTAAGAAAGAAGCATAGATGTCTTAGGTAGTTACAGTCTTGTGTGCTACTGGGAATCTGCAGAGTATGTTTCTCAGGGTCCTTAATTGGCCCACATTCTTGAACTAAGGCAGTTAATAAATCTTTTCAATAAGTTTCCTCCACCTAGAAATTTAAATCAAATTAAATTTCTAACTCTGCAGCAGTTTTTCTCAAATATTACATTAATTGGTAATGGCTAAGGGCATGGGTATTTTTGAAAAGCCACAATATTATAATAATTTCCTTCAATCAAATCCCACAGTGAACCAGACATGAAAAATTCATGGCACAAACTCTCTTGATCAATGATGGAGTGGAAGCTGTTAAACATAATAGACTACTGGTTCTCTGGAGTCTGTGCAGCTCTGAGGAAAGCAGCACTCTGTGGCATTTTAATGCCTGGCCTCTGACCCATTGTAGGTAGCCTGTCTACCACAAGGTAGACTCAGCTTTACCATATCTAAACAAACTTGAAATTCCTTGCTGTAAACCCTGTCAGTTTCTCTGCCAGGCCAAATAGGTCAAAATTCTTTGGCTAAAGATTTCCTATGACCATAAAATGAATGAAACGTGGGTTCCGTTTAGTGGACATTCTACTTCCTGGATGGTCAGTTATACAGTTATTGCATTTCTTCCTTCTGACCTCATGTACTCTGAAAGCCCTAGTGCCCTTCCCTAGATATTACGTAACATCATGAAGTTGCGGTAATTATCCAGGTATGTTCTGTGGACACAGTCTAGCTTTTAATAAATATGAGTCGTAGGGTTGGATGGCTTACCAGGTTCTAAGCTGAATCCTTCTGGAAACATATTGACCACCATGCTTTTCAAAATGTGCAGGAAGATCTTTTGAGAGAGTAAGAAAAGGACAATAAAATTTTGCTTTTTTTTTCTCCTTACTCTCATGATGCTTCTATTTTATGTATATTTTAAAACACATATAACATGTAAATATAGTAATATATGTTTATAATGATGGTAAGGGGAGTGGTCAACATATTTTT
The DNA here is from genome assembly GCF_023091745.1 of Budorcas taxicolor. Classification (NCBI taxonomy): domain Eukaryota; kingdom Metazoa; phylum Chordata; class Mammalia; order Artiodactyla; family Bovidae; genus Budorcas; species Budorcas taxicolor. The sequence continues at coordinate 83,986,942 of NC_068912.1, read as the reverse complement.
AACTTATGGGAATGTGTGTTTCAAAAAGTTTGAAGACCACTAATCTATCTTGTTACCAGAATTACCTTTTTAAATAGAAATCTGGACTCAATATTTCCCTACTTAAAAGCTTTTGATTGCTTCCTGCTGCTCACAGGATAAAGAGTAGTCTACTTAGCATTATTTACAAGGACCCTCTCAAAATAGTCTGTCTGAACCAGTAATTCTCAAATTCAGGATGGAAGATTAGGTTTCCCCTCCCCTAGTCTTTCAAGGACAGACATTTTAATGAAATTATTAGAAAAATGAATTGTTAGAAAAAGGAAATTACAAAAATAAACACAATGAAAGTTGTGTTTTTTATTACTAAATTTAATAGACCTACATGGCTGCCATATTCCATGATTTCTAAATGCTTAAGTACCAGTTTTGGTGCTTATCTCTGTGGGTGAAGCATCAATCCACGGTCTACACGTGTAGTAACACTGGTCTGAATTACTTTTTTGCCCTTTCTGCTGCCTTTACTAGTCTCACTGAGAGTCATTCACTTTTATACCTGTATGTGGTAATTCTCTCCTTGTGGTCTCTAGACTAGCTGCACTAAGATTACAGGGGAACTTTGTTACATATGCAGATTCTCAGGACTTGGCTTAGACATACAGGATCAGAAACACTAGGAGTGGATACTACGATTTGTGTTTTAGCATACCCTCATGGTGATCCTGAGGCTCACTAAAATTTAAGATGTCCTTAACTCAGGGCACCCTATATGTCATTCAAACTGGAACCCTTCTGAGAATGAAATGGACTGCTATTAATAAAGATGCCCAGTAATATGAGACTATGTTAGGCAAATGAGGACAAATGGTCACTCTGCTTTTATACTCCATTCTTTTTCTGAGAGAGGTCTCTAGTGTGTTCTCATTCTAGCATTTCCAAACTTCCATGGGCAGGGCAGTCACTCTCCTTTTATGATTTCTTTGAGCACATGGTCCAGTTCAGTTCAGTCGCTCAGTCATGTCTGACTCTTTGCAACCCTGTGGACTGCAGCACACCAGGCTTCCCTGTCCATCACCAACTCCCAGAGCCTACTCAAATTCATGGCCATTGAATTGGTGATGCCATCCAACCATCTTACCCTCTGTTGTCCACATCTCTTCCCACCTTCAATCTTTCTCAGCATCAGGGTCTTTTCCAATGAGTCAGTTCTTTGCATCAGGTGGCCAAAGTATTGGAGTTTCGGCTTCAGCATCAGTCCTTCCAATGAATATTCAGGTCTGATTTCCTTTAGGATTGACTGGTTGGATCTCCTTGCAGTCCAAGAGACTCTCAACAGTCTTCTCCAACACCACAGTTCCAAAGCATCAATTCTTCTGCACTCGGCTTTCTTTATAGTCCGACTCTCATATCCATACATGACTACTGGAAAAACCATAGCTTTGACTAGATGGACCTTTGTTGGTAAAGTAATGTCTCTGCATTTTATTTATTTTTATTTTTTATTTTACTTTACAATATTGTATTGGTTTTGCCATACATTGACGTGAATCCACCACGGGTGTACATGTGTTCCCCATCCTGAACCCCCTCCTACCTGTCCCCCGATCCCATCCCTCTGGGTCATCCCAGTGCACCAGCCCCGAGCATCCTGTATCATGCATTGAACCTGGACTGGTGATTCATTTCACATACTATAATATACATGTTTCAATGCCATTTTCCCAAATCATTCCACGCTCGCTCTCTCCCACAGAGTCCAAAAGACTGCTCTATATATCTGTGTCTCTTTTGCTGTCTCGCATACAGGCTTATTGTTACCATCTTTCTAAGTTCCATATATATGTGTTATTATACTGTATTGGTGTTTTTCTTTCTGGCTTACTTCACTCTGTATAATAGGCTCCAGTTTCCTCCACCTCATTAGAACTGATTCAAATGCATTCTTTTTAATGGCTGAGTAATACTCCATTGTGTATATGTACCACAGCTTTCTTATCCATTTGTCTGCTGATGGACATCTAGGTTGCTTCCATGTCCTGCCTGTTGTAAACAGTGCTGCGATGAACATTGGGGTACACGTGTCTCTTTCAATTCAGGTTTCCTTGGTGTGCATGCCCAGTAGTGGGGTTGCTGGATCGTATGGCAGTTCTAGTTCCAGTTTTTAAAGGAGTCTCCGCACTGTTCTCCATAGTGGCTGTACTAGTTTGCATTCCCACCAACAGTGTAAGAGGGTTCCCTTTTCTCCACACCCTCTCCAGCATTTATTGCTTGTAGACTTTTGGATTGCAGCCATTCTGACTAGTGTAAAATGGCACCTCATTGTGGTTTTGATTTGCATTTTTCTGATAATGAGTAATGTTGAGCATCTTTTCATGTGTTTGTTAGCCATCTGTATGTCTTTGGAGAAATGTCTGTTTAGTTCTTTGGCCCGTTTTTTGATTGGGTCATTTATTTTTCTGGAATTGAGCTGCAGGAGTTGCTTGTATATTTTTGAGGTTAATTCTTTGTCAGTTGCTTTATTTGCTATTATTTTCTCCCCTTCTGAAGATTGTCTTTTCACCTTGCTTATAGTTTCCCTTGTTCTGCAGAAGCTTTTAATTTTAATTAGGTACTATTTGTTTATTTTTGCTTTTACTTCCAATATTCTGGGAGGTGGGTCATAGAGGATCTTGCTGTGATTTATGTCTGAGAGTGTTTTGCCTATGTTCTCCTCTAGGAGTTTTATAGTTTCTGGTTTTATGTTTAGATATTTAATCCATTTTGAGTTTATTTTTGTGTATGGTGTTAGAAAGTGTTCTAGTTTCATTCTTTTACAAGTGGTTGACCAGTTTTCCCAGCACCACTTGTTAAAGAGATTGTCTTTTCTCCATTGTACATTCTTGCCTCCTTTGTCAAAGATAAGGTGTCCATAGGTGCATGGATTTATCTCTGGGCTTTCTATTTTGTTACATTGATCTATATTTCTGTCTTTGTGCCAGTACCATACTGTCTTGATGACTGGCTTTGTAGTAGAGCCTGAAGTGAGGCAGGTTGATTCCTCCAGTTCCATTCTTCTTTCTCAAGATTGCTTTGGCTATTCGAGTTTTTTTTGTATTTCCGTACAAATTGTGAAATTATTTGTTCTAGCTCTGTGAAAAATACCGTTGGTAGCTTGATAGGGATTGCATTGAATCTATAAATTGCTTTGGGTAGTATATTCATTTTCACTATATTGATTCTTCCAATCCATGAACAGGATATATTTCTCCATCTATTAGTGTCCTCTTTGGTTTCTTTCACCAGTGTTTTATAGTTTTCTATATATAGGTCTTTTGTTTCTTTAGGTAGATATATTCCTAAGTATTTTATTCTTTTCGTTGCAATAGTGAATGGAATTGTTTCCTTAATTTCTCTATTTTCTCATTAGTGTATAGGAATGCAAGGGATTTCTGTGTGTTGATTTTATATCCTGCAACTTCACTATATTCATTGATTAGCTCTAGTAATTTTCTGGTGGACTCTTTAAGGTTTTCTATGTAGAGAATCATATCATCTGCAAACAGTGAGAGTTTTACTTCTTTTCCAATTTAGATTCCTTTTATTTATTTTTCTGCTCTGATTGCTGTGGCCAAAACTGCCAAAACTATGTTGAATAGTAGTGGTGAGAGTGGGCACCCTTGTCTTGTTCCTGACTTTAGGGGAAATGCTTTCAATTTTTCACCATTGAGGATAATGCTGTGGGTTTGTCATATATAGCTTTTATTATGTTGAGGTATGTTCCTTCTATTCCTGTTTTCTGGAGGGTTTTTTTTTTTTTTATCATAAATGGATGTTGAATTTTGTCAAAGGCTTTCTCTGCATCTATTGAGATAATCATATGGCTTTTATTTTTCAATTTGTTAATGTGGTGAATTACATTAATTGATTTGTGGATATTGAAGAATCCTGGCATCCCTGGGATAAAGCCCACTTGGTCATGGTGTATGATCTTTTTAATGTGTTGTTGGATTCTGTTTGCTAGAATTTTGTTAAGGATTTTTGCATCTATGTCCATCAGTGATATTGGCCTGTAGTTTCCTTTTTTTGTGGCATCTTTGTCAGGTTTTGGTATTAGGGTGATGGGGGCCTCATAGAATGTTTGGGAGTTTACCTTCCTCTGCAATTTTCTGGAAGAGTTTGAGTAGGATAGGTGTTAGCTCTTCTCGAAATTTTTGGTAGAATTCAGTTGTGAAGCCCTCTGGTCCTGGGCTTCTGTTTGCTGGAAGATTTCTTATTACAGTTTCAATTTCTGTGCTTGTGATGGGTCTGTTAAGATTTTCTATTTCTTCCTGGTTCAGTTTTGGAAAGTTGTGCTTTTCTAAGAATTTGTCCATTTCTTCCAAGTTGTCCATTTTGTTGGCATATAGTTGCTGATAGTAGTCTCTTATGATCCTTTGTATTTCTGTGTTGTCTGTTGTGATCTCTCCATTTTCATGTCTAATTTTATTGATTTTATTTTTCTCCCTTTGTTTCCTGATGAGTCTGGCTAATGGTTTGTCAATTTTACTTAACTTCTCAAAGAACCAGCTTTTGGCTTTGTTGATTTTTGCTATGGTCTCTTTTGTTTCTTTTGCATTTATTTCTGCCCTAATTTTTAAGACTTCTTTCCTTCTACTAACCCTGGGGTTCTTCATTTCTTCCTTTTCTAGTTGCTTTAGGTGTAGAGTTAGGTTATTTATTTGACTTTTTTCTTGTTTCTTGAGCTAAGCCTGTATTGCTCTGAACCTTCCCCTTAGCACTACTTTTACAGTGTCCCATAGCTTTTGGGTTGTTGTATTTTCATTTTCATTTGTTTCTATGCCTATTTTGATTTCTTCTGTGATTTGTTGGTTATTCAGAAGTGTGTGGTTCAGCCTCCATATGTTGGAATTTTTAATAGTTTTTTTCCCTGTAATTGAGATCTAATCTTACTGCATTGTGGTCAGAAAAGATGCTTGGAATGATTTCAATTTTTTTGAATTTACCAAGGCTAGATTTATGGCCCAGGGTGTGATCTATCCTGGAGAATGTTCCATATGCGCTAGAGAAAAAGGTGAAATTCATTGTTTTGGGGTGAAATGTCCTATAGATATCAATTAGGTCTAACTGTTGTATCATTTAAAGTTTGTGTTTCCTTGTTACTTTTCTGTTTAGTTGATATACCCATAGGTGTGAGTGGGGTATTAAATTCTCCCACTATTATTGTGTTATTGTTAATTTCCCCTTTCATACTTGTTAGCATTTGTCTCACATATTGTGGTGCTCCTATGTTAGGTGCATATATATTTATAATTGTTATATCTTCTTCTTGGATTGATCCTTTGATCATTATGTAGTGTCCTTCTTTGTCTCTTTTCATAGCCTTTGTTTTAAAGTCTATTTTATCTGATATGAGTATTGCTATTACTGCTTTCTTTTGGTCTCTAGTTGCATGGAGTATCCTTTTCCAGCCCTTCACTTTCAGTCTGTATGTGTCCCTGGTTTCAAGGTGGGTCTCTTGTAGACAACATATATAGGCGTCTTATTTTTGTATCCATTCAGCCAAGCTTTGTCTTTTGGTTGGGGTATTCAACCCATTTACATTTAGGGTAATTATTGATAAGTATACTGTTCATGGGGTTCTCAAGGCAAGAATACTGAAGTGGCTTGCCATTTCCTTCTCCAGTGGACCACATTCTGTCAGGCCTCTCCACCATGACCCGCCCGTCTTGGGTTGCCCCGTAGGCATGGCCTGGTTTCATTGAGTTAGACAAGGCTGTGGTCCTAGTGTGATAAGATTGACTAGTTTTTTGTGAGTATGGTTCCAGTGTGTCTTCCCTCTGATGCCCTCTTGCAACACTTACTATCTTACTTGGGTTTCTCTTACCTTGGGTGTGGGGTATCTCTTAACGGCTGCTCCAGCAAAGCACAGCTGCTGCTCCTTACCTTGGATGAGGGGTATCTCCTTACCGCCACAGTTCCTGACCTTCAACGTGGGGTAGCTCATCTAGGCCCTCCTGTGCTGTGCAGCCACCACTCCTCGGGTTGCTCCTCCCAGCTGCCGCCCTGACCTCGGACACCGGGTGTCTCCTCCCGGCCGCCACTGACCTCGGACGCGGGGTAGCTCCTCCCAGCCGCAGCCACTGACCTCGGACGCAGGGTAGCTCCTCTCGGCCGCCGCCCCTGACCTCGGATGCAGGGTAGCTCCTCTCGGCCGCGCTTAGTGAGCCAGCTCGCAGGCTCACAGCCGCCGGCGCTTAGTGAAGTGAGAAATAGATTTAAGGGTCTAGATCTGATAGATAGAGTGCCTGATGAACTATGGAATGAGGTTCGTGACGTTGTACAGGAGACAGGGATCAAGACCATCCCCATGGAAAAGAAATGAAAAAAAGCAAAATGGCTATCTGGGGAGGCCTTACAAAGAGCTGTGAAAAGAAGAGAGGTGAAAAGCAAAGGAGGAAAGGAAAGATATAAGCATCTGAATGCAGAGTTCCGAAGAATAGCAAGAAGAGATAAGAAAGCCTTCTTCAGCGATCAATGCAAAGAAATAGAGGAAAACAACAGAATGTGAAAGACTAGAGATCTCTTCAAGAAAATTAGAGATACCAAGGGAACATTTCATGCAAAGATGGGCTCGATAAAGGACAGAAATGGTCTGGACCTAACAGAAGCAGAAGATATTAAGAAGAGGTGGCAAGAATACATGGAAGAACTGTACAAAAAAGATCTTCACGACCCAGATAATCACGATGGTGTGATCACTAATCTAGAGCCAGACATCTTGGAATGTGAAGTCAAGTGGGCCTTAGAAAGCATCGCTACGAACAAAGCTAGTGGAGGTGATGGAATTCCAGTTGAGCTCTTTCAAATCCTGAGAGATGATGCTGTGAAAGTGCTGCACTCAATATGCCAGCAAGTTTGGAAAACTCAGCAGTGGCCACAGGACTGGAAAAGGTCAGTTTTCATTCCAATTCCAAAGAAAGACAATGCAAAAGAATGCTCAAACTACCACACAATTGCACTCATCTCACATGCTAGTAAAGTAATGCTCAAAATTCTCCAAGCCAGACTTCAGCAATACGTGAACCGTGAACTCCCTGATGTTCCAGCTGGTTTTAGAAAAGGCAGAGGAACCAGAGATCAAATTGCCAACATCCACTGGATCATGGAAAAAGCAAGAGAGTTCCAAAAAACACATCTATTTCTGCTTTATTGACTATGCCAAAGCCTTTGACTGTGTGGGGATCACAATAAACTGTGGAAAATTCTGAAAGAGATGGGAATACCAGACCACCTAACCTGCCTCTTGAGAAATCTGTATGCAGGTCAGGAAGCAACAACAGTTAGAACTGGACATGGAACAACAGACTGGTTCCAAATAGGAAAAGGAGTATGTCAAGGCTGTATGTTGTCACCCTGCTTATTTAACTTGTATGCAGAGTACATCATGAGAAATGCTGGACTGGAAGAGACACAAGCTGGAATCAAGATTGCCGGGAGAAATATCAATAACCTCAGATATGCAGATGACACCACCCTTATGGCAGAAAGTAAAGAGGAGCTAAAAAGCCTCTTGATGAAAGTGAAAGAGGAGAGTGAAAAAGTTGGCTTAAAGCTCAATATTCAGAAAACAAAGATCATGGCATCCAGTCCCATCACTTCATGGGAAATAGATGGGGAAACAGTAGAAAAAGTGTCAGACTTTATTTTTTTGGGCTCCAGAATCACTGCAGATGGTGACTGCAGCCATGAAATTAAAAGATGCTTACTCCTTGGAAGAAAAGTTATGACCAACCTAGATAATATATTCAAAAGCAGAGACATTACTTTGCCAACTAAGGTCCATCTAGTCAAGGCCATGGTTTTTCCAGTGGTCATGTATGGATGTGAGAGTTGGACTGTGAAGAAGGCTGAGCGCCGAAGAATTGATGCTTTTGAAGTGTGGTGTTGGAGTAGACTCTTGAGAGTCCCTGGGACTGCAAGGAGATCCAACCAGTCCATTCTGAAGGAGATCATCCCTGGGATTTCTTTGGAAGGAATGATGCTAAAGCTGAAGCTCCAGTACTTTGGCCACCTCCTGCGAAGAGTTGAGTCATTGGAAAAGACTCTGATGCTGGGAGGGATTGGGGGCGGGAGGAGAAGGTGACAACCCAGGATGAGATGGCTGGATGGCATCACGGACTCAATGCAGGTGAGTCTGAGTGAACTCCGGGAGTTGGTGATGGACAGGGAGGCCTGGCGTGCTGCGATTCATGGGGTTGCAACGAGTCGGACACGACTGAACTGAACTGATTGATAAGTATGATCCCATTGCCATTTACTTTATTGCTTTGGGTTCGAGTTTATATACCCTTTCTGTGTTTCCTCTCTAGAGAAGATCCTTTAGAATTTGTTGGAGAGCTGGTTTGGTGGTGCTGAATTCTCTCACCTTTTGCTTGTCTGTAAAGCTTTTGATTTCTCCTTCATGTTTGAATGAGATCCTTGCTGGGTACAGTAATCTGGGCTGTAGGTTATTTTCTTTCATCGTTTAAGTATGTCCTGCCATTCCCTCCTGGCCTGAAGAGTTTCTATTGAAAGATCAGTTGTTATCCTTATGGGAATCCCCTTGTGTGTGATTTGTTGTTTTTCCCTTGCTGCTTTTAATATTTGTTTTTTGTGTTTGATCTTGTTAATTTGACTAATATGTGTCTTGGAGTGTTTCACCTTGGGTTTATCTTGTTTGGGACTCTCTGGGTTTCTTGGACTTGGGTGATTTTTTACTTCCCCATTTTAGGGAAGTTTTCAATTATTATCGCCTCAAGTATTTTCTCATGGTCTTTCTTTTTGTCTTCTTCTTCTGGGACTCCTATGACTCGAATGTTGGGGTATTTAACATTGTCCCACAGGTCTCTGAGATTGTCCTCGTTTCTTTTAATTCATTTTTCTTTTTTCCTCTCTGTTTCATTTATTTCTACCATTCTATCTTCTACCTCCCTTATCCTATCTTCTGCCTCAGTTATTCTACTGTTGGTTCCCTCCAGAGTGTTTTTTTTTTTTAATCTCATTTACTGCATTATTCATTGTATATTGAGTCTTTTGTATTTCTTCTAGGACCTAGAAGATGACCTAGAATCCTTGTCTCCAGGCTATTTATTTGTAACTCCATTTTGTTTTCAAGATTTTGGATCATTTTCACTATCATTATTTGGAATTTTTAATCAGGTAGATTCCCTATCTTTTCCTCTTTGGTTTGGTTTGGTGGGCATTATCCTGTTCCTTTACCTGCTGGGTATTTCTCAGCCTCTTCATTTGTTTATATTGCTGTGTTTGGGGTGGCCTTTGTGTATTCTGGCAGTTTGTGGAGTTCTCTTTAGTTTGGAGTTTCCTCATGTAGATGGGGTTGGACGGGTGGCTTGTCAAGGTTTCCTGGTTAGGGAAGCTTGTGTCAGTGTTCTGGTGGGTGGAGCTGGATTTCTTCTCTCTGGAGTGCAATGAAGTGTCCAGTAATGAGTTATGAGATGTCAGTGGGTTTGGTGTGACTTTGGGCAGCTTGTATATTGAAGCTCAGGGCTATGTTCCTGTGTTGCTGGAGAATTTGCATGATATGTCTTGCTCTGGAACTTTTTGGCCCTTGAGTGGTGCTGGGTTTCAGTGTAGGTATGGGCACGTTTGGTGAGCTCCTGTCAATTAATGTTCCCTGGAGTCAGGAGTTCTCTGGTGTTCTCAGGATTTGGACTTAAGCCTCCTGCTTCTGGTTTTCAGTCTTATTCTTACAGTAGCCTCAAGACTTTTCCATCTATACAGCACCAATGATAAAACATCTAGGTTAAAGATGAAAAGTTTCTTCACAGTGAGGGACATCCAGAGAGGTTCACAGAGTTACATGGAAAAGAGAAGTGGGAGGAGGGAGATAGAGGTGACCAGGAGGAGAAGAGGGGGAATCAAAAGAGGCGAGAGCAAGCTAGCCAATAATCACTTCCTTATGTGCTCTCCACAGTCTGCATCCCTCAGAGATGTTCACAGAGTTTTACAGAGAAGAGAAGAGGGAGGAAGGAGACAGAGGTGGCCAGGAGGATAAAGGGGAGAATCAACAGGAGAGAGACAGATCCAGCCAGTAATCAGTTCCCTAAGTATTCTCCACAGTTTGGAACACACAAAGAGAATCACAGAGTTGGGTAGGAAGAGAAGGGAGAGGGAGGAAATAAAGGCAACCTGGTGGAGAAAAAGGAGAGTCCAGAGGGGGAGAGAGCAGTCAAGCCAGTAATCTCACTCCCAAGTAAAAATGGGTACTGAAGATTGGGTTCGTAAAGGTACAAAATTGATAACAAATACCGAAAAGCAAAGATTAAAAATCTAGAGTAGAGGTTGGATTCTCAAAAATACAATATTAAAGGGAAAAAAAAAGTCACAAAAATGATAAAATATGTATATATGAAGTTTGCTTTAAAAAAATTGGGTCCTTTTTTTTTTTTTTTTTTTTTTTTGCAAAGTAATAGTAGGTTATAAGGAGAAGGCAATGTCTACCCACTCCAGTACTCTTGCCTGGAAAATCCTATGGATGGAGGAACCTGGTAGGCTGTGGTCCATGGGGTCACTGAGGGTCGGACACGACTGAGCAACTTCACTTTTACTTTTCACTTTCATGCATTGGAGAAGGAAATGGCAACCCACTCCAGTGTTCTTGCCTGTAGAATCCCAGGGATGGGGGCGCCTGGTTGGCTGCTGTCTATGGGGTCACACAGAGTTGGACATGACTGAAGTGACTTAGCAGTAGGTTATAAAAATGAAACTAAACGAGTAATAGAGGATTTAAAATAAAATTATTTTTAAATTTAAAGAATGATAATAATAAAAATATATCTATGACTTTGTCTGGTAGTGTTGTGGACAGTGTGGGATCAGTTCATTTTCAGATAGTTCCTTGATGTGGCTTATATTTTTCAAGATCTATAGGCCTCTTCCTATGTAGTCAGTGCTAACTACAGGGTTTTAATCTATTGCCCCTGTCACTTCCAAGGCGGTTCCGTCTATTTGTTTTAGCTTCTTCTGTTCCCTTGTCTCTTCAGTGTCTAATTTCTGCCCTGACACATGGGGGCAGTGGTGGACACTTTTTTAGGCTCACTTGTTCAGTCTTCCTGTTGGGAGGGAGGAACAATGCAAACACATAACATTGGCGTGTGCTTGGAGTATCTCGGCCACACTGGGTTTGGCCCCACTCACAGCATGTGTGCTTTCCCTGTCTGTACTGCTTAGGCTCTAGGTTGCTCTGCCGGGAACTGTCTGGGGCTGGCCCTGGGTTGTATGCACTTCCCAGGTCTAAGCCACTCAGGTTCAGGTACTCGGGTACTCCACAAAGGCGCAGACTCTGTTGGGCCTGCGTTTTGTACCCTTTCAGGTCTGAGCAGCTCAGGTGACCAGGTGCTGGCGAGTGTGGTCCCTGTGACTTATTGTCTCCCTCGTCCCTGCCGCTCAGTTTTCTGGGTGTACAACCAGCGCACCTTCTCAGGTGTGCTGTGTGTCTTCTGGGGAGCTGATCTCTGGCTGTGACCTTCCCGGCAGATGTCGACTGTCCAGAATCCCAAGAAGTCTTAGTTAGCAATGAAGCCTGCTTGCAGTTTGGTAGATGATGCCTCTCTGGGGCCGTCATTGCTTTCTTCCAGCTCTGGCTGCCCTCGCCTGCCTGTCTCCGCCAGGGGATGGGCTGGTCCGCAGCTGGCTAGCTCTGCTCAGTCCTTTGTTCTGTCAGTGGGCCTGGTGGTGTCTTAGGTTAGGGCTTTCCTGGGATAGCTATCCCATAGTCTGGTTTGCTATCTCAAGTTAGTTCCCTCAGATTGCCCTTGGGCCATTCAGGCCCATTCCTTACTCTAAGCAATGCAGCCCACACCTCCCTGTCCAGCCCCTGCTTGCTAGTGGCGGATGCAGGCGTCTGGGCTGCTTCTCTGCTGGGAGTTACTGTTGGGCATGTAATCTGTGGGTTTAAATTATTTATTTACTTTTCCTCCCGGTTATGTTGCCCTCCGAGGTTCCAAGGCTCACCACAGATTCGCCAGTGAGAGTGTTTCCTGGTGTTTGGAAACTTCTCTCTTTTTTAAGACTCCCTTCCCAGGATGGATCTCTATCCCTACCTCTTTTGTCTCTCTTTTTATCTTTTATATTTTTTCCTACCTCCTTTCGAAGACAATGGGCTGCTTTTCTGGGTGCCTGATGTCCTCTGCCAGCATTCAGAAGTTGTTTTATGGAATTTACTCAGCTTTCAAATGTTCTTTTGAAGAATTTGTGGCAAAGAAAGTGGTTTCCCTGTCCTCTTCATCTGCCATCTTAGGACCACCCCTGTCTCTGCTTTTTAATATGCTCTCTAGGTTTGTCATAGCTTATCTTCCAAGGAGCAAGTGTCTTTTAATTTCATGGCTGCAGTCAACATCTGCCGTGATTTTAGAGCCCCCCAAAATAGTCTCTCACTGTTTCCATTGTTTCCCCATCTATTTGTATATGGTACACACTCTTGCTATTGTATGTATATGCCTTACAATATAATTATCCAATTGTGTTGTCATTTTCTTGCTATATATCTATCTTGATCTCTCATTAGGCCATCTTAGCCATTTTGTCCCTTTTACTTTTCAAGTTATAAACATAATACATGCTTTTTAAATTAAAAAACAGCCCTGGTATTTATAAAGTATAGGTCTAATTTTTTATCTCCCCTTCCTCACTTCTTCCCATAAGTTATCATTATTATTATATTGACTATCTTTCTAAATCTAGAAAATGATACATACACCAATATATATTATTTTCTTTAAAAAGGGGAAAATAGTTCATATATTCTGAAACTTATTGTTGTTCTTATTTGGTGTGTCTATTAGATAATGGGGCTTCCCAGGCAGTGCAGTGGTAGAGAATCTGCCTGCCAATGCAGCAGTTGTTAAGCTTTGATTCCTTGGGTCGGGAAGATCCCTTGGAGTAGGAAGTAGTAATCTATTCTAGTATCCTTGCCTGGAAAATTCTGTGGCCAGAGGAGCCTGGCGGGCTGCATACAGTTCATGGGGCTGCAGAGTCAGACACGACTGAGTGACAGAGCACACAGGCATGGATTAGCTGCTGTTCCTGTGTTGACACAAAGGGTTGAATTGCCCTCCTGTGAGTGAGAGCTCATACCCAGCACCAAACCTTATCGTGATTCCAAGGTTACAGGCAAGATAGAGTAACACAGGAACTAGGCACAGAATTCTTTTCTGGAGGAGCCCCCAGCCAGTAGACACAGCTTCCAAAGAATGTCACTTTTTCATACTAGGACATACTATCAGCATGCTTAAAACACCTCCTTACACGTAGACTGACGTTGTTACTTATAAATGTATTTCTAACAGACTTTTACTGCTATTTTTAACAGACTTTTACAGATATTTTTAATGTGTTGAGTAAAATTCAACCTAGGAACACATTATTTTTTGTTTTGTTTGGGGTTACCAGACCAGTTGTGAACAACATATACAGAAACATTTTCTTAAAGGAAGACTCTTCGGTTTGGGGAATCCCAAGATTTATACTCTATTAGTTCCTCCAATAGAAAATGTCTTTGTGATTACGTCCCATCTTCCAGCCAGCTATGCTCTATATATCCATATGTTCTCAGATTATTTACGATAGCAATTAAGACAGATCAGGTATTTCCTGACATTTTAAAATGAGAGACTGTGTTATCTATTAAAACCTTTTAGCTTGTTTGCACGGAGGAGGTCTGGCATCAATCTGGGAATCCCTTGATGAAGGATTGAGCCACGGGCTTGCTGATAACTATTACCCACTCATTCTTGTTTCAGTACATTTCAACCATATTCATTATTTTAATGACTAATTTTGATAGTTTAATTTTTCCAGGAGTTTTATTGTTAAAAGCAATGCAGCAAATGTGCTTGTACATCATCTGTGTGTCTTTTTGTCTCTCCTTTCTTTAGGAGAGACACTCATAAGTTAATATTCTGGGTAGAAGAGAATATGAATTTCATATATTGATAGATATTTCTCAGTCATTCTCCTAGAAGATTGTGCAGATTTATTTTCCCACCTGTTTTTCTATGACATCTGGGGTACAAGCTATTATTAGAAAAAAAAAATGCCAATCTAATATAAAAAGTAGCACTTCATAGTTTTAGTTTGCTTTCTTTGATTTAGAGAGGTTGATGTACAGTATTAATGACCACAAAGCTGCTCTTGTCCACTCTTGGGCTAAGTGCTGCTATAGAAAAGGACAGTGTCATTGTGACTACCCTTCCATTATTCACATTTACCTGTCAGTGGATAGTTTTAAGGGCTGCATAGTTGAGATGCTGAGCATATCAGAAGTTTTTCTGTGATGCTCTATTCACATGGAATCCAGTGAATATTTGAATGGAATATAGGAACCTTTTATCAATGCCAAAAGCATCTCTTACTGGTTTTTTAATATGCTTTCTTGCTTAATGACCTTGAGTTAGAAGATAAAGGTTGTATTCAGAAGTATATTCAGAGATAATGTAAGAACAGTTGGACTGTGTAGTACTCATAGTTCTTAGATGGTGCATTTATAACAGTGTGCCACTGTGAAAGTGATACACTTTCATAGTGTATGTGATATGAAAGTATTACAGTGAAAGTGATCGCTGTGGTTTTTTGTTTGCTTGTTTAAGTGACCACTGTGAAAGTGCCATTTTCAACAGAGAAAAGGGTTTGCTAACATCTTGAGATTTTGTTTTTGGCTGTGCAGAATCTTTGTTGTTGTGTGAGCTTTTCTCTAGTTGCGGCGAGGGGGATTACTCGAGTTGCAGTGGGAGAACTTCTTATTGCCATGGCTTCTCTTGTTGCGGAGCATCGGCCCTAGGGAGCGCAGGCTTCAGTGGTTGCTGCACGTGGGCTCAGTAGTTGCATGGCTCCCGGGCTCCAGAACGCAGCCTCAGTAGTTGTGGTTCATGGGCTCAGGCACTCCAGGGCATGTGGGATCCTCCTGGCCCAGAGATTGAGTCTGTGTCCCTGCATCGGGAGGTGGACTCTCCACTCTGAGTCACCAGGGAAGTATATATAACTTTTTGAGTTTTGATTACATTTTAGGCTAGTTTGAGCAAATCATTGGAATTAAAAGAATTATCCATGGACAATGCCAGATTGGGTGATTATCATTTGATGACTAGTTTGGATTTTTTCCCCTAATCTCTCTAGTATCTTCTTTATCCATTATTTGGATGTTCTTTTCCAGCCTAGGATCTCTCTCTCTCTTTTTTTTTAATCAACTTTCTTTAAGTATAACTTACATACAATAAAATAAAACAAATATATAGGTCAATGAATTGTAATAAATGTATGCATCTGTTTAAGTAATACTCCATTCAAAACATAGAACATAAAAAATACAAAAAAAGAACATTTCCATCACCCCAAAAAAGCTCCCTCAGATATTTTCCTAGTCAACTGCTTTTCACTGTGCCCAGGCAATCATATCCTTTTGGGTCTGTTTCTTTTCCCTCAACACTGTTTTTGAGATTCATCTTTGTTGTGTGTGTCAGTAATGTTTTCTGTTTTTATTTCTGGATATTCTATTTTGTTTACATATCTTAGTTGATTTATCTTTTAATCTGTTATTAGACATTTGGGTTTTTCTGGTTTGGGGCTTTTATAAATAAAAATGCTATGTTGTTGCTGTTTTTCGGCCACATCCTACAACTTGTGGGATCTTAGTTTCCTGACCAGGGATTGAACTCTGGCCCTTGGCATTGAAAGCACTGAATCCTAACCATTGGACCACCAGGGAATTCCCTGAACATTTTTGCATAGGTCTTTTGTGGTCATATATTTTCACTTTGGGGTGAATGTTTAAAAGTGGAAAAGTCCTGGGTCATATAGTAAGTGTAGTTTTAACTTCCAAAAAACTGTCAAACAGTTATTCAAAGTGTTTGTGCCATTTTATGTTCCTACTAGCAATGTCTCAGAGTCCCAGTTACTTCACATTTTTGTCACCACTTACAATGATCTGTTTTGCTTTCAAGTTTTAGCCATTTTAGTGGCCGTGTATGGCTTTTAATTTGGATTTCTTGAATGAAATATTTTGATGGAGAATGTTCTTGAGGTTTTCTTTGACTTTTCTATAGGACTGTAGAATTGTATACACTAATGGAAAATAATTTTTCTCTATATTTAACTTTTTTTCTTTAGGTTTCTTTCAAAGTGATTGAAGACAGTAATTCAAAATGCCTGAAAATCCTGCTACAGGTAAACTAGATATATACTTCTTTCACTAAATTAATTATTCAAAAATGGAATGTAAGATGAGATTTAACTTGTACTCATTATCCTTTTTAAAAAAGATAAACTGCAGGTCCTGCAAGTTCTTGATCGCTTGAAAATGAAATTGCAGGAGAAGGGTGACACTTCGCAGAATGAAAAGCTCTCTCTTTTTTATGAGACACTAAAGAGCCCCCTTTTCAACCAGATACTCACACTTCAACAGTCCATCAAGCAACTGAAAGGGCAAGTAAGTTACCCATCAAGGTTTTACCTGTTGCTGTTATTCAAACCAGCAAAGAAAGATAGAAGGAAATAGATACAGTCTACTCTTAATTCTGCAAAGAGGCTGTATTGGGACTTGTGTGCAGGTAGCATTGGCATAGATAGTTTAAAAATGTTGATAATAAGTTTTGTGTTTGGCTTTGGATTCTAGTTTTTTATACTTATTTATGTAAAGTTCAGATGCTTTGAAAATTCTTAACATTTTCTTCAGAATTACAGGACACATAGCCCCTCTGCTTGGAGTGATATTAAGAGTTTTATCTACTCTTTTGGTTGTTCTATTTTGGGGTCAGGGATGGCAAATTGATTTTAAATAATCTATTCTAGATGCTGAGCTTGAATAGTAGCTATCTTATAGATTAAATATGGGCAGAATTTTAAATGTAGTTAATGTAGCAGAGTTGTTATGTGAAAATTAACAAAATTTGCGGAAAAAAAATGCTTTTTGCTGATAAACCAAAATGCCTATCCATAAATATTTAGCAAGTGATTTTTCTATAGCTAACTAAGGATTAAATTCTGCACATATGTCTTTCTGTGAATTACTTTCTCTAGATCAAAATTTATACCAGAATTTTAGCACTCCCCATATTGAAGATTCTATATTCTGATAATGGAATGAGTACATCACAGCAATGAATGCTATTGGTGGCAATAGAAGTTGGGAAAGATTCCTACAAATCTATCACTCATACTGGACTAAAATTGGACTTAAGCAACTGTTCCATCATAATAACAATCTTTTATGTTTATTTAGTGTGCAGTTATTATGTAAATAATCATATTTTATTCAGTCAGCTATAAAATCCATGTGATTTTTCATATCTGTGTTTTCATAGAGTTTTTATCGGTGTTGATTTTTTTCTGTGAGTCTTATGACATTTGTTCTTCATATTTCCTTTGTTCTATTGTGTTGGTACTTGTATCAGCCAGTGGTATTTTTAAATCAATCAATTAATTAATTTGGGCATACCATGAGGCATGACAGATTTTAGTTCCCTGACCAGGGATTGAACCCATGCTCCCTATATTGGGAGTGCAGAGTCTTAATCTTAACCACTGGACCAACAGGGAAGTCCCTCAGCCAATGATATTTTAAAAATTAACCTCTATTTTTCTTTTTCCTTAGTTTCCCACCTCCCCCCGCCCCCACTAGTGTTTAAGTGGCTTTGCAATACATTTGCTACTAATGGGCAGGTTATTTAATCCCTGTGTGCTTCAGTTTCCATGTTGACAAAATGAAATAAGAGTATCTCTAGGGCTATTGTAAAGATTAAGTGAGATACTATATAGGACTTTGGGTATAGTACTTTACTTATAGCAAGCACTTAATAAATGCTGAGTTACCTTTGAATATACTACCTGCAGATCTTTTGTGTTTCCCCACGTGGAAATGTATGAAAGTGAAAGTTAGTCGCACAGTTGCATCCAACTCTTTGCGATCCCATGGACTGTAGCCTGCCCTGCTCCTCTGTCCATGGAATTCTCGAGGCAAGAGTACAGGAGTAGGTTGCCATTTCCTTCTCCAGGGGATCTTGCTGACCCAGGGATCAAACCTGGGTCTCCTGCATTGCAGGCAGATTCCTTACCAACTGAGCCACAGAAATATATAGATGAATGCAGAAGGGCTCAGGGCCTTACATGCATGTTTATGTGACTGGGCATGTCTGCGTATGTAAAGTATAATGAGCTATATTACATGCTATATTAACCTGAGGTAACGGTAGAGGGCAGGAAATGAGAATAAGTTAAACATTTTGTATAATACTAAATAAAACATTTATAGCCTTATAAACACAGATTCATGTATCTGTATCATTTCTTTCACATGTCTATATTTAGCATGCCATTATACATGTGAGAGATAAAATATAATATTTAATAAATAGAAATACTTCTTGTCTGTAGGTTTCTGTTGATAATTCTCTCTTTTTTTCTCCAACAGCTCAGCCATATACCCTCAGATTGTTCAGCCAACTTTGATTTTTCTAGGAAAGGGTTATTGGTGTTCACGGATGGTGCCATTACTAATGGGAATGCCCACAGGTCCTCTAATAACTTGACTGTATCTGGGTTATTTCCTTGGACTCCAAAGTCAGGAAATGAAGATTTTAACTCAGTCATACAACAGATGGCCCAGGTAAAGTTATATCTTGTCAAGGGACTATTTAGTTTTATTTCTATTGTTGGAGGTTAAAAAAGAAACCTACACTCACACTTTTTGCCTCTAAAATGTGTTACTCTGTATTTTGTTTGTTTGTGTTTTTACATTGTTAGGAGGAGTTGATGCTACTTTCTAATCTGTGAGTTGGAAATTTGTTTAAAATTACATAAGAAAAATATCCATGTGCCTGGTGAGGATAGGTTTTAAGACAATGACTCCAGTCTGACACATCTGTACACTTGTAAGGAAAGAGATTCTCATAGTTTTGATCATAGAAGGAAAAATAATGTGTCTGCCAAAGTAATATAATTCCTTTGAAATTATTTTAAATTTTATATCAAAACAGAATTAATGGGAGTTAAAATTAATATAATTTGGAAAATCTAGTATATATAATTTATAGTATATATAAAATCTAAATGTAATTTGGAAAATTATAATTTGGAAAGTCTAGGAAAACATTTGAAAGTGTAATCCCATTTCATCCTTAGTATCTATTAAAATCAAATGATAGTTGAATTTTTAGATGTGCTAGATTCCTTTATTCACCTTGCCTTCTAACAAGTACCCTAAAAAATGGAACTTGAGTTTGAAAGTTAAAAAGAATCTATTTAAGGTGTGATAGTTAAATAATGTTCTATACCTAATTCCTTTTTTGATTTAATTGCTCTATCCCCTTAATTAGACTAATAATTATTTTTATGTGATGCTTTTATTAGTTGATTACATTTATGAAGTTCTCATGTAATAAATACAATTAATTATTCACCAAAGCAATAAAATACTTGTTTGTCACAGGTAGCCCCATTTGAATAGTGGCCTTTCTGTAATCTTTTGAATTAACCTAATAAAATATTAATTTATCACAATAGAATTAAAAACAGAATCCCAAAAAATGCAGCTGATTCTGATTTAGGTCTCAACACTAGAATATTTTTTGATAAGTCTAGTTTACTTTTCTTATTTAAAAATAATATTTTGCTTCAAGAGAATTTAGAGAAATTCATTATAAAAAGTAACTTAGAATTTACTATAGGAAAAGACATTTTTTCTCAGGAATTTTCATCTAGCTTGGGATTCGTCTCATACTGTGAATGAAGTGTGAAAATATCTCTCCAATTCTCTGAGGTTGCAGAACAGTGCACATGCCCCCTTATGTTCTACTGAAAATAATCAAGTGAGAGGATTTACAGAAATAAATAATTTATTACTGAAATGCTGAGTTTATTTGGTTTCGTAGAAATGACTTAAGAGAAGCTGTTTGGGGGCTATTTACAAAGTAGAAATGTTAGTTCCTTAAAAAGGGCAAATGTAAATTTCATTGACTTTTTAAAAATCCCTCTTCATTAGGGCCGGCAAATCGAATACATAGATATAGAACGGCCTTCAACTGGAGGCCTTGGATTCAGTGTGGTGGCCCTTAGAGGTCAAAATCTGGGAGAAGTCGACATCTTCGTGAAGGAAGTGCAGCCAGGGAGTATAGCTGGCAGGTGAGGAAGCGTGGTCATTTGCTTTTTGCTAATTTTTTTCTAACAATTCTGAAAACATTAAGGAGAATAAGAGACTAGTCATACCAGAACAGTTAACGACAGCAGCTAATGCTTTCCTCTTCTTATGCATTTTTCAGGCCTTTTGCATATATTCTCACATACACTTGTGGCATCAATCTAGCTAGTAGTATCATTATTCCATTTTATAGATGTGAATGTTCAGAGAAGTTCAGTGGTTTCCCTATAGGCACAGAGCTATTAATGCTGGAACCATGATGTGATTCTCAGACTGTCTGATGGCAAAGCTCATGTTCTTTCCATTCCGTCACACTCTCTCACAACTGAATGTGAGACAGCAATGGTTTGATCAGTAAGATGGGCATATTGAAATTTACATTCTACATATTATATTATTTATTAAATGAGATTGTAACAGCTTTTTCATTGGTCATAACATGCTGTTTATTTCACTTATTGTCAACAAAAATCTCCCTGAAGTCTATGTGATTCCCCCTCTGCACTTGTGCCTGAGCTTTATTATTTTAAAGGTTATGTATAAGACCTGTATTTTGTCTCTACTTGACTTCAGCTCTTTTTTTCATATTTTATTTTATTAATATTATTATTTTTTTTACGTTACAATATTGTATTGGTTTTGCTGTATATCAGTATGAATCCACCACGGGTGTACATGTGTTCTGAATCCTGAACCCCTCCTCCCACCTTCCTCCCTGTACCATCCCTCTGGGTCATCCCAGTGCACCAGCCCCAAGCATCCTATATCCTGCATCAAACCTAGACTGGCAATTTGTTTCTTATATGATATTATACATGTTTCAATGCCTGATTTCAACTCTTTAGTTTATTACTTATTTAAAACGCACACTATTCATTATATTATTACTTTTTAAAAATATATATTAGTATTACTGTTGCCTTTTAGAAAGCTAGCGGCAGTAGCATAACTATTACAGAAAATTCAGTCAATAATAATATTTTTGGATTCACGTTATCCACGTATTAGGGGTCAGTTCTAATCTCCTCAACTGAAAATTCAGAAATGATGGATTTTTATGACCTTTGTACCTTTATTCTACAAGCTAATGGAACATTTCCTGAAGTTTGTTCCAAGGAGTTATAGCAGTAGTCAGCTATATATTTATTTTATAATATGCATTTATTTTCATCTGGCTTCTCTTGTTCAACATCACGTTTGTGAAATTCATCAACATGGTTGATTGTAGCACTTCATTCATTTTCATTGTTGTATAGTATTCAACTATACAAATACACTGTGATATATTCATTCATTACACTTAAAGAATTTTTTTAAATTTATTTTTCATTCTGCTGAGTCTTTGTTACTGCATCTGGGCTTTCTCTAGTTGTGGCGAGCAGGGGCCACTCTTCGTTGGAAAGTGGACTTCTTTCCAAGTCCACTTGGACTTCTCATTGTGGTGGCCTCTCTTGTTGCAGAGCATGGGCTCTAGAGCGCACGGGCTCTAGATCACACAGGCTCAGTAGTTGTGGTGTACAGGCTTAGGTGCCCTGACATGTGGGATTTTTCTAGACCAGGGATCGAACCTGTGTTCCCTGCATTGGCAGGTGGATTCTTAACCATTGGACCACCAGTGAAGTCCAGTAGTCAATTATATCTGAGAAACTCAATCCTCTGTTTGGAGATTAGATATACATACCTCAGTTCAGTTCAATTCAGTTCAGTCACTCAGTCGTGTCCTACTCTTTGTGACCCCATGAATCGCAGCATGCCAGGCCTCCCTGTCCATCACCAACTCCTGGAGTTCACTCAGACTCACGTCCATCGAGTCAGTGATGCCATCCAGGCATCTCATCCTCTGTCGTCCCCTTCTCCTCCTGCCCCCAATCCCTCCCAGCATCAGAGTCTTAGGATAGTCATATAATTTATTGTCCAAGTTGGGACATTTTGTTGGAGAGTTAGAGGCTGTGCCATTAATATGACCCTGAGACAGGAGGTATAATTAGGACTATTCTGGCAAAGCTAGGCAATCCAGGGTAAACTGGACTTAGAGTCACTTGACAGCAGCTTATTTAAGGCTACGGAGTCCCTTGACAAAAAGCCTACTTAACTTTGATTGACTCAGATTTTCTTTTTAATTTTTTTTGACTTAAGAATCATTATTGGGATATAATTCACATAATGTAAGTGTCACCATTTTGGGGTATGTAATTCAGTGGCTTTAGCGTATTTTCAATGTTGTTAACCATTTTGTGGTCCATTCTTACGTCTCAATTACCCTCTACTAATAGGTCTGTAAGTACAATCTGAGGTGAGCACTTCTGAAAAGAAGAGTTCCATATTTGAGTGTGTAAAGACTTGTCCCCACAGCTAAGTAGTCAGGGAGCTTTCTGGAACCAGTGGTGCTTAGGGGAAATTTGAGAGGCAACAGTGGAGTCTCCAGAGGGCAGAAGGTGCTGGGGAGAGGAGTAGGTACTTTACCTAAAGCCCTGAGAAGAGGTGGAACACAGCTCATATCTTAGGAGTGTGTCTGGTGTTTAGCTGATGTGGTAGCTTAGTGCAAGGCAGTGCAAAAAGTCGCTAGAGAGAGGTAGAGGCCAGCCATGCAGGACCTTCTGGATCATTTTAAATGGTCTTTCTTTCTTCTGAGGATTCTCCACATAGAACTGTGTTATATCAGGAGCTTACTGAACACCCTTTGGCTCTTGAAGTCATGGAAATCCATTATTTCTGAATGTTGCAGTGGAGAGAAAAGAACTGGTCTCACCCTGAATGCACACTGTAAATTCATTTATATATGTAGTAGGAGAGAGTTAAATTATAAATAATAGTAGGAGTAAAATGAGTTCAGCTTTAGAATGCATCAAAATAATATTTGCCAGAAGACTTCTGCAGTTTGTTTATTTTGGGTGAAGTTTATATTCCCTAAGCAGATAATGACTGGAAAGAAATGAGATGTCCTGGCAGTCTACTGGGTAGAGGAAAAGGTAGATTAAAATAGAATTGATTTCCAGAAAATAGGAAATTTTAGTGTGAGTAAATTAAGGACCAATGTATTGCAAGATGAGTTATTAATATATCAGGGTCAAAAAGATTCAAGAGTAACTCACTCATTTGGGATTAATTAAGAAATTTCCCTTAATGAATAAGCTGTGAGTAGGAATTTAGGTGAAGAAGTTAGAGGAAGGAGGATGTGGGAGATAGGAAAATGGAAGGTGATTCCTGGATATTGTCATGGAGAGGTCCTATTTAAAAATAAATGTTCCTTAAAAAAAAAAAAAAAAGATTTCTTCAGGACTAGGGAGAAGTTCACAAGCAACATTTTCAATGTTAAAAAATATATATTTCAAAATTATGAAGATCATTATGAAAGTAATACATGGCTATAATATAAAATATAGAAATATATTAACTCCTCCTATACACCAAAAAGCTCCTGGACTTTGACTACCCTGAGACAACTGTAGGAAACACATTGGAATGTTTTTTTTGGCTGCACCGTGTCACTTGCATAATGTTAGTTTCCCAACTAGAAATTGAACCCAGGCCACAGCCGTGAAAGTGCTGAGTCCTAACCACTGGACTGTTGAGAAATTCACTAGAACATTTTCTTTTTATATAGACAAGGTCTTAAAGTATGTACAATTTTATATCACACTCTTGTTCTCTAATATAAGCCTTTCCTAATATAATAAAAGGATATATATAAGCAACATTTTTAATGCAGTGTGATCTACTGTAAGAGCCAACCACAATTTTGGCATCAAAAATGAAATAACCAATTTGTTAGTTCCAAAGGAGAGTAGACAATGGCACCCACTCCAGTACTCTTGCCTGGAAAATCCCATGGATGGAGGAGCCTGATAGGCTGTGGTCCATGGGGTCGCTAAGAGTTGGGCACGACTGAGTGACTTCACTTTCACTTTTCACTTTCATGCATTGGAGAAGGAAATGGCAACCCACTCCAGTGTTCTTGCCTGGAAAATCCCAGGGACAGGGGAGCCTGGTGGGCTGCCGTCTATGGGGTCGCACAGAGTCGGACACGACTGAAGTGACTTAGCAGCAGTAGCAAGGAGAGTATAAAACATATGAGTCCCTCTTCTCAGGAAGCTTAAAATCTAGTAGAGGAGGATGTAGCTAGCTCTGTGGACAGCGCACTTAGTAAAAATGAACGCTCAGTGAGTGATAAGCAAGTAGCTCAGAGCATCATGATAATGAGGTGAGTGATGAAGAGACAGGAGACAGAAGCAAAGACACTTTATTGCAACATGGAGGGTGGATTGAATTTGGCTGAGTGGAGGGGAAGGGCATTAGAGATAGAGAAAACCATTTCCACAAAAGCAGGAAATACCAGACATGTTTGAGAGGAAAAGAGTAGATCAGGATAGTTGGAAAAGGGGTTTATATATAGAGAGAGGAAGCCAAGTTAGAAGAGTACTTTGGGGCCAAATGGGGCCTTTGAATACCAGTCAAGTTTACATTGTGTCCTAGAGGTCAGGAGCTACCGAATTCTGGTCCTGGATGAAGTTTTGCTGAATCTGCTGCTGTGACCTGAGAAAAGCATAAGGGTGATATAATGAATTTTCATAATTCTAAATTTATGAATTATACTTCTCTGTTCTGAGATGAATCCCTTCTCGAGAGATTTTTACTTTTGAAGGTTAAAGAAGTTCTTTTATGAAATAGTCATGGCAAAATTCTTTCCTTTGACGCTCCGCTCCTTACTGGCCAACAACCATAGACGTCATTATATACTTTTGAGATGAGAAATACCGGCACAGTTCAGTTCAGTTCAGTCGCTCAGTCGTGTCCAACTCTTTGCGACTCCATGGACTGCAGCACGCCAGGCCTCCCTGTCCATCATCAACTCCCAGAGTTTACTCAAACTCATGTCCATTGAGTAAGTGATGCCATCCAACCATTTCATCCTCGCCTTCAATCTTTCCCAGCATCAGGGTCTTTTCAAATGAGTCAGCTCTTCGCATCAGGTGGCCAGTGTATTGGAGTTTCAGCTTCAACATCAGTCCTTCCAATGAATATTCAGGACTGATTTCCTTGAGGATTGACTGGTTGGATCTCCTTGCAGATTCAGCACAGGAGAGCCTAGAAAAATAAACCTTGAGTAATTTTGCAAGTCAGGCTTTAGGTATTAGATATGGATCTCAGTTAGATGGTTGACATTGAGAACAGAAGGGAGAGATGGGTGGATACAACAGAGATAAAGATAAGAAGGAACTGTGGAGATAATAAAGAGAAGGAGGAGTGTTTAGGAGAAAATGAAGTCACATATAGTAAACCAGAGTAAATCCTATTCTTCGTATGCTCTTTAAGAAGTTACAGAGTATGGTTTACAGTCAGACTCTTAGATAAGATGCTAAACTCCCTTTAATTTCTTACATGTAAAATTTAACTAAAGTACTTTAAAAGGTGATTGTAAAGACTAAAGTAGATAATGCCTGTAAAGCATTTAGCAGAGTTTCTGGCTCCTAATAAGTGCTCAATAAATATTAACTATATTGAACATTTCTGGAGGAGGGCATGGCAAGCCAGTCCAGTATTATTTGATACTTGAATATTCAAGACTGATTTCCTTGAGGATTGACTGGTTTGAACTCCTTGCAGTCCAAGGGACTCTCAGGAGTCTTCTCCAGCACCACAGTTCAAAAACATCAATTCTTTGGTGCTCAGCTTTCTTTATAGTCCAATTCTCATATCCAAACATGACTACTGGAAAAACCATAGCTTTGACTAGACGGACCCTTGTTGGTAACCAGTCCTCTTGCCTAGAAAATCCCATGGATGGAGGAGCCTAGTGGGCTACAGTCCATGGGGTCACAAAGAGTCAGACACGACTGAGGGACTTCACTTTCTTTTTTGGTAAAGTAATGCTTTGTAATATGCTGTCTAGGTTTGTCATAGCTTTTCTTCCAAGGAGGAAGTATCTTTTAATTTCATGGCTGCAATCACCATATGCAGTGATTTTGGAGCCCAAGAAAATAGTCTCTCACTGTTTCCATTGTTTCTCCATCTTCTTGCCATGAAATGATGGGACTGGATGCCATAATCTTTGTTTTCTGAATGTTGAGGTTTTAGCCAGCTTTTTCACTCTCCTCTTTCATTTTCATCAAGAGGCTCTAGTTCTTCAATTTCTGCCATAAGGGTGGTGTCATCTCCATATCTGAGGTTATTGATATTTCTCCCTGCAATCTTGATTCCAGCTTGCGCTTCATCCAGGCCAGCATTTCACATGATGTACTTTGCATATAAGTTAAATAAGCAGGGTGACAATATACAGCCTTGACCTACTCCTTTCCCGATTTGGAACCAGTCTGTTGTTCCATGTCCAGTTCTAACTATTGCTTCTTGACTTGCATACAGATTTCTCAGGGGGAAGGTCAGGTGTTCTGTTATTCCCATCTCTTGAAGAATTTTTCACAGTTTGTCAAGATCCACACAGTCAAAGGCTTTAGCCTATTCAATAAAGGAGAAGTAGATGTTTTTCTGGAACTCTTTTGCTTTTTCAATGATCCAATGGATGTTGGTAATTTGATTTCTGGTTCTTCTGCCTTTTCTAAATCCAGCTTGAACATCTGGAAGTTCATGGTTCATGTACTGTTGAAGCCTGGCTTGGAGAATTTTGAATATTACTTTGTTAGCATGTGAAATGTGTACAATTGTGCGGTAGTTTGAACATCTTTGGACTTTGCCTTTCTTTGGGATTGGAATGAAAAGTGACCTTTTCCAGTCCTGTAGCCTGGAATTTGGCTGAATTTTCCAAATTTGCTGGCATATTGAGTGCAGCACTTTCACAGCATCATCTTTTAGGATTTGAAATAGCTCAACTGGAAATCCATCATCTCCACTAGCTTTGTTCCTACATAGTCCACCGGAGAAGGGAATGGCAAACCACTTTGGTATTCTTGCCTTGAGGACATATGTATCCCTATGGCTGATTCATGTTGATGTATGGCAGAAACCAATTAAAATAAATCAATTTAAAAAATATTAACTATAATAGCACTTTTTTCCCTTAAGATTTTGCTGATTTCTTTTTTAAAATATCCTTTTTTCCTTGGTTTTCAGCTGGGGATTGGTGATGGGAAGGAGATAAGGGCTCAGATATAGATTTGGAAATAATCTCTCTTGCTTTTCAAGGAGAGTTTAGCTTCTATTGACAAATGTTGGAGAAGTTAGGGACAATGGAGATGGGGTGAATCTGCTAGAGTGGAGGTTACTGGTGACCATGTAGCCCTATATGGTACATGGAGAAGTCAGATTGGAAGGAGTTCAGGGGTACAGGGTAGTGCCGCAATGAGGACAATGCCTGTACTTGCAAAACTTTAGCACTGGGGCCCTATACATTGTTTTTGCTTATTTTCCAGCCAAATGGCTTTTAAAATGGTGTGGTGTGTAGGGATGCACTACTTAATTGGTTAATTAGCTAATAAGTGCTTTGATGAAAAGCACTCTGAAGAGCTCTGTTACATTATGCAATTAAATATTTCAATAATTGTGTTACGTGAAGTAGTACCATAAGGTATAAACTACTTGAATAATACATCTTGAAAACCAGGCCATTTGGATGGGAGGGGAGTTTGGGGGAGAATAGATACATGTATATGTATGGCTGAGTCACTTTGCTGTTCCACCTGAAACTATCGCAACATTGTTAATCGGCTGTACTCTAATATAAAATAGAAAGTTAGAAAAATCTGGCTGTTATATCACTTACTATTTTCTTCTATCATCAAGGGATCAAAGGTTAAGGGAAAATGATCAGATATTGGCTATTAATCACACACCACTGGATCAGAACATTTCCCACCAGCAAGCAATTGCATTGTTACAAGAAACCACTGGATCTTTGCGTCTAGTCGTGGCCAGGGAGCCAGTCCACACAAAAAGCAGCATTTCTACCAGCCTACCTGATGCAAATCTGCCTGACACAGTGAGTTGCAAATTTGGAAAAATCCTTAATTTTCAATCATACCTTCATTTTTTAATAAGTGTAAAGATATTTAGAAGATGTCATTTTACTTGTCATAGTTCAAGAAAGATTACATCTCCAAAGACAGCATTGGCATGTTAAACAAGATAGTTCATGAACAGTTTTTGTTGTGTTTTTCAGCGTCCTCTGATTCTCCTTGTTTAAGGTTATTATTTAACGTAGGGGGTAATTTATAGTATTGGGTGTAATTTGTTTGGTAATGGAAAGAGTTCCTTGGTCATGTAACCACTTAACTAATTAAGCTGAAACTCTAGTACATTTGCTGCCTCATGTGAAGAGTTGACTCATTGGAAAAGACTCTGATGCTGGGAGGGATTGGGGGCAAGAGGAGAAGGGGACGACAGAGGATGAGATGGCTGGATGGCATCACCAACTCAATGGACATGAGTCTGAGTGAACTCCAGAAGTTGGTGATGGACAGGGAGGCCTGGCATGCTGTGATTCATGGGGTCACAAAGAGTTGGACACAACTGCGCGACTGAACTGAACTGAATTAAGCTAGAAATTTTTATTAGAGATTTACTATGAGTATCTTAAGATTTGGTTATTTGCTTTAAAAATATTATTTTTATAAATTGGATTTTTTATGCCTAGATTATGGATACTGCAAAATTACAGAAGTGTGTGTGTGTGTGTGTGTGTGGATGTGTACTGAACAATTTAAAAGAATAAAAGTTTTTAAAAAAAGAATAAAAGTTTATGTTCCTTTGGGAATCTTTAAACTTGCTTTGTAACATTTCACAGCTTTTGACCTGCATCTTCAGAACACAATCTAATAAATCTTATTTTCTTATAACACTAAGTGCTGGCTGATTTATTTAATTTTCATTCATTAGGAAAAAGAAAAAATAGACTTTCTGGGTACAGTACAAGGTCACAACACTAATGTACAGACATTTTCCCTATTGTAATCAGTAATATTTATACAACACAATTTACATAATAAATGGAATGAACAAAGTGGGAAGTTGCTTAGCATAGTGGTTAAGGAGTCCGGAGTCAGGCTAAGGTGAGTTCAAGTCCAGCTCTTCATAACTGAGTCTTACTGGGCAGATGCTTTGAATTCTCCACACCTCAGTTTCATCATCTGTTGCTTGGAAGTTAATACCAAAGTGTCTAGTTCACAGAGATGTTGTCTAGTTCACAGAGATGTTGTGAGGATTAAATGAGATTGCATTAAATGTGAGGCTTAAATGAGAATGCATGTGAAGAGCTAAGCATAGTGCATGGGGCAGAATATTAACTGCTGTCCCTAATTCAGGCAGTTTTAGCAAACATTGTTGCTTCCTGGATACTAGATATTGTGCCAGGTGTGAATCTATTAGATATTCCTGATAACTCTGGTTATTTTCAACATTGTGTAATAACTTTCCAATTTAGTATAAGAGAAAAACTAAGTATGTCCTAATGTCTTGAGAGGTAGACTTTTGCCCTGCAGGTGAATTATGTGGATTTAATGTATACTTCTGATGGAGCCTGCTGTTAGAGGAAACATGCTATGTCTTTTAGTCTGATTTTGTATAATCCTTTTGCCAATATCTTCAGTTGGGTCTACATTTCTTCTCCTTCAGAGTCTCTTCAATCATTCTGATCACTCTGTCCTCCTTACCATCTTATGCTTCACACTGCTGCCAGATTCTTTCTAAATCACTGTTTTGCTCCTGTTGTTTCCTCTTCTAAAACCTTCATTTATTCTCTTTATCTAAGCCTAGCTTTGTTCTTAAATTTCCCTTTTGCTTGAATGTATTTTTTCTTTGTAGAGCAATTAAAATGCTGCCTTTTCCTTGAAAGTGTTAGTCGCTCAGTCATGTCCAACTCCTTGCCCGTGAGGCTCCTCTGGCCATGGAATTCTCCAGGCAAGAATACTGGAGTGCGTTGCCTTTTTTCCTTGAAGTCTTTCATAATTTTTCATTGGATTTGACCTCTTGTCTCTATAGCCCTCCCATCTTTATAGTATTTTATGATTCTCTTTTAATTCAGATAAACACATATTTATTGGTTCCTACTAGATGATTGGCACTGTGCTAGGTATCATACATAGACAGGGGAATGAGGCAATGTGTTTCTGTCAGCTTGGAGCTACAGTGTCTTATGATCCAATATTCTGTCTTGTATTTTAATTGTTTATGTTTTAGTTTACCTCTCTACCAGGTTATAAAATCCTTAAGAGGATCTCTGATCCTATAGAAATCATCTCTGAGTCACTAGAAAGTTGACTTGATTAATTACATGAATGAATATTAAATTTTTTTGGCATATCTGTTACTCTAATAATTACTGTATTGGTAAGCAATGAATGTATGTGTTTTTACTAACACTTTGATTTTTGCTTGCTATTACTTTGCAGATTCGTTGGGGTCATATTGAAGATGTTGAGCTCATTAATGATGGCTCTGGATTAGGTTTTGGAATCGTTGGGGGAAAATCAAGTGGTGTCGTTGTAAGAACTATAGTTCCTGGAGGATTAGCAGATCGAGTAAGTTGACCTTCTTTGATTTCATTTTGGTTTTATACAATTTAAATTGTACAGCTTAAAATGTAATTATATAACATGGGTTACTAGAATTATGATTCTGTAACCAGAACTTAAGGATAGCTAAAAATGTTTTTTTTCTATAAGTGTTAATGTGTACTCACTCTGCTATATTTTAAAAAGCTCCTAAATCAACTTTTTTCAGTGTGTGTGTATGGTTTTTTTTTTTTTGCCCTGTGATTGACAGTCATCTTGACTCTATCAAAAGACAATATTTTTTATTGAAAGGAATCATTAATGGGTATGGCATTCTGAGTATCTATGTTATTTTCTCCCTGTGTATCTCTCAAGGGTGTAAATGTTAAGATCAGATAGTACAATGATTATAAAATTTTATCCCAATATTGCATGAGATAAATTTCACGAGAATTATAATTTTTTGACAGTATAAATAAAAATACTACCCTTTATGATTTAGCAGTGTTTAAACTGAAAGTGGGCCATTTAAAAATTTATTAACTATTTGTGCTTAGTTTTACATCGAAGAAAATGTTAAGTACTACAGTGAATTTTTAAAAAGCACTTTAGAAATTTGAAGCTACTTAATAATGAGTTCATGTTGCATAGACTGTCCATGATAATCAGTATGACATGTAAATTGTATGGGTTCACATCTTTGTTGTTGCTGTTTGGTCACTAAGTTGTGTCTGACTCTTTTGCTACCCTATAAACTGGGGCCTGCCAGGCTCCTCTGTCCATAGGATTTATGTCTAGTTACATAGACATTTATTCCTTCATATAAAATATTAATGAAAACATATAAACATAAAAGTATCAATAAATGTGAACATACAGAGTATTAGTAAAAAACATATAAAGTATCAATAAAAATGAACTTCCTGTGCATGTATAGCTTTGAGGCAAACTTCTCAGCTCCCTATTTCTAGTCAAGATGGTTTCTTCTTATACAAACTGTGGAGCTACGAATATTCCTATTATTCTTTCAGCAGCTAAGTTTATTTACTTAGCATAATGGCTTTCAGAGTTTTGTCTGTGGGCCCTGAGGGTCCCTGAGTTTCTTGCAGGGGGTTTATAAGATCAAAATGACTTACATAATAATACTAAGATGTATTAGCCTTTTCACCATGTTGACGTTTGCACTGATGCTGAGTAAGCAGTGGTAGACTAGGCCTGCCGTTCCCTTTGTATGTATTAGAGCAATGGCACCGAGCTGTACTAGGACTCACTGCTTTCTTCTTTACCATGTGCTGCAACAACAAAAATGGCAGTTTCACTTTAAAAAGTGCAATAAAAACTAATTTAAGTAGAGTTTGACCTTTAAGTGCATGTGTTTTTAATATTGTGTTGCAGAATGGAGTATATTCTGCCATACACTGAAGTATGGTGGTTGTCTTGAGGAAAAACATTTGTGAGACAAAGTGGCCACTTTTTAATATGGAACAGCATTTTAATTTTTAAAGTTTATTATATTTTTTAGTTTTTTGCCTTTATTTACAGAATTTTTGGGATTTAATTTTTTTTAGATGTATTATTTTAGTTTTAGGTGTACAGAATAATGATGTGCACTGAGTCTAATTAACGTCCATTACCACATAGTTAAAATTTTTTTTCTTGTGAAAAGAGCTTTTAAGATCTACTCTCTTAGCAGCTTTCAGGTATACAATACAGCATTTTCACCTATAGTCACCGTGCTATGGTTTACATCCCTATGGTTTACTTATTTTATAGCTGAAATTTTGTTTCTTTTGACCTTCTTCATCCATTTTGCCCACCTTGCACCCTGCCTCCCCAGCAGCTGCCAATCTAGAATGTTATTTTTATTTTTGAAAGAATAACTGATAGAAAAATTATTATTCAGCCTTGGCTATCTGGTAGACGTTTCCTTGAAATGAATGAAGTAAGCCTGTTACTTAAAGGAAAATAGCTAGCAGCATTTGTTACTGATGATAATTTGAATTTTCAAGCAGAAATTAGAATTTTAGAAAA
Organism: Budorcas taxicolor; assembly: GCF_023091745.1. Lineage (NCBI taxonomy): Eukaryota > Metazoa > Chordata > Mammalia > Artiodactyla > Bovidae > Budorcas > Budorcas taxicolor. The sequence continues at coordinate 83,954,329 of NC_068912.1, read as the reverse complement.
TATTTCTCTGATTAGATTCTTAGTGATATTCAGTTCAGTTCAGTTCAGCCACTCAGTCATGTCCGACTCTTTGCAACCCCATGAAGCACAGCACAACAGGCCTCCCTGTCCATCACCAATTCCCGGAGTTCCCTCAAACCCTTGTCCATTGTGTTGGTGATGCCATCGAGCCATCTCATCCTCCGTCATCCCCTTCTCCTCTTGCCCTCAATCTTTCCCAGCATCAGGGTCTTTTCAAATGAGTCAGCTCTCTGCATTAGGTGGCCAAAATATTGGAGTTTCAACTTCAACATCAGTCCCTCCAAAGAACACCCAGGACTAATCTCCTTTAGATGGACTGGTTGGACCTCCTTGCAGTCCAAGGGACTCTCAAGAGTCTTTTCCAACACCACAGTTCAAAAGCATCAATTCTTCGGTGCTCAGCTTTCTTTATAGTCCAACTCTCACATCCATACATGACCACTGGAAAAACCATAGCCTTGACTAGACAGACCTTTGTTGGCAAAGTAATGTCTCTTCTTTTCAATATGCCATCTAGGTTGGTCATAACTTTCCTTCCAAGGTGCAGGCGTCTTTTAATGTCATGGCTGCAGTCACCATCTGCAGTGATTTTGGAGCCCAGAAAAATAAAGTCTGATACTGTTTCCACTGTTTCCCCATCTATTTGCCATGAAGTGATGGGACTGGATGCCATGATCTTCGTTTTCTGAATGTAGAGCTTTAAGCCAACTTTTTCACTCTCCTCTTTCACTTTCATCAAGAGGCTTTTTAGTTCCTCTTCACTTTCTGCCATAAGGGTGGTGTTATCTGCATATCTGAGGTTATTGATATTTCTCCCAGCAATCTTGATTCCAGCTTGTGGTTCTTCCAGCCCAGCATTTCTCATGATGTACTCTGTATATAAATTAAATAAGCAGGGTGACAATACACAGCCTTGACGTACTCCTTTCCTGATTTGGAACCAGTCTGTTGTTCCATGTCCAGTTCTAACTGTTGCTTCCTGGCCTGTATACAGGTTTCTCAAGAGACAGGTCAGGTCGTCTGGTATTCCCATCTCTTTCAGAATTTTCCACAGTTTACTGTGATCCACACAGTCAAAGTCTTTGGCATAGTCAATAAAGCAGAAATAGATGTTTTTCTGGAACTCTCTTGCTTTTTCCATGATCCAGCAGTTGTTAGCAATTTGCTCTCTGGTTCCTCTGCCTTTCCTAAAGCCAGCTTGAACATCTGGAGGTTCACAGTTCACATTTTGCTGAAGCCTGGCTTGGAGAATTTTTCTTTGTTGGCAAAGTAATGCCTCTTTTTTATTTATTTATTTTTTTAAATTTTAAAATCTTTAATTCTTACATGTGTTCCCAAACATGACCCCCCCCCCCCACCTCCCTCCCCATAACATCTCTGTGGGTCATCCCCATGCACCAGCCCCAAGCATGCTGTATCCTGCGTCAGACATAGACTGGCGATTCAATTCTTACATGATAGTATACATGATAGAATGCCATTCTCCCAAATCATCCCACCCTCTCCCTCTCCCTCTGAGTCCAAAAGTCCGTTATACACAGCTGTGTCTTTTTTCCTGTCTTGCATACAGGGTCGTCATTGCCATCTTTCTAAATTCCATATATATGTGTTAGTATACTGTATTGGTGTTTTTCTTTCTGGCTTACTTCACTCTGTATAATCGGCTCCAATTTCATCCATCTCATCAGAACTGAATCAAATGAATTCTTTTTAACGGCTGAGTAATACTCCATTGTGTATATGTACCACAGCTTTCTTATCCATTCATCTGCTGATGGACATCTAGGTTGTTTCCATGTCCTGGCTATTATAAACAGTGCTGCGATGAACATTGGGGTACATGTGTCTCTTTCAATTCTGGTTTCCTCGGTGTGTATGCCCAGCAGTGGGATTGCTGGGTCATAAGGTAGTTCTATTTGCAATTTTTTAAGGAATCTCCACACTGTTCTCCATAGTGGCTGTACTAGTTTGCATTCCCACCAACAGTGTAGGAGGGTTCCCTTTTCTCCACACCCTCTCCAGCATTTATTGCTTGCAGATTTTTGGATCACAGCCATTCTGACTGGTGTGAAGTGGTACCTCATTGTGGTTTTGATTTGCATTTCTCTAATAATGAGTGATGTTGAGCATCTTTTCATGTGTTTGTTAGCCATCCATATGTCTTCTTTGGAGAAATGTCTATTTAGTTCTTTGGCCCATTTTTTGATTGGGTCATTTATTTTTCTGGAATTGAGCTGCAGGAGTTGCTTGTATATTTTTGAGATTAGTTGTTTGTCAGTTGCTTCATTTGCTATTATTTTCTCCCATTCAGAAGGCTGTCTTTTCACCTTGCTTATATTTTCCTTTGTTGTGCAGAAGCTTTTAATTTTAATTAGATCCCATTTGTTTATTTTTGCTGTTATTTCCAGAGTTCTGGGAGGTGGATCATAGAAGATCCTGCTGTGATTTATGTCTGAGAGTGTTTTGCCTATGTTCTCCTCTAGGAGTTTTATAGTTTCTGGTCTTACATTTAGATCTTTAATCCATTTTGAGTTTATTTTTGTGTGCGGTATTAGAAAGTGATCTAGTTTCATTCTTTTACAGGTGGTTGACCAGTTTTCCCAGCACCACTTGTTAAAGAGATTGTCTTTACTCCATTGTATATTCTTGCCTCCTTTGTCAAAGATAAGGTGTCCATAGGTGTGTGGATTTATCTCTGGGCTTTCTATTTTGTTCCATTGATCTATATTTCTGTCTTTGTGCCAGTACCATACTGTTTTGATGACTGTGGCTTTGTAGTAGAGCCTGAAGTCAGGCAAGTTGATTCCTCCAGTTCCATTCTTCTTTCTCAAGATTGCTTTGGCAATTTGAGGTTTTTTGTATTTCCATACATATCTTGAAATTATTTGTTCTAGTTCTGTGAAAAATATGGCTGGTAGCTTGATAGGGATTGCATTGAATCTGTAGATTGCTTTGGGTAGTGTACTCATTTTCACTATATTGATTCTTCTGATCCATGAACATGGTATATTTCTCCACCTATTAGTGTCCTCTTTGATTTCTTTCATCAGTGTTTTATAGTTTTCTATATATAGGTTTTTAGTGTCTTTGGGTAGATATATTCCTAAGTATTTTATTCTTTTCATTGCAATGGTGAATGGAATTGTTTCCTTAATTTCTTTTTCTACTTTCTCATTATTAGTGTATAGGAATGCAAGGGATTTCTGTGTGTTGATTTTATATCCTGCAACTTTACTATATTCATTGATGAGCTCTAGTAATTTTCTGGTGGAGTCTTTAGGGTTTTCCATGTAGAGGATCATGTCATCTGCAAACAGTGAGAGTTTTACTTCTTCTTTTCCAATTTGGATTCCTTTTATTTCTTTTTCTGCTCTGATTGCTGTGGCCAAAACTTCCAGAACTATGTTGAATAGTAGCAGTGAAAGTGGACACCCTTGTCTTGTTCCTGACTTTAGGGGAAATGCTTTCAATTTTTCACCATTGAGGATAATGTTTGCTGTGGGTTTGTCATATATAGCTTTTATTATGTTGAGGTATGTTCCTTCTATTCTTGCTTTCTGGAGAGTTTTTATCATAAATGGATGTTGAATTTTGTCAAAGGCCTTCTCTGCATCTATTGAGATAATCATATGGTTTTTATTTTTCAATTTGTTAATGTGGTGAATTACATTGATTGATTTGCGGATATTGAAGAATCCTTGCATCCCTGGGATAAAGCCCACTTGGTCATGGTGTATGATCTTTTTAATGTGTTGTTGGATTCTGATTGCTAGAATTTTGTTGAGGATTTTTGCATCTATGTTCATCAGTGATATTGGCCTGTAGTTTTCTTTTTTTGTGACATCTTTGTCAGGTTGTGGTATTAGGGTGATGGTGGCCTCATAGAATGAGTTTGGAAGTTTACCTTCCTCTGCAATTTTCTGGAAGAGTTTGAGTAGGATAGGTGTTAGCTCTTCTCGAAATTTTTGGTAGAATTCAGCTGTGAAGCCGTCTGGACCTGGCCTTTTGTTTGCTGGAAGATTTCTGATTACTGTTTCAATTTCCGTGCTTGTGATGGGTCTGTTAAGATTTTCTATTTCTTCCTGGTTCAGTTTTGGAAAGTTGTACTTTTCTAAGAATATGTCCATTTCTTCCACGTTGTCCATTTTATTGGCATACAACTGCTGATAGTAGTCTCTTATGATCCTTTGTATTTCTGTGTTGTCTGTTGTGATCTCTCCATTTTCATTTCTAATTTTATTGATTTGATTTTTCTCTCTTTGCTTCTTGATGAGTCTGGCTAGTGGTTTGTCAATTTTATTTATCCTTTCAAAGAACCAGCTTTTGGCCTTGTTGATTTTTGCTATGGTCTCTTTTGTTTCTTTAGCATTTATTTCTGCCCTAATTTTTAAGATTTCTTTCCTTCTACTACCTCTGGGGTTCTCCAATTCTTCCTTTTCTAGTTGCTTTAGTTGTAGAGTTAGGTTATTTATTTGACTTTTTTCTTGTTTCTTGAGGTATGCCTGTATTGCTATGAACTTTCCTCTTAGCACTGCTTTTATAGTGTCCCACAGGTTTTGGGTTGTTGTGTTTTCATTTTCATTAGTTTCTATGCATATTTTGATTTCTTTTTTGATTTCTTCTGTGATTTGTTGGTTATTCAGAAGTGTGTTGTTCAACCTCCATATGTTGGAATTTTTAGTAGTTTTTCTCCTGTAATTGAGATCTAATCTTAATGCATTATGGTCAGAAAAGATGCTTGGAATGATTTCGATTTTTTTGAATTTATCAAGTTTAGATTTATGGCCCAGGATGTGATCTATCCTGGAGAAGGTTCCATGAGCACTTGAAAAAAAGGTGAAATTCATTGTTTTGGGGTGAAATGTCCTATAGATATCAATTATGTCTAATTGATCTAATGTATCATTTAAAGTTTGTGTTTCTTTGTTAATTTTCTGTTTAGTTGATCTGTCCATAGGTGTGAGTGGGGTATTAAAGTCTCCCACTATTATTGTGTTATTGTTGATTTCCCCTTTCATACTTGTTAGCATTTGTCTTACATATTGCGGTGCTCCTATATTGGGTGCATATATATTTATAATTGTTATATCTTCTTCTTGGATTGATCCTTTGATCATTATGTAGTGGCCTTCTTTGTCTCTTTTCACAGTCTTTGTTTTAAAGTCTATTTTATCAGATATGAGTATTGCCACTCCTGCTTTCTTTTGGTCTCTATTTGCATGGTATATCTTTTTCCAGCCCTTCACTTTCAGTCTGTATGTGTCTCTTGTTTTGAGGTGGGTCTCTTGTAAGCAGCATATAGAGGGGTCTTGTTTTTGTATCCATTCAGCCAGTCTTTGCCTTTTGGTTGGGGTGTTCAACCCATTTACGTTTAAGGTAATTATTGATAAGTATGATCCCGTTACCATTTACTTTATTTTTTTGGGTTCGGGTTTATACACCCTTTTCGTGTTTCCTGTCTAGAGAATATCCTTTAGAATTTGTTGGAGAGGTGGTTTGGTGGTGCTGAATTCTCTCAGCTTTTGCTTGTCTGTAAAGCTTTTGATTTCTCCTTCGTATTTGAATGAGATCCTTGCTGGGTACAGTAATCTGGGCTGTAGGTTATTGTCTTTCATCACTTTAAGTATGTCTTGCCATTCCCTCCTGGCCTGAAGAGTTTCTATTGAAAGATCAGCTGTTATCCTTATGGGAATCCCCTTGTGTGTTATTTGTTGTTTTTCCCTTGCTGCTTTTAATATTTGTTCTTTGTGTTTGATCTTTGTTAATTTGATTAATATGTGTCTTGGGGTGTTTCGCCTTGGGTTTATCCTATTTGGAACTCTCTGTGTTTCTTGGACTTGGGTGATTATTTCCTTCCCCATTTTAGGGAAGTTTTCAACTATTATCTCCTCAAGGATTTTCTCATGATCTTTCTTTCTGTCTTCTTCTTCTGGGACTCCTATAATTCGAATGTTGGAGCGTTTCATATTGTCCTGGAGGTCTCTGAGATTGTCCTCATTTCTTTTAATTCGTTTCTCTTGTTTCCTCTCTGATTCATTTATTTCTACCATTCTATCTTCTATTTCACTAATCCTATCTTCTGCCTCCGTTATTCTACTATTTGTTGCCTCCAGAGTGTTTCTGATCTCATTTATTGCGTTATTCATTATATTTTGACTCTTTTTTATTTCTTCTAGGTACTTGTTAAACCTTTCTTGCATCTTCTCAATCCTTGTCTCTAGGCTATTAATCTGTGATTCCATTTTGATTTCAAGATTTTGGATCATTTTCACTATCAATATTCGGAATTCCTTCTCAGGTAGATTCCCTACTTCTTCCTCTTTTGTTTGGTTTGGTGGGCAACTCTCCTGTTCCTTTACCTGCTGAGTATTCCTCTGTCTCTTCATCTTGGTTATATTGCTGCGTTTGGGGTGGCCTGTTTATATTCTGGTAATTTGTGGAGTTCTCTTTATTATGGAGCTTCCTCACTGTGGGTGGGGTTCTATCAGTGGCTTGTCAAGGTTTCCTGGTTAGGGAGGCTTGTGTTGGAGTTCTGGTGGGTGGAGCTGGGTTTCTTCTCTCTGGAGTGCAGTGGAGTGACCAGTAATGGGTTATGAGCCATCAAAAGTTTTGGAATAATTTTGAGCTGCCTGTATATTGAAGCTCAGGGGAGTGTTCCTGTGTTGCTGGAGAATTTGAGTGGTATGTCTTGTTTTGGAACTTGTTGGCCCTTGGGTGGAGCTTGGTGTCAGTGTAGGTATGAAGGCATTTGATGAGCTCCTATTGCTTAATGTTCCCTGAATTCAAGAGTTCTCTAATGTTTTCAGGCTTTGGATTTAAGCCTCCTGCTTCTGGTCTTCAGTTTTATTTTTACAGTAGCCTCTAGACTTCTCCATCTATACAGCACCGATGATAAAACATCGAGGTTAAAGATGAAAAGTTTCTCCACATTGAGGGACACTCAGAGAGGTTCACTGAGTTACAAGGAGAAGAGAAGATGGAGGGGGTAGTTAGAGGTGACTGGAATGAGATGTGGTGAGATCAAAAGAGGAGAGAGCAAGCTAGCCAGTAGTCACTTCCTTATGTGCGCTCTATAGTCTGGACCGCTCAGAGGTATTTACGGAGTTATACGGGGAAGAGGAGAGGGAGGAAGTAGACAGAGGTGACCAGGAGGATAAGAGAGAGGAATGAGAAGGAGAGACACAAATCCTGCCAGTAACCAGTTCCTTCGGTGTTCTCCACCGTCTGGAACACACAGAGATTCACAGAGTTGGATAGAGAAGAGATGGGGGAGAAAAGAGACAGAGGCCACCTGGTGGAGAAAAAGGAGAGTCCAAAGGAGAAGAGAGTGGTCAAGCCAGTAATCTCGCTCTCAGGTAAACTTGGGTAGTGAAGTTTGGGCTTTTAAATGTACAAAATTGACAACAAAAACCTAAGAGCAAAGATTAAAAATCTAGAGTAGAGGTTGGATTTTCAAAAATACAATATTAAAGAAAAGAAGCAGAAGGAAAAAGGAGGAAAGAAAGAAAGAAAGAAAAAACAAGAATTATTAAAAAAACAAACAAACAAAAAAACAAAACAAACAAACAAACAAAAAAAACCACAAAAAACCACCAACAACCATCCAAAGGCTATATATGGTGTTTGCCTTTAAAAAAAAAAAGTCTTTTTTTTTTTTCTAAATAGTAATAATAGGTTATAGTAATAAAAATTAGAGGAGAGATAGAAGACTTAACAATTAAAAAAAAAGTTAGAAAAAAAAAAAAGGAATGATTTTAAAAATAGTAAAAATATATCTGGCCCTTCTCTGATGTTTTGGGCCGTGTGGGATCACTTCCAAGGTGGTTCCCTCTGTTTAACTTCTTGCGTTTGCTGGTTTTTTAGGCTCACTAGTTCAGTCGCGCTGTGGGGAGGGGGGATTCTGCAAACAAATAGCACTGTCGTGTGCACACAGTGTCTCAGCCCCACTTGACCTGTCCCTTCTCGCGGCGCACAAACCGCTCCGGCTCTACGATGCACAGCCGGGAACCCTCTGGGGCCGGCCCTAGGCTGCGTGCACTTCCCCGGTCCAAGCCGCTCAGGTTCGGCGCTCAGGCCGTCCTCAGAGGCACAGATTCGGCTGGGACTGCGTTTTGTGCCCTTCCCAGGTCCGAGTAGCTCAGGAGTTTGGCGAGCGCGATCGCCGCGGCTTGTCACCTTTTCTGCCGCTGCTGCTCAGCTTTCTGGGTGGCCCGCTGGCGTCCCCCGTGAGGCAGATTGTGACTGTCCAGCACCCCCAGAAGTCTTAGCAAAGAAGCCTGCTTGCAGTTAGGTAAGTAAAGTCTCTCCGGGTCTGCAATTGCCCCTTACCAGTCCTTACGGCTCTGGCTGCCTGTCCCCGGCAGGGGATGGTCTGCAGCCGGCTTTTTCTGTTCTGTCCTTTGTTCTGTGCTCGGTCCTGGCGCTGTCTTATGTTCGAGCTTTTCGGGCGGTAGCTATCCCACGGTCTGGTTTGCTAGCGCAAGTTAGATCGTTCTGGTTGCGCGTGGGGCGTTCCTGCCCGATTCTTACAAAGCACTGCAGCCCGCGCCTCCCGCGCGTCCCTGCCCTGCCCCCACTTCCCAATGGCGGATGCAGGCGTCTGTGCCGCTTTTCCGCTGGGGGAGTTACTGTTGGGCTTGTAATCTCTTGGTTTTAATTATTTCTTTATTTTTCCTTCCTGTTATGTTGCCCTCCGTGTTTCCAAGACTCGCCACAGACTCGGCAGGGAGAGTGTTTCCTGGTGTTTGGAAACCTCTCTTCTTAAAATTCCCTTCCCGGGACGGGCTTCCCTTCCCGGGACGGAGCTCCCTCCCCACCTCCTTTGTCTCCTTTTTCGTCTTTTATATTTTTTCCTACCTGTTTTTGAAGACAATGGTCTGCTTTTCTGGTTGCCTGATGTCCTCTGCCAGCCTACAGAAGTTGTTTTGTGGAGTTTGCTCAGCGTTGAAATGTTCTTTTGAGGAATTTGTGAGGGAGAAAGTGGTCTTCCCGTCCTATTCCTCCGCCATCTTTCTGTCTCTCTCTGGCTTGGAGAATTTTGAGCATTACTTTACTAGCATGTGAGATGAGTGCAATTGTGTGGTAGTTTGAGCATTTTTTGGCATTACCTTTCCTTGGGATTGGAATGGAAACTGACCTTTTCCAGTCCTGTGGCTACTGCTGAGTTTTCCAAATTTGTTGACATATTTGAAATAGCTCAACTGAAATTCCATCACCTCCACTAGCTTTGTTCATAGTGATGCTTCCTAAGGCCCACTTGACTTCACATTCCAGGATGTCTGTCTCTAGATGAGTGATCACTCATCGTGATTATCTGAGTTGTGAAGACCTTTTCTGTGCAGTTGTTCTGTGTATTCTTGTCACCTCTTCTTAATATCTTCTGCTTCTGTTAGGTCCATACCATTTCTGTCCTTTATCGAGCCCATCTTTGCATAAAATGTTCCTTCGGTATCTAATTTTCTTGAAGACATCTTAGTGATATTAATGAATATGATTTTTAATATTAAATAATGTATTGATTGTATGTCGGTATTTAGAAGATCTGAGTAGCTGTGAGTCAGTATTTTCCGAAGATAAATGTTTAGAATGGCAAAATAATATACAGGTAGAAAAAAAACCTATTCATAATTCAAGATCAATGAATAGATTTTAATTAAACATTATCTGAAAACTTGTTGATGTTTCAGATTCCTCATTGCAACTAATCTTTAAGAAATCATCACTTGTCAAGTTTTGGTGTGTTATCAAAGAATTAGGCTGAAAGAGCTATGGAAATAGTCTCCCATTTTCCAAATATATATCTGATAAAGGCCATATTTTCTTTGTATACTTCAACCAGAGCAACACGTGACAACACACTGAATGCTGAAGCAAATATGAAAATTCAGCTGTCTTCTTTTAAGTCAGATACTAAAGAGATTTGTAACAATTTAAGAATACTGTTTTTCTCACAATTTTTTGTTTGTTTTTGTTTGTTTTAGAAAATAGAATTTTTATATAATTTGGCACCAGAGTTTAACCAAGATGACACATTAAGTGTAACCACGGTACCAGCTATCACTACAGTCAAGATAATAAACATATTCATCACCCACAAAGGTCTATGCCCTTTTATAGTCCCTATTCCTTCATCCCCAATTATTTTTGAGTGTAAAGGAGATCAAGAAGGTTGAGAATGTCTTTTTATGGGTGTTCAAAACACATCTGTGGCACAAAACAAATAATAATCTTTAAGTTTTTTTTTTTGAAAAATTTAGCAACTTTGAGATGAAATATTGTGGAATATTTTGGCATCTTTTCCCACTCAATCCCCCTCCTTTCAGTTCAGTTCAGTCGCTCAGTTGTGTCTGACTCTTTGAGACCCCATGGACTGCAGCGTGCCAGGCTTCCGGGTCCATCACCAGCTCCTGAAGCTTAGTCAAACTTATGTTCATCGAGTTGGTGATGCCATTCCAACCATCTCATCCTCTGTTGTCCCCCTCCTTTAGCAATTTTAATAGACTTATTTGCTAGAGTAGCATTTTTCAAGATGCAAAGTGGTTATTTTTTAAAGAACAAAGGGTCAAAGAAATTTAGAAAGTACCAAGTTAAACAAAATCAAGTAGATTTCTTTACTGTAAGAATTATCTGAGCTATTAAATACTGATGTATATTATGAATTTCCACAAGGAGAATGTGATGTGCAGGTTTTTCATTGGTGGCACTGTTAATAAAAGCCCAGGTCTGATTTTCACCCTTTCCTGGAAGGGATTGTCACTGTTTCAGGTCTTCAGAATGGGGTGGTCATGTGCGCATCAGAGTCATAATGTAGACATGAGTTTTCATGCTGGACTTTGTTGTCTGCCTAATATACAGTATTCTTGTATAATTCTTAAAACAGTCATAGATTTTATTACCAAATTATAGATATGGAAACTTAAGAAATTGCCCAAAGCTACACAACTTAAAAATGGCAGAGTCAGAATTGAGCCCACATGTGGCAGATTTACTGTTTAAATCTACCTACTCAGAGTTGATCCCAGTGTTTTCATTTTCTTGTGTACACCTGTCCAGTGTTGGTCAAGCCTATCAGGGAATTGCCAGCTGTAACAGTAATATTGCTGTTGGCTCTCTTATATAAGGAGTATGTGCTGTGCTGTTTTAATCCCTCAGTCGTGTCCAACTCTATGGGACCCCATGAACTGTAGCCCACCAGGTTCCTCTGTCCCTGGGGATTCTCTAGGCAAGGGTACTGGAGTGGGTTACCATGCCCTCCTCCAGGGGATCTTCCCAATCCAGGGATCGAACCCAGATCTCCTGCATTGCAGGCAGATTCTTTACTGTCTGAGTCACCAGGGAAGTCCAAGAATATCAGAGTGGGCAGCCTATCCCTTCTCCCGGGGATCTTCCTGACCTAGGAATCAAATTAGGGTCTTCTGCCCTGCAGGCAAATTCTTTCCAGCTGAACTACCAGGAAGCCCATGGTGAGACCTAAATATAGGGGACAGAGCAGTATTCTCTTTCCTCTCCTCCTCATCCCAGCTAAATGGCAGATCAAATCTCTTCAACTAACTCTGTGTTTTGTTGCTAAATCTTTAGAGTTGTTGCTTATGTAGCCTGATTATGGCTTTAAAATTATTAAAGGGAATATTGTTTTTCATTAAAATGTACTCATACTTTTGACTATTAATACTCACTGTTGACTATGGCAATCTTCATGGTAAGGGCGTATCAATGTCTTAGGTCCTTAGTTAGGTGTGGTTGAGGTTGATTGTAAAGTGATACTTACATTCTGCTAAAGGGGTTAATTAATACTAAATACTTTCTTTAAAGGCTGTAAACTTGTGTAACAGAAAGTTAGAAAAGCAAGTCAGTGTTTCTTATTTTAAAAAGTTCATAAAATGGCCCCTTGTATTTCCTTTTGTGTACATATCAGTCAGTATGGGGTAGAGTTGGGGGATATGGCAAAGAAAACCTGAGTCTACAGAAGTATCAGAAATGGATGCATCTGAGAATGCTGTAAGCAAGACACTAGGCTGAAGCTTTTGACATGTAGTATTGAGTTTAGTGCTTACAACTCAACGAGAGAGGAATTTATCCCCATCTTGCTTAAAGAAGGATCTGAGATTTATGTAGGGTCAGTAACTGATCTGTGGCCCTACACCTTAACCAAAGTAGTGCCAGGATAAACTTGGATGTGTCTGACTCCAATGCCTTTACTTGTCATTTTACTGTTTACTGCCTCTAATGTTGTAAATGAAATGAAAAAATATTGATTTATATGAATTTTTTAGAAATGTTCATTGGTACATAGTTACAATGAGGGGTCTTCCTTGGTGGCTCATTGATAAAGAACCTACTAGTGCAGGAGAGGTGAATTTGATCTTTGGGTCAAAAGGATTCCCTGGAGAAGGAAATGGCAATCCACTCCAATACTCTTGCCTGGGAAATCCCATGGACAGAGGAGCCTGACAGGCTGCAGTTGATGGTGGGGTCTCAAAAGAGTCAGACAGGGCTTATTGACTAAACAAGAACAACAAGCTACAATGAGCAATCAGTAGATGTTATTAGGATTAATTCCATGGATAGGAAAATTATTTGATATTGTCCCAAGGTACTCTCCAAAATTCACAGTACCTGAAACATACATCTTTTGAGGATTCTGTTCAGCTATTTCAGAAATTTTCAGCAGTTAGAAGTGTTTTTTTTTTTTTTTTAATTGGTATTGGCAGTGTAAAACGTCTTTGTTTTGCAGAAATGTCTTTCATGTGCTGTGGAGGAATTCTAGGGACATCACATATATTGAGTTACCCTGTTTTCTCCCAAAGGTGACTTGTAGAGCACAACCTATTTAAAAGTTGTCATGAATTATTGACTTTTTGGTATCAGGCAATTATGAATCATGTTATAATAGCTATCCATTAACCTTTAATATTAGGCTTCCCTGGTAGCTCAGCTGGTAAAGAGTCTGCTTGCTATACAAGAGACCCCAGTTTGTCAGGAAGATCCCCTAGAGAAGGGATAGGCTGCCCACTCCAGTATTCAAGGACTTCCCTGGTGGCTCAGATGGTAAAGATTCCACCTGCAATGTGGGAGACCTGGGTTCAATCCCTGGCCTGGGAAGATCCTCTGGGGGAGGGCATGGCAACCCACTCCAGTATTTCCTCCTGGAGAATCCCCTTGGACAGAGGAGCCTGGTGGGCTACAGTCCATGGGCTTGCAAAGAGTCGAACATGACTGAGTGACTAAGCACGCACAACTTTTAATACTAAGAAGGAATGGGACCAGGCAAGGATTAGAGAGTGGGCGTGAACTATTGAGGAAAGTGAGGAATTTTCTTTCTAGAATAATCAAGCATTCCCTGGTGGCTCAGATGGTAAAGAATAATCAAGGCCCAGCTTGAGGCCCCTGAACAATTGGTTATTCCCAGTAATTTTGCTTTATGTCTATAAACTGGTATTTTCCCTATCCTTCAAATTATTGGCCAGGGCTTTGGAAATGTGAGTAGCATAAGGTGGGCGTACTTATTTTGGTTTGGCCAAAATGTTCATTTGGTTAGTGAATATGTTCAGTAAAATTCTTAGTGAAAATTAAAATGTCTTTTATTTTTACTTTAAACAGTGTGCACTTTTTGGCCACCCAATACTTAATACCTTCCTTTAATTCCTTAAGGGAAAGAGCATTTATTTTATAAAGTCATTATATTCTCAGAGACGGCGATGGCACCCCATTCCAGTACTCTTGCCTGGAAAATTCCATGGACAGAGGAGCCTGGTAGGCTGTAGTCCATGGGGTCGCACAGAGTCGGACACGACTGAAGCAACTTAGGGGCAGCAGCAGCAGCAGCATTATTTTCTGCCAATGACATGCTGCCTTTTAATTAAAGACCAATGATAGAAATAGCTTGGAATCAAAAGTAGTAATAATTTCATTTTCTGAATTGGGTAGGTATTTAGTGTTATTTTTTAATTTTTGGAGAAACATTTATTTCTTTTGTAGCTCAGACCTAAAATCCTTTAGATTTTCAAATAGTTTTTGAATTGAAATTATCATGTATAACAACCTAGCAGAGAGCTTATAATACAGAGTAATAAATATTTTTTAAACCCATAAATGCTATGGATTATGCTAATTTAGCATGGACATGCTAACTTGAATTAAAGTATTTTTTTCTTAAAAAAAAATATATATATATATAAATGATACTGTGTTATCTCTGTAATAGTATATTACCCCTTTCTCAGCTATTTTAATTTTTTGCCTTTCATACTATCTTTGCCCTTATGCATAATTTTTTCTCTCTTTTGAAAGAATCTGTGAGTTAATAAACTTTTATATTTGAATGTGTGATTAGCATGCTATGACTTTGAATTTTGGCATAGCTATTTATTGGCTATCATTGATTTATGATTTCTGTTAAAGAACAAAAAGGATTCTATACCTTTTAGTTTCCTTCTACAATAGATAGGCTATGAAAGGAGAATGTTAATCAGAAAGTATCAGTAATATGCAGTATTTGGGGCTGCCGGACTTTAAAAGCTAGCTATCATTTTGGTGTCTTTCCTATCAATCTGATTATGATTGTTTTTGCACTTGTGAATTCTGTATGACACCTGTTTTTCTGAAAGAAGAAACTGTTTGAATTTCAGTGACAGGTGCAAATTATCTGCATCATTTTAAATTGAGTTGAGGTAAAATAGGAAAAAAAATAATGCTTAGGAAATTATTAAATATGTACTTAGCATGAAATGTCCTTTGTCCAAGTCAAGTATGCAAATACTTATCTCCATATTTTTTATTCTGTGTTCAGGGCATAATTTTGTTCAAGAATCATTTATTCACAGAAGCATCCTACCCTTATTTTTCATGAATACTGACTGTCAAGTAGTTGGTTATTTTATTTCATATTTGTTGCCTTGGTAAAAATAGAATATCAAATTATCAATGCTTAAAGTAGAAATCCAGCAATTAGTTTTTTCTTCTTCCATAATAATTTCCTCCTTGCATCTATTACTTTTCTCTAAGTCTTTCCAAATGGTTCTGAATTGAATTGCCTTTCTGTTTCACAACTTCTGTTTGCTTGCAGTAGCTTCTAGTGTCTTCTGCAGAATTCACAGTAAAACATATAGTTTTCTACTCATTATTTTGATCTAACACCTTCTTTCATACAGGCTTCTGCAAAACTGGGGAAAAGGAAGGATGGGAAAAGGAAGGATGGGGAATAGACTTTAGTTTTAAGGCCTACTTTCTTTCTCCTTCTGATGAATTGTTATTAATGAGTGAAATTAGATCAATGATTTCTCAGAATAATTTTGTTTTTCTGTTTTCTTGGATTAAAGGATGGAAGACTCAAAACAGGGGATCACATCTTGAAGATTGGTGGCACAAATGTGCAGGGAATGACCAGTGAGCAAGTTGCGCAAGTGCTAAGGAACTGTGGGAATTCTGTCAGGATGCTTGTTGCAAGAGACCCAGTTGGTGAAATTTGCATAACCCCTCCTACTCCTGCAGCCTTGCCTGTTGCTTTGCCTGCTGTGGCCAACAGGAGCCCTAGTTCTGTGAGTATATAAATTATTCTTTCATCATGGATTCAGTACTGGGTGTGATACATTGCCGGATTAGAAATGCTTTCAGTTCCAAGTGCCGTGTGAATGTGGGTCATGTCTCAGTGCTCAACAATGAAGCAGAGGAGAGCCCAACTTGGAGACACTAGACAAGTTTGATTTTCTTCTTTGTCATTTCTCAGGGTTACGGTTTCAGCAGGAGAAGGCAGTGGTAACCCACTCCAGTACTCTTGCCTGGAGAATCCCAGGGACTGAGGAGCCTGGTGGGCTGCAGTCCACGGGGTCGCACAGAGTCGGACACGACTGAAGCAACTTAGCAGCAGTAGCAGAGCCTCTACTACTCATCTGTAAATTGGAGACTAATAATATCTGCCATTCCTATTTCATTGGATTGGGAAAGAAATATCCAGGTAGTGGAGGGGAAACTGTAAATACTGGTCAATGTATGAGTATTATCATTGATAAGACCAAACTGGCCAAGGGCTGCTGCTGCTACGTCTCTTCAGTCGTGTCCAACTCTGTGAGACCCCATAGACGCCAGCTCACCAGGCTCCCCCGTCCCTGGGATTCTCCAGGCAAGAATACTGGAGTGGGTTGCCATTTCCTTCTCCAGTACATGAAAGTGAAAAGTGAAAGTGAAGTTGCTCAGTCGTGTCCAACTCTGTGCGACCCCATGGACTGTAACCCACCAGGCTCCTCCATCCATGGGATTTTCCAGGCAAGAGTACTGGAGTGGGGTGCCATTGCCTTCTCCAGGTCAAGGGCAATAGACACTAATAATAATAATATTCTGATTGCTAACAATTGTTATAGTTATATAATAATAATTATTATTAATCATTATCAACCTAGATTTATCCAAGTCATCTGAATTCTTTGGAAGAATTCTGCAAGATAGGTCTTATCCATTCAATAAATGAGAAGATGGGAGTCCAAATAACTTATTAAAGGTCATATAGGTAGTAAGTTGCAAACTGGGATTTGAATTTAGATCTTTCTGGTCCCTTTTAAGCGCTTTGTTTGTTTTTTTCTTCCAGTCTTACTGAGATATAATTGACATACAGCACTTTTTAAGTTTAAGGTGTACAGCATAGTGATTTGATTTATATACATCGTGAAGTAATCATCACACAGTAAGTTTAGTGAACATCCATTATCTCTATCTGTATAGGTACACAATTAAAAAAGTAGAAAAAAAATTTTTCTTGTGATGAGAACTCAGGATTTACTCTCAACTTTTATATATAACATATGATGCTAATTATACTTATCATGTTGTACCTTATATCCCTGCTGCTGCTGCTAAGTTGCTTCGGTCGTGTCCAACTCGGTGCGACTCCGTAGACAGCAGCCCACCAGGCTCCCCCATCCTTGGGATTCTCCAGGCAAGAACACTGGAGTGGGTTGCCATTTCCTTCTCCAGTGCATGAAAGTGAAAAGTGAAAGTAAAGTCGCTCAGTCGTGCCCAACTCTTAGTGACCCCATGGAGTGCAGCCTACCAGGCTCCTTCGTCCATGGGATTTTCCAGGCAAGAGTACTGGAGTGGGTTGCCATTGCCTTCTCTGACCTTCCATCCCTAGGACTTATTTATCTTAAAACTGAGAATTTGTAGCTTTTGAACACCTTAATCTGGCCTCCTCACCCTTCAATTCCAAGCTCTTTCCAACCATATCACAGGCTCTGAATCAGGAGATAATGAGGTGAAAGGAAAGAAATAGTTTTTAAAAGGAGGAGCCAGGACGAAGAGGAAAGAAAAGAGAAGTGATTATGGCAGAAGAAGGTGGGAAGCCACCTCTCATATTCATTTGAGGAACCATTTGATGTCTTCTGGAAAGGCCTTCCCTAGTGGGAACCACATGAGAAGAAGTTTTCTGTCAGAGATATTAGAATCTGTCCAAGGTAATAGAATTAGATATATAATTCTAATATCTCTGACAGATATTCTTCTTTCGATTTCTTCTCCAAACTTGTTGGAATCATTTTCTTTTCCCTCCATTACTTTGGATATCTGAAGACTTCTACTTTGTAATGAGGGACCAATGTAGCTGTGTGGTCAGTGAAAATTTGATGCAAACAATTATTTACTTTTTATTGTTAAAGGTTTGAATTGAAAGCAAGGTGTTATGTTTTTAGACACCTTGAAGTTCAAGCTGGTTTTAGAAAAGGCAGAAGAACCAGAGATCCAATTGCCAACATCTGTTGGATATTTGAAAACACAAGAGAGTTCCAGAAAAACATCTATTTCTGCATTATTGACTATGCCAAAGCCTTTGACTGTGTGGATCACCACAAATTGTGGAAAATTCTTAAAGAGATGGGAATACCAGACCACCTGACCTGCCTCTTGAGAAATCTATATACAGGTCAGGAAGCAATAGTTAGAACTAGATGTGGAACAACAGACTGGTTCCAAATTGGGAAAGGAGTAGGTCAAGGCTGTATATTGTCACCCTGCTTATTTAACTTATATGCAGAGTACATCAGGAGAAGGCAATGGCAGTCCACTCCCGTACTCTTGCCTGGAAAATCCCATGGATGGAGGAGCCTGGTAGGCTGCAGTCCATGGAGTCGCTAAGAGTCAGACACGACTGAGCAACTTCACTTTCACTTTTCACTTTCATGCATTGGAGAAGGAAATGGCAACCCACTCCAGTATTCTTGCCTGGAGAATCCCAGGGACAGGGGAAGCAGGTAGGCTGCCATCTATGGGGTCCCACAGAGTCGGACACAACTGAAGTGACTTAGCAGCAGCAGCAGCGCCAGGACAGTACATCATGTGAAATGCTGGGCTGGATGAAGCACAAGCTGGAATCAAGATTGCTGGGAGAAATATCAATAACCTCAGATATGCAGATGGTACCACCCTTATGGCAGAAAGTGAAGAAGAACTAAAGAGCCTCTTGATGAAAGTGAAAGAGGAGAGTGAAAAAGTTGGCTTAAAGCTCAACATTCAGAAAACTAAGATCATAACATCTGGTCCCATCACTTTTTGGCAAATAGATAGGGAAACAGTGGCTGACTTTATTTTTTTGGGCTCCAAAATCACTGCAGATGGTGACTGCAGCCATGAAATTAAAAGACGCTTACTCCTTGGAAGGAAAGTTATGACCAACCTAGACAGCATATTCAAAAGAAGAGACATTGGTTTGCCAACAAAGGTCCATCTAGTCAAGGCTATGGTTTGTCCAGTAGTCATGTATGGATGTGAGAGTTGGACTATGAAGAAAGCTGAGTGCCAAGGAATTGATGCTTTTGAAATGTGGTGTTGGAGAAGACTCTTGAGAGTCCCTTGGACTGCAAGGAGATCCAACCAATCTATCCTAAAGGAGATCAGTCCTGAATATTCATTGGAGAGACTGATGTTGAAGCTGAAACTCTAATCCTTTGGCCACCTGATGTGAAGAACTGACTCACTGGAAAAATCCCTGATACTAGGAAAGACTGAAGGCGGGAGGAGAAGGGGACGACAGAGGATGAGATGGTTGGATGGCATCACCGACTCAATGAACATGAGTTTGAGTGAACTCTGGGAGCTGGTGATGGACAGGGAGGCTAGTTGTGTTGCAGTCTGTGGGGTCACAAAGAGTCGGACACCACTGAGTGACTGTACTGAACTGAACTGCTTTTTTACAGAAAATTTTTAATTAGAAGACAAATAATGATAAGTTTTAGGTTAACATTTTTTGCTCGTAATAATTATTACTATAATTAGTCTTCCATTTGTTTCTTTTTCTTTACGTTAAATTCTTTCAGATACAAATTTATGGTGAGTTTTTTCTAAGTGGTTGTATTAATTTTTTGTCATTGTGTGACAAATTATCACAAACTTAGTGGCCTGAAGCAATACCCATGGTTGGTCCACATTTCTGTAGGTCAGAAGTCTTGGTGAACTTGACTGGGTTCTGCTTAGATCCTTACAAAAGCTAAATCAAGATATTGGCCTGGCTGGGCTCTTAGCTAGGTACTGTAGGGACGGTTCATTTCCAAACTGTCATATTGTTGGCAGAATACAGTTTCTTATAGCCGTAGAACCAAAATCTCTCTTTACTGTCTGCCAGCATAGGACATCTTTCAGCTCTTTAAGGCCCTTTGTATTCCTTCTCACATGATGCCTCCTTCTTTGAACCACAGGTCCAGTCCTTACGCTTCACATCTTTTTCACATCCCTTTCTACCATCAATAGGAGAAAACGCTCTGCTTTTGAAGGATGCCTTCTTAGGTTAGACTCACCTGGATAATTTCCCTTTTTCATGACATAAACACAAGAATGGCATCAGGGATCAAAAGTCATGGGGACAATCTTAAAATTCTGTGTACCACAGGTCTTCAGAAAATACTTGACAAACCATTCACAAATTGCTTTTATACATACAGTTGTATAACTAAACATTATACATAATAAGAATATTTTTCTTTTCAGGACAATTCTACTCTTTTTGAAACTTATGATGTTGAACTCATTAAAAAAGATGGACAAAGTCTTGGGATTAGAATTGTTGGTTATGTTGGAACGTCTCAGACAGGTAGATGAATCATCTCTGTTTTATATTTGGAAATAATTGTAAAGGATGTTAAAGTTTCTAGATAATAAAATTAAATATCTGCAGATTTTAGTTTAAACATTGAACAATAAAACCACGAATCTATAATAGCAACTAGTTACAAAAAATGATTAGAGAATCACAGTTTTATCTCAGTAGTTTTATAGCTGGCTCAATAGTCATTAACAAAAGAATTTAATTATCCAACACAATGTATAACATTTGAATTATACCTCCTCTTGTGTCTAAGATATATATTTTGAATATTGTGAGTGTTACATATTATGGCATTTTATATGTGATAAAGTAAAATGATTACTGTGTATATTTCATATTGTGAATGTCAAAAAATATTGCTATTATGTTTAATCATCAAAAGAAGATAAAATGAACACTTTAATTAGAATTATTTTTCTTTCATATAAAGGGAATACTTGTAAGAATAAGTGTATACAAGAATAAGTGCCCAAGTATCTCTGAATAATATTCCCTGAACTCCTTCATGCAAAGCTCTGGTAATTTTCACTGTAAGAGTTATCCTATTATGATAAGAAATAACTGTAAAAAGGAAAAATAAATCTTTTCCATGAATATTTGCTTGTAAGATGAAAAGTTAGAGTTATAAAATGTTCTAGTGTTTTAAAACTTGCAAGGTTAGAGAGTTAATTTTTTTAAGTTATTATTTTGTATTTTATAGCAGGTGGGAAAGATTAAAAGTGCTAATGTATTCAGAGTCCTGAATGAAATTCATGTCAGACCACCTTGTGCGATTTTAGCCTAATGAAATAGCTGCTTTCAGACCTGTAGATTTTCCTGAGTGCCACCATTTTTAGGTTTAGAATTTAAATGAGTTCCAAAAGAGCTAAGTATGGATTATATAATAATGTTGCCAAAAAACTCTGTGTTGAGTAGCTCTTTAATATGCTGTCCCGTTAGAGAAATCATGGCTAAGTTCCTAAACTTGTGGTTTATATATACTAGCAGTATACTTACAGAGTAAAATGAAGTGAGTAGCTGATAGATAATTGAGAAAAATTCATGTTTATGTTACCAAATGAAGAAAAGAAACATTTTACTTTATCCTCAAAAGAAGTTTTTGGGACTTGAGCAGGGAATGGAGAAGTAGCATTGAATCCAAAAACTAGAATATTCCATAACTCAGTATGCTTTTTAATGTGCAGTCTTTCAAAATAATTTTTGCTTTATTTTTTGGAACTTTTGAGCAGTTGGTTTGCTTAGTTTCAGAGGGAGTAGAAAAATGAATGTAAGAAATGTCTGTTCAGGGAGACAAATGTGTAAATAACTCTCAGTTGTTTGAGGATAAATGAAATATATGTTTTAGCAGAGATACAAATAAACTCATCATATGGCAGATGAAAAACTCATTCTGTCAGAGGGAAATGGAGAATTCACAAAGAAATAGATATTTGTACTAAACATGGTAAAGGAGAAGGATTTTGATGGCAGGAATGAGATCAACAGGAAGAAAAAAAATGAGAAAAGGGATACAATCATGAAAATACTTGGAGCTTTGGTGGAACATCATGAGTCTCATGTGTCTGGACTTCTGTCTTATTGGAGTGGATGGTAGTTGGAAGTCGAAATAAAAAAGAAAGTTTGGGGCAAATTATGGAAGTCCTTGAATGTGATTCTATCAAATTTACATTTTATTTCATAGGCTGTAGGAACCAATGATGTTTATTTTCCTTCTATAGACAATATTTTAAGTGCATTTGAAATTAAGATAAAAGTATAAAATCATCCAGAGCTATGGTCTTTCTTTTTCTAACTTCTCTTCCAACCCCTTCCCGTAGGCATGTATAGTTTCTATACAGTTGTAATTTATATATATGTATTATGAGATCTAAAGATAGATAGTCAGATAGAAGCTAATGTGAGTAGTCAACTAACTATAGGCAGGAAGACCTACTAGGACCCTCTTGTCTTCATGCTGGTAAGTAATGAATGGTGAAGGCTTATGCCAGGTCACCAGTGAGAAGGGAGAAAGACTAAGAGAAGGGGAGACTTAATCTGAGCTCTCCTAAATTCCAGCTGATATTGGAGTGCATTTCATCGAGGTTCCATTACTGATTATTTTTCCAAAAATAGGTATCAGTCAAGTCATTTCAAATTCGAGTCACTTGTGATGGTGACAGTTTTAAATAATCCATCAGTTTCTCTGCTTGTGTTCAGAACAGCATTTATCAAGCCTCCAGTGAGCCCCTTTAGCTAATTAACCTCTAGATATGAATTTTGCAATCAAGGCCTAATTAGAGCTTTTTTCCATATGTTTTGTGCATCTTAGGAGAAGCTTCAGGGATCTATGTGAAAAGTATAATACCTGGCAGCGCCGCATATCACAATGGTCAGATTCAAGTGAATGACCAGATAGTTGCTGTAAGTAACTGCCCTCTGTTACAGGATTGAATCAAGTTGAGGGAGGGGGGAGTTATCATTATTATAATATATATGCAATGGAAATGGCTTAATTTAGTTTTATAATGTTTTAAAAAATCAGGTTTGTACAGTGAAATTGTATCAATTTAGACTCTCATGGTCCTTAATTTTTTTAATTAAAAACTTTTTTTTAATTGAAGTATAAGGTGATTTGCAATGTTGTGCCAATCTCTGCTGTATAGCAAAGTGACTTTGTTTTACACATATATATATATTCATTTTTAATATTCTTTTCCACTGTGGTTTATCCCATGAAATTGGATATTGTTTTTCATATTATACAGTAGTCATTTATCCATTCTAATTTTTTTTAACTGCCTGTGAAGAAAGGAGTCATTAATGGTTTTGGTAAGGAAAAAAATACTATATACATATGTATATTATATAATATGCATACACATATATTTGAAAGATGCTCTAACATTCTCCTAGAAAACACTTTTCAAGCACCTCTTTGTGTTCTTCAAATTCATCAATTTTATATGCAACCAATAGACCATTTACTGGAACTATTTCTCATTGTGAAAGTAGTTTTTCTATTAACAGTAATTAAAAGAAAATTTTAATTGAAGGATAATTGCTTTAGAATGTTATGTTGGTTTCTGTCATACACATGAATCAGCCATAGGTATACATATGTCCCCTCCTTCTTGCATAGTAATTTTGAGTATATACAGAATTGAGATATTCTATGTATTTGAGAATATAGTCATTGCCTTTCATCAGTTGAGATTGGTATTTCCTCCATTTAGTAGAAATTAGTTTAATTTTACAGTTTATTTTCATAATAATTTTGAAGCAGGTAGACACACATTTAATTTAGTGATTCAATCAGAAACAAATGTTGGTATAATTTGAATGTTTGTCCTTCAAGTCCATTTAAGGAAGCCCCTTTCATGACCCTTGGCTTTCCAGTGTTGGCTTAGGAAATGTTGCTGGAATTGACCATTTGGGGACTGGTGATAAAACTTTGGAGAAAATCTTAGGGAAAAAGTTAAGCAGTGGTTTGACTAGCTTGAAGATTGAGTGAGGAGACCTACTAGTTCTGTTGGACTTAAGAGTGTGATTCCCTCGGCCCAGCAAAGAGATGAAGTTTCCAGAGCCCTGAAGACAAGGAGTCTGCAAAATATGGACTCATTTTCCACTCTACCTTCATTGGCTGAGCAGCTGCTAAGAACAAACACCGCATCTCCTGATGCCTGGCAAGCAAATGCAACTTTGCTCTACAAGTTGGTTGCTTCTCTGAGGTACCCACCTGTACATTTGGGGAAAGACTTAGGAACAAGGTGACAAGCAGCAGTCCTTCAGTGAGACTGGAGAGACCCTAGGAAAAAATCTGTTATGAAGGAGGCAGTGGGTCAAGTAGAGGAAATGGCTGTTAAGATGACTAGGAAGCTGGCGAGACAGAAGAAATGCTTGAAGAAGGAAACGAGAGGGCTGGCTGCAGTTGCCCTGGCATCTTCAGAAAGCAGTAGTATCCCAGAGGAGTGTGAGGAGACAAGAGAAAGACTCAAAAAGAAGAAAAATGAAGAGCCCCAGGAGGCTCTCAGAAGAATGAAATGGAAGACCCATCTGTCTCCTTCAAACCCAAGAAGAAGAAATCATTTTTCCAAGGAGGAGCTGGTTCGTAGTGATCTTGAAGAAACAGCTGGCAGTAGAAGTCTTTCCAAGAGGAAGAAAACTTTCACCAAAGAAGAACCAGTTAGTGACCCTGAAGAGTCAGGAAACAAGAGAGTCCCAAGGAAAAGAGGAAATTGTCTTCCAAGGAGGAGCCACTCAGCAGTGGACCTGAAGAGGTTACTGCCAGCAAGAGCAGTGACTCCAAGCAAAAGCAAAAGCTCAGAAAGCTCCCCTAGGAAAACCAGAATGGACATCTCCCTGGTGGGTCATAACTTGCAGAGATATTTCACAACCCTTTGTCTAGAGCCCAATAAAAACAAAAACAAAACAAACCCCTTCCAAAACAAAAAGAATGTATGACTGGACTTGATTGAGATTGGTAAATGCCTTCTTTCACATGCTTTTTAAAAATACTGGAAAACCTAATGGAGGGAGATTAGTTCCTTCTGGAAAATATCACAGTGTTATATGGTACAGGAGTGAAGTATTGGATGGTCTCTTAGGGCTTCTATTAATACATCTTGAGAGCTGTGTATAAAAATTGACCACATTTTATGGCACTTTGCCTGTTGAATAGCATCAGAGACTAAGATCCACTGCCTCTTTCAGGCTGTAAGTCAAATGTATGACTTAGGAATATGGGTTTCAGTTTGCTTTCTAGTTTCTCAGGAAGTTTGTCAGCATGTTTTACTACTAAATTTGCATTCAAAAGAAGCTAACTCGAAACCTCTGTTTAATGTATCTCTTAATGTTGTAGGTTGATGGTGTGAATATTCAGGGTTTTGCCAACCAGGATGTTGTTGAAGTGTTACGAAATGCAGGACAAGTGGTACACCTAACCCTAGTTCGAAGGAAAGCATCCTTGTCTGCTTCTTTACATGAAGGCCCCTCAGACAGAGGTAATTAATTCCTTTGTCCCTCCTCCAACCTTGTAGTCTGGGTTTAGAAGAATAACTTAATTATGATGTTCTGTAAGTCTGGGAAGGAAAAACTGCCTACCTTATGTAACCCAGTGATGGAGAAGTGAATCAGCTCATTTATGCATTGAAGAAGAGTTTCCTTTGCCTATTATAATATGTCAGTCCAAATGTTAGAACGTGAACCCTGATATGCATTCATCTCTGACAGCATCTCTAAATGGAGATGGAAGTCATTTTCCCCAAAAGCTTCCAAATTTCATTTATTACTTGCATTTAAATAGTAAAGCTTTGCCAACCTTTGTTCCAGAGGCTCTCATTTGTCTAATGCTTTGACATTTTGCAGACTTCAGGTTTCATATTACTTCTAATATTTGATTCTAATATTTCTTGATTTACTCTGTGAACTATAGCAAGAGAAAATAAAACATGGATTTCAAAGGAAGCTTTGATTTATAAAATTATATTGTTATTTTGATTATAAGAATAGCAGATTTATGGAACAAATACATAATTCTATACATGCCAATTTTTAATTCTCAACTGACAGATAGATCAACAAATTTGGTAATTATGGGAACACATTCAATTTAAGTTGAATGACTACTTACATAACTAGTAAGTGGGAAATAGTTTCATTAAAATTTGTTAGAAATTGAATATATTTTTTTTCCCATTCTCTGAAGGTATATTATTATATCCTGGAAACTTTTGCTTTCAATTGATATTGAATTATATTGATATTTACATTGGAACTTTTAAAGTTTTGTATGATAGTGAAAATTTTGCTGAAAGGTAGATATGCTGTCAACTGCATTGTATGTGTGAAATTTAAAATTGGCTAAATAATACAAATTGTACATATGCTATATTGACCTTAAAAGGTTTGCATAAATATTTATACCAATATAATAGTTTTCAGCAGCTCTGATAGAACCCTTGGCTTTAGTCTGCTGTCTCAAATGAACTGTGTCATCTGTGAATTGGCAGTTCTTTACTGGGCATGCCTACATTTTTAATTTTTATTGCGATACGTTTTGACCCTAAATCTGCACTTCTTCCATGGTTTGGGTGTCCTTCCTATGTGTTTCATACCCTTTAGTACCCTTTGAAGAGCACTTTGCTGGAGCATTTATCATACTACGTTGTGGTCACCTGTTTTGTGTGTGGCCACTGTAATGTAGGGGAGTGGTTATGTCTCTATCCACTGTCCCATCTAACACATCTCTGTGTGCCTTCTTTATAGGCAGCAGTTAAGTCTATTTTACTGAAATGGACTGCACAGCTTCTAGCTCTTGAGTGATGCCCCTTCCCCTGCCTTTCAAAAATCTTACCTTTTCTCCTCTAAACTCTTTTTATTTGCATACCTTGTGTATACTTATTTGTATATCAATTTGCATACTATTTGTAACACACAAACAATCGTGTATTGCTTTGTACTTTGCACTCTGCCTAGTGTGTAACTCTTTTCCCCAAGCTACATCAGCAGCATCTGGCTGGCATTTGTTTTACTGGCACTGGGCTGTACATTTAGTGTGTATTAAAAGTTAGAACTGGACATGGAACAACAGACTGGTTCCAAATAGGAAAAGGAGTACATCAAGGCTGTATATTGTCACCCTGCTTATTTAACTTGTATGCAGAGTACATCATGAGAAATGCTGGACTGGAAGAAACACAAGCTGGAATCAAGATTGCTGGAAGAAATATCAATAACCTCAGATATGCAGATGGCACCACCCTTATGGCAGAAAGTGAAGAGGAACTAAAGAGCCTCTTGATGAAAGTGAAAGAGGAGGGTGAAAAAGTTGGCTTAAAGCTCAACATTCAGAAAACGAAGATCATGGCATCTGGTCCCATCACTTCATGGGAAATAGATGGGGAAACAGTGTCAGACTTTATTTTTTTGGGCTCCAGAATCACTGCAGATGGTAACTGTAGCCATGAAATTAAAAGACGCTTACTCCTTGGAAGAAAAGTTATGACCAACCTAGATAATATATTCAAAAGCAGAGACATTACTTTGCCGACTAAGGTCCGTATAGTCAAGGCCATGATTTTTCCTGTGGTCATGTATGGATGTGAGAGTTGGACTGTGAAGAAGGCTGAGCGCTGAAGAATTGATGCTTTTGAAGTGTGGTGTTGGAGAAGACTCTTGAGAGTCCCTTGGACTGCAAGGAGATCCAACCAGTCCATTCTGAAGGAGATCAGCCCTGGGATTTCTTTGGAAGGAATGATGCCGAGGCTGAAACTCCAGTACTTCGGCCACCTTATGCGAAGAGTTGACTCACTGGAAAAGACTGTGATGTTGGGAGGGATTGGGGGCAGGAGGAGAAGGGGACAACAGAGGATGAGATGGCTGGATGCCGTCACTGACCCGATAGACGTGAATCTGGGTGAACTCCGGGAGTTGGTGATGTACAGGGAGGCCTGGCACGCTGCAATTCATGGGGTTGCAAACAGTCAGATACAACTGAGTGACTGAACTGAACTGAACTGAAAAGATGAATGTTCTAAAAATCCTATGGAACTTCCTTGGTGGCGCAGTGGATAGGAATCTGCCTGCCAGTGCAGGACACACAGGTTCGATCCTTGAACTAGGAAGATTCCACGTGCTGTGGAGCAGCTCAGCCCATGTACTGCAACTGCTGAAGCCCTGCAACGACTGAAGCCCGAGTGTCTGGGGCGTGTGCTCCGCAACAGGAGAAGCTACCACAATGTACTACAATGAAGGGTAGCCCCTTTTCATCACAACTAGAGAAAGCCAGCATGCAGCAACAAAGATCCAGTGCAACAACAACAACAAAAAAAGTGTGATTTAAAATGTCATATTAAGATCTTATGGTCATATTAAGTTTCATATAAGAACTTTTAACTTATTTTTTTTAACTTTTTATTGTAAAAAAGTTTGAACACACAGGAAAATTGGAAAATGATATGAAAAATAACCACAGAATCCATCATTTAGATTTCAGCAGTTAACTTAGCCATGTTTGCTTCATCTATTTAGCTTTTTCTGAACCATTTAAGAGTGAGTTGTAGATATCATTAGTCCTAGGTACTTCAGTTTACAACTTCTAAAAATAGCCATGATATTATTATCCAGAGAAAATTAATAGTAATTCAGTTCAGTTCAGTTCAGTCGCTCAGTCGTGTCTGACTCTTTGCGACCCCATGAATCACAGCACGCCAGGCCTCCCTGTCCATCACCAACTCCCAGAGTTCACTCAGACTCACGTCCATTGAGTTGGTGATGTCATCCAGCCATCTCATCCTCTGTCGTCCCCTTCTTCTCCTGCCCACAATCAAATACCTAACATATAGTTAAATTTTCCCAATTGCTCCCAAATGTCTTTTGTAACTCCTTTTTCCACTTCCCTTACTCCTCTTAAAATCCTCATAAAATCAAGATAATTGATTTTTATGCATTGTACTCATTGCATGTATTATACTTCTTTTTTTTTTTTTTTTAGTATAGAAGAATCCCTTGTCCTTGCCTCCATAGCATATACTTTTTGGAGGGATTTGCTCATTTGTCACTGGAATACTACGTTCAGAATTTGATTGTTTCCTGTGGTGTTATTTAACTTGTTCCTCTATCCCACATGTTTCTTGTGAGTTGGGAGCTAGAGCTAAAGCCTTACATTCAAGTTCATTTTTTTTGTTGTTGTTAAGATTTATTTACTTATTTAGTTTTTTGGCTGTTCTGGGTCTTCATTGTTGCACACAGGCTTTCTCTAGTTGCAGTGAGCAGGAGCTACTCTTTGTTGCAGTGTGCAGGCTTCTCAATGTGGTGGCTTCTCTTGTTATAGTGCATGAGCCCTAGGTGCAAGGACTTCAGTAGTTGCACCACATGAGTTCCAGTAGTTTTAGATTGCCAGGTCTAGAGTGCTGGATCAGTAGTTGTGACATGTGGGCTTAGTTGCTCTCCTACATGTGGAATCTTCCTGGACCAGGGATTAAACCAGTGTCCCTTGTATTGCAAGGCAGATTTGTAACTACTGGACCACTAGGGAAGCCCGAGTTCAATATTTTTGTAGGAATACTTTGTAAGTCACTTGTAGTTATTTATGCATGCAGGTCAATCTGTATGCAGGTTAAGAAGCAACAGTTAGAACTGGACATGGAACAACAAACTGATTCCAAATCAGGAAGGGAGTACATCAAGGTTGTACATTGTCACCCTGTTTATTTAACTTGTATGTAGAGTACATCATACGAAATGCCAGGCTGGATGAAGCACAAGCCGGAATCAAGATTGCTGGGAGAAATATCAATAACTTCAGATATGCAGATGACACCACCCTTATGGTAGAAAGCAGAGAACTAAAGGGCCTCTTGATGAAAGTGAAAGAGGAGGGTGAAAAAGTTGGCTTAAAACTCAACATTCAGAAAACTAAGATCATGGCTTCCAGTCCCATCATTTCATGGCAAATAGATGGGGAAACAATGGAAATAATGAGAGATTTTTTTTTGAGCGGCTCCAAAATCACTGCAGATGGTGAATGCAGCCATGAAATTAAAAGATACTTGCTCCTTGAAAGAAAAGCTATGACAAACCTAGACAGCATATTAAAAAGCAGAGACAGTACTTTGCCAACAAAGTTCCATCTAGTCAAAGCTATGGTTTTTCCAGTAATCATGTATGAATGTGAGAGTTGGACTATAAATGGAGCTGAGCACCAAAGAATTTATGCTTTTGAACTGTGGTGTTGGAGAAAACTTGAGTGTCCCTTGGACTGCAAGGAGATCCAACCAATCCATCCTAAAGGAAATCAGTGCTGAATATTCATTAGAAGGACTGATGTTGAAGCTGAAACTCCAATACTTTGGCCACCTGATGCAAAGAACTGACTCATTGGAAAAGACCCTGATGCTGGGAAAGATTGAAGGCGGGAGGAGAAGGGGATGACAGAGGATGAGATGGTTGGCTGGCATCACTGACTCGATGGACATGAGTTTGAGCAAGCTCCAAGAGTTGGTGATGGACAGGGAAGCCTGGTGTGCTGCAGTCGAGGGGGTCGCAAAGAGTCGGACATGACTGAGTGACTGAACTGACTGACTGAACTGTGGTTATTTAAAAATAACCTAAAATGGTTCTGGCGGGCTTCAGTCCCTGCGGTCACAAAGAGTCAGACACGACTGTGTGACTAACACAACAAAATGGTTCTCATACAACCTTCTTGTGTTTAAGAGAGAGTAATTGACATTCTTGAGATTAAAAGCTTAGCTAAGAGAAGAACCTCTGCAACCAGAGGAATTATCTCACTTTTCCTTCTCATTCCCAAGCTTACTTCAGTATAGTTCTTTGTTAAACTCCTGATGACATCATACCAGAACCAGAATTGCCCAAAACAATGGAACTGGCTTCTGCTTATCTGCTCCCTGCCCACCACAGCAGTGAGCACTATGGCCCCCAAGGTTCTCCTCCTCCCCCACTCCCCGAGGCTGTATTGTCATCCTGCTTTGTGGTAAACTTTACCTTGCTTTTTTCTTCTTGTTGCCTAGTTCCTTGTTCACTTGTTATTCAGTTGCTCAGTCATGTCCTATTCTTTGCAACCCCATGGACTGCAGCATGCCAAGCTTCCATGTCCTTCACCATCTCCCAGAGTTTGCTCAAACTCATGTCCATTGAGTCGGTGATGCCATCCAACAGTCTCATCCCCTGTGATCCCCTTCTCCTGCCTTCAATCTTTCCTAGCCTCAGGGTTTTTTCTAATGAGTCAGCTCTTTGCATCAGGTGGCCTAATACTCCAAGTGTGTTTTCTAAAGAATTGAGCCATTATCACAAATGGCATTAAGAATTAAAGATTTTAAAATTTTAAAAAAAAAAAATGAAAAGAAAAAAATAAATAAAAATAAAAAATAAAAATATAATGTACATCACAGGGATTATAGCCAATATTTTATAATAAATTTAAATGGAATATAATCTAAAAAATAAAAAAAGGAATAAAATGTGTAAGTTACCTGAGATGTTTGTAATAAGGTTGTGAAACGGAAGAACAGCAGTGAAATAAGCTTACTTAAATATGATCTTTATCTGATAGTGATTCAAATTAACAATTCCTATTTTAGGAACTGTGGTAGAACCACCAAAAACACCAGCCTTGTTTCTGACTGGAGCAGTGGAAACGGAAACTAATTTGGATGAAGAGGAGAAAACTGAAGAAAGAATGGAGGATCTAAAAAATGACAACATGCAAGCCTTAGAAATACTGGGTAGGCACAAAGCATTCAAAGTAATTTGACTTTATCATTTGTTAACCATTGTCTCTCTTTATAGTTAACATAATGTGAAGCATTTTAGAGGTATTTTTGAAGATATAAAATAAGATATTGTTAATATCAGCATCTTATGGCAGTTGAGAATAAGCATATTTTTGTTTAATCGCTGTTTAATTATGTTGATTTTGAATACGTTTTTATTAGTGTGATGATGTCAGCATTTTTAATTACTGCATACTTTAGCTTGTGTATTAACATTGATATAGCTATTTGTATACATATAGTAATATTTCCTTTTCACCATAACAATCGTGTATACATTTTTATATATTTTACCAAATTTCCCGGTTGCTATATATTTATTATTTAATTTTCTTTGTAATTGATGAGTACCTTTACCTTTGGGCTTTGTGGTATATCTCCTTTGCTACTCTAGTTGACTCTATTCAGCACGCATTTTCTGTCAAAATCTCACTCAGTTCCCTGTACAGAGGCATTCAGGAAAGGCTTGCCAGTTGAATGAAATGGAGTGCTTAAACTTCATCCATGTCCAAACTTTGACTTTTGGCTTTGATTGTCTTCTGTCAGGAAAGAAGGGCCTGAAGGAAGGACTAAACACTTGAGTCAAATTTTAAAACTTCATATTGTTTGGAAATTTAGGGTTGTTCTTTTTGATCCAAGTAAATTGCAGTTAATTTTTTCTATTTAAATTCATGTGAGCCCAGATAGGTGAACCGTGAATTATCAAGTGAAAATCAAATACTTTCTAAAGTTAGAAATATGGGTTTTCCTGATGGTCCAGTAGTTAAGACTGTGTGTTCAGTGCGTGTGGCACAGGTTTGATCTCTGGTCAGTGAACTAAGATACTACATGCCATGAGGCTCAGCCTAAAAGAAAAAAAAAACAGTAAAAAAAAATAAAGTGAGAAATATTTAGAGAGTTAGGCCAATTTCTTCCAACTGTTATGTTAACTCTTTTTGCTGAAGGGGCAGACCCATTTTCCCTCTTCCCTTCTAGTTTCTTTGGTTGGTCTAATAATTAAATTAACATAAGAAAGAGTCACACAGGAGAAACACAAATTTTCTATGTGTAGGAGTCCCATAAAAATGTGAGCCCTTAAAAGCAAGTTGGGCAATTGAGGCTTCTATGCTATCCTGAGCTAAGGAATGGGATGGGGGCCTGGGCCTTCCAATGGGAGGAGTAATTTACAGGATGACAAGAAGAGCAGATGTTTGATAATTAGAAATTTGCCCAGCTATGCAGATAGGTTTTTCAGATTTAAAAAGTTGTCTCTGGTGTGATATATATATACAATGAAATGCTGTGTGCTTAGTTGCTCAGCCATGCCTGACTCTATGATGCCATGGACTGTATCCCTCCAGGCTCCTCTGTCCTTGGAATTCTCCAGACATGTGTACTGTAGTGGGTAGCCATTCCCTTCTCCGTGGGATCTTCCTAACCCAGGGATCGAACCCTGGTCTCCTGTGTCACAGGTGGATTCTTTCCCATCTGAGCCACCAGAGAAGCCCACAATAGAATGTTACTCAGCCATCAAAAGGAATGAAACAATGCTATTAGCAGCAATGTGGATGGACCTACAGAGTGTCCTATTGAGTGGAGGAAGTCAGACAGAGAAGTAGAAATATCATGTGACATCCATTATATGTGGAATCTAAGAAGAAATGGTACAAGTGAACTTATAAAACAGAAACAGACTCACAGACTTTGAGAATGAGGTTGCGGGGATCGGGCTAGGGGGAAAGTTGAGGGGAAGGGATAGTGAGGGAGTTTGGGATGGATATGTACACACGGCTATATTTAAAATGGATAACCAACAAGGACCTACTGAATATAGAACATGGAACTCTGATCAGCGTTATGTGGCAGCCTGGATGGGAAGGATGTTTGGAGGAGAATGCATGGCTGAGTCCGTTCTCTATTCACCTGAAACTGTCACAGCTTTGTTAATTGGCTGCGTGCTTAGTGTGTGCTTGATCACTCAGTCATGTCCAACTCTTTTCAGCTCCGTGGACAGTAGCCCACCAGGCTCCTCTGTCCATGGAGTTTTCCAGGCAAGCATGCTGGGGTAGGTTGCCATTCTCTACTCCATAATCAGCTATACCCCAATATAAAATAAAGGTTAAAAAAAAAAATAAAACTCTAGGAGGGTCTGGTCATACAGCCGGGGACTCCACAATATTGTGGAAAAAAAAAAAAAAACTTGTCTCTGGTTATAGCTCTCTTTCTGGTACAGGTTCCCTAGCTAGATTCCTTTAGGTGGTTAAGGGAGGGATGAACGTATTTCCTGAGTCTGCTGGATCTTGGCTGTCTTTAGTTCAAAACAATCCACATTCCAAGGTGGCAATAGTTGGCATATTCTTAGTTGCCAATGAAATAATTGTGTCAGATCATCTTAATATTCACTTTTTGGGTATGATCATTTTGTGTTGCCTAGCATTTATTGAGCTGCTGAAAGTAATCTCTTTCCTCTGGCACATAGGCCTTTGTTCTCTGCTTTAAAACTCAGGACTGTGACGTCATTGTATGACTGAGGTAAAAATAAACTCAAAAGAATTGTAGGTGAAATAAACATCTTATACATGTGTATAAAATTTCTTTAGATATCATGTTTGTAAGCTTATAGGTCAACCAACACATTACAAATTTTTTTAAATTAGCCTACCACAAAAGAAACTGGTGTCTGTAAGAAATGTAATAGAACTCTTAATGTAATTTCTTATGGAAATGTTAATAGAGTAGGCACAAAGGTGCAGTACCTGCATGAAGGATATTTTGTTTTTAATAGGCTCTTTAGTCAGTTATCCTCGAAATGTAATCTAGCACATCAGTTAATGCAGTTACTTTGTGGATATGCTTTTGTAAATCTAGTAATATAAGTTTTTTAGTGTTCATTAGCCTTAGTTTCTGATTTTTGAGGTTAGTCTGTTTTACTTAATGATTTGTACTACGTAATTAAGCATTCTATGCATCTGAGATTAGATGTCTGCAGAAGGCTTGAAAAAGCTGATCTTGCAAGTTTGATTTTAGACAGATGGTTTTATCAGTTGTGGTAAGTGTTCTGTGACTTGTCCACTCTTGTGACACAATTGAGTTTTTCTTAAAGAAAAAAGGTGGAGATCTGTTTATTGTCTGCTACCATTGTGGATCTAAATTGAAATTATAGTTTTAGTACTTTGATTTTTGTCTATTAGGTATTATTTAGACTGCAAACTGCATTGAGCTTCTGGCTAAGGTCATATGGAGGATAAGCAGGACACTTAAAATCTGTCTTCACTTTTAAAAATCATCTGACCTATGCAAAAAAGGCAGTACTCCCCTTAAGTAAGAAAATCATAAAGGTATGATAACCACATAGCCACAAAGGACCAAAGTAAAACCAAAGTTTTTGTTACATTAAAGCTCATGCAACTCATTGGTTGAATTAGATCAGACAAACTTTTATATCCACCCAAGTAAAAAGCTTGATTGGGTCATGTTGGTGTGCCTTGTTGATAGTAAAGATATCTTGATAGGTTTTTACACTTCTGTGGGTGAGTGAAAGGTACTACGCTGAAGCGATTAATGTTCACCTTAAATTTTCTTTTTCTTAACATAGCATAAAGCAAAGACAGATAACATTTTACTCATAAACCACAGGATGTTTGCATATAAACTATATAATTCAGATTTCATCGATAACTTATCATTTCCTTTTTTGTTTAAAATATTCCTTAACAGCAGAAGCCCTATTCATAGTTTGGTCACCGCCAGTCTTTTACATGTCTTATAAGTCACCTCTGATTAACTTTACCTAAATAGACCTAAGTTAATACACTTTCCTTTTTATTCATTTCCCTTTTACTTACTCAAACTGTGATGTTATGGAAGAATTCAGTAGTTTAGTGGGTTTAACTCACAGTAGCTTCAACTTTTTTTTTTTTTTTTAATCCAGAAAAAGCCCCAGACTCTCCAGAAAATGAGCTGAAATCCAGATGGGAAAATGTACTGGGCCCTGATTATGAAGTAATGGTATGTTAAAATCTTCCAATAAAAAACACTCATGTCTCATTCTATGTCATTCTCCTAATGCCACAATTGAAAGAAATGGGAGACTCAAAGAATAACCAGCCTGCCTTTATCTTTTCTTCCTGTGCTTTTTTCACTATTGGATCAATTAATTAATTTTATTTTTTCATTTTAGACTGCAAGAACAGGTAAGGACTGCAAACAAGTTTCAGTTACAATTAACAAACACTCAGTTCATGTTGGGACCATTTAAGTTAACAATAGGCTGAAAAATGTTAGGAGAGAGAGCACTTGCCTCTAAATTTATAACCTGTATCAGCTGCTTAAAATTGCTGGCATTTTTATGATTGCTTTTATGATCTGTTTGTTTTATTGTACACTGAAAGGGCTGTGGATATTAGTCCTATGTTTCACAAAGAATGTTACAGTTTTATGAGAAAAATGAAAGAATGATTATCAAATGTATTTGGGAGAACAGGAAGTAATTTAAGTTAGGTATAAGTTTATAGTGCCAGTGGTCCATTAGACTTCCTTTCACCTGTTATTAGATTCATTGAGTAAAGGATTGATTACATTTCCCCAAATGAATCCACATGAAACCAGAAAGCTGCGCTTAGAAAAGCCTCTGCAGTGCCCATTAAACGTGTTAGTAATAAAGTATTCTATTAAATTTCTATTGTTGTTCACATTTTCTTACATATGTTTGTCATTAGTATTTGTTGGCTGGTTGGAGAGATTTTTTTTCTGTTCTAGCCACTATCTATTGTCAGACATTTTCCAGTGTCATTAACATGAGTCAAAATAGTTTATACTTTCTCTTCTTGCTAGTTTTGTGCTTGCATGTTGGTCATCATGAACTGCTGCTTCTTTACTTCGTAGATTTTGGAGCTATTTTGTCATTTGCCTATCACCTAGCAAATGACCTTTTTACAATTCAGAGTGGTTAATATTCAAAATAGTTTGGTGTACCAGTGTTTTTAAATGGTTGGTTTTAAATGAGCTCTTTTTGGTTAAAAATTTGTCCTCTTTGGGGCATCCCTGGTTGCTCGGCAGTAAAGAATCTGCCTGCAGTACAGGAGACATAGGAGATGTGGGCTCGATCCCTGGGTTGGGAAGATCCCCCAGAGGAGGAAATGGCAACCCACTCCAATATCCTTGCCTGGGAAATCCTATGGACAGAGGAGCCTGGTGGGCTCCAGTTCATAGCGTCACAAAGAGTTGGACACAACTGAATATGCACATTCTCCTCTTTATAACTACCCTTCCAAATTTAATCTGTCACACGATGAGGTCATAACCAAGGGGCTCGAAAGAGGAGACAGGATTTGGAGTTGGAAATTTAAAGTGAAAGGGATGAGGCAATGAAAGGAGAAGCCAGGCAAGATGGATGAGTGAATGTGTACATACAAATGTGCATATCTGCCTGCGTGCACATACTCTAGTGTTTCTTACTGTATTTTCATCCAGAATCTATTTATCTGAAGTGCAGTACTTGTAGAAGATTTAGCTGAACCACTGTTTAACTTATCCCCTCCCTCCAGATGCACTGTATTTTATTAACAACTTACAGATGCAAATCATCAGTGAAATGTTTTGCTTGCAAGGAATTCATTTCTGTGGATGTCTACCACTGAAGCTCAGAACAATAGTTTTAGGCCAGGATTAAAAGCTTTCAGGGTTCCACCGTCTGCCCACCAGTCCAGGTCTTTTGTTTCTGTCCTTGCTGACTCTTTCTCCTAGGGAAATGGTTTGAGCTTGCTGTGGAAATTCAGGTGCTTCAGTTTTTCCAAACTTCTCTGATTTTAATGACCTTGCAAACTTTGTTTCAAGGATTAGGTTTAGAAATAAAAATGACCATAGTCTTGGTTTTGTGAAAAGAAAAACATTTTTGTGGCTTTAATATAATGGAGGATTAAATTAAAATTTTAGGTGTCATGGATTTTTAAAAATAGTACATATATTTGCCTATCACCTTCTAGTTCCACTTTTGAATCATTTATGAAAAAAGATTGTTGTGGAGAACAATGACAACAAAAAAGCAAATATTCTCTGAGATTTTATATTGTGTGTTATGGATTTTAGAAACATAGAAAAAAGATTAGATGGAGTTATCAATATATAGGTTTTATACAGATTTTTTTCAGAAAGCCTAGGAAGAAATAAAGTTATGCTTTTACAAATATTGACAGTATCTTTTCTTGTGAATTTAGGTCGCTACTTTGGATACACAGATTGCTGATGATGCTGAATTACAGAAATATTCGAAGGTAAGCACATTGTTTAAACTGTTGTCGGTTTTTTGTTGTTTGAAGAACTTTCTCTAAATTCTTGTCAAAGTAACTCTACTAATGCTGTGACCTAAAGTTTTCAGAATTTAATTTTAGAAGGTTTTCTGGAAATGTAGTAGGTTCTGACTGGTATGAAGTGTGATAGTTAGATGTGCCTGGGAAGAACATAGGCCACTCCAGATGCCAAAATTCCAGGCTTGAGTGCTTCGCCCACCTTAAAGGTAGTATGTAGAGCAGGCTTTGCAGAGTGTGTCAGTTTTTCAGATATTATAAGTCCTTTTAAGTTGTTTCCCGGACTTCCCTGGTGGTCTAGTGGCTAAGAATCTACCTGCCAATGTAGGGGATATGGGTTTGATCCCTGGTCTGGGAAGATTCCACATGCCGGCAGATCAACAAAGCCCATGTGCTACAACTACTGACCCTAACAAATATGCAGTTAGACTGAATATTTGATATTATGTACGCCAGCTACAGAAGGCTTAAGGCGATGTTATCTCTGTCCAAGGAGACACTGTGCATGTGTGTGTGTGTGTATGTGTGTGAGTGGGTGTGTGCAGTGAGGCAGAGGTACAGTTCAGGTAAGGTTTGGACTCTCTTGGGTTGCCTTTGCTCCTAACACATGACCTCCAGGTATTCCATCAAGTCTGAGGTATTTATCTGTTCTCGCTCCCTGGTGGAACCTGGGAACTCCAAGTCTCCCTCAGTACTTTGGGATTGTAGAAATCTGCTTAGCTCTTCAGGGGTTTCCTGATTAGCCTTCAGCTTGCTGTTAGAACTCGAGATGTCCTTGGAGGAAACCATGCCCTCGCTCAGGCTCAGTTCATCATATAGTTCAGCTTTAGTTGCTCTTATATATTCCAAGCCACAAGACCCCATATCATCATGTTCTGTCCTGAGGAAAGAGTATAGTGAGCACACTTTGTACATCTTAAAGAATGTCATTGTCTTTCTCCAGGCAGAACATGTTCTCTTTCATCTTCATCCCTAGTTCCTTGCCACCAGTCTACTTATCTTCTTCCTGATCAGCTTCTATGCATTGTATCTATATGCACTGAGTTACTCTGATATAATGGTATGGAAAGGTTTTGAATAGAACAGATGTTCAGAACCACCTCACCAGTACATTCAGCTGTTCATTCGTTCATTCATCAAGTATTTATTGATACCGACTCAGTGCCAAGTCCTCCACTGGGTCTGGGATTTCAGAAGAGAACAGGAAAAAAAAAAAAAAAATCCCTGCCCCGTAGAACTTACATTTTAGTAGGGGGAGATAGAAAATAAGTAATAAATTATATAGTATAGATGATATGTGCCAAGCAGGAAAGATGAATAAAGAATTCAGGAGAGAATGTGAGTTTGCAATTTTAGATAGGTTGATCAGGAAAAGCCTTATTAAGAAGGTGACATTTGAGGAAATACTTTGGGGGTGAAATAAGCAGCCTAATTTTTCTTCTATATAATACAAACAATAATATCTACATTGTAGAAGGTTGCATATATTTAATATATGCCCCAGTTAGTACAGCTCAGTGCCAATACATAAGAACCATTCCATAAATGATAGTTTTGTTTCCTAGTTGTATGCTTCTAGTACTTTTAACCTCTGGCCTATTAAAGTCTCCTTTAAAAAAAAAAAGCTGTTTTAAAACATTTAATTGAAATTGGAGTAGTAAACAATCCACTTGCCAATGCAGGATGCAGGTTCGATCATCCCTGGATTGGGAAGGTCCCCTAGAGGAGGAAATGGCAACCCATTCCAATATTCTTACCTGGAAAGTTCCATGGGCAGAGGAGCCTGGTGGTGGACTGTAGTCCAAGGGGTTTCAAAGAGTTGGACACAATTATGTATGCACACACTAGATTATAGCAAAAACTTCGTTTTTTAATTTTTTTGCACTAGAAGAATTTCGCTGTTAATCCTTAATAGTGCAATCCTTAATTGCACTATTCTTTTTTTCATATTTTGTTGTTACCTGTATATGTTTACATACTTGTAGTTGGTATACTCATTTTTTTGTATATGTGGCAGAGAAGGGATGTGTGCTTTTTTTAATGTAACATTATCACATGTTTACTTTTTTAAACATTGACTATTAAATGTCCACAGATTATTTTAATGACCTATAATTGAAAAAAATCCTCTTAAAATTGGAAGTTTGGTTCTTGATTTAGTAGTTTCTACTTTCTGTCTGCAATATGTAAAGAAAACTGGCCTGTCCAAACCCATTTCTCACATGAGGATCCTAAAGTTTGCGTAAGTTGAATGAGTCACCTCAGATTATACAACTGGATAATATAGTAGCAGAGGCAGCTTTCAGCTTAGAGAGCATTTTTTTCCTTCCTGTAATATTTACAGAGCTCCTACTTCACACCAGACACTGCTGCCAGCTGTGGGGAGCAGAATATAAAGGGTCCTCTCTCTCCTGGAGCCTGGGTTCTGGGCTAGGTTTGTTGTGCTGTGCTTAGTTACGCAGTCATGTCCAACTCTTTGTGACCCCATGGGCTGTAGCCTGCCAGGCTCGTCTGTCCATGGGGATTCTCCAGGCAAGAATACTGGAGTGGGTTGCCATGCCCTCCTCTGGGGGGTCTTCCCAACCCAGGGATAGAACACAGGTCTCCTGCATTGCAGGCAGATTCTTTACCATCTGAGCCACCAGAGAAGCCCAAGAATATTGGAGTGGGCAGCTTATCCCTTCTCCAGAGGATTTTCCTGACCCAGGAATCAAACCAGGGTCTCCTGCATTGCAGGTGGGTTCTTTACCAGCTGAGCTACCAGGGAAGCCCTGGGCTTGGTTTGGGTCCTGATAATAAACAAGTGATAAATAACCTGAGAAGATAGCTATAAATTGTAAAAGTGATGCAAGGTAGTGATTGTAAGAAGTGATGATGATTTAAGAAGCATAAAAAGAATGATGAAAGCAAGTACAGTTGGGAAAGAGTTGGCCTGTGTGGGGAATGGAAGTTGTTTTGGAGTGTCCAGGTCAAACTAAATGAGCAGGAGGATGTTTTTAGGTGAGGAAGACCAGGTAGGTACTCCAGGGCCTTGAGCTCCACACTGATAAGCCTGGGCTTTATTCTCAGTGCCAGGTAACACCAGTGGAACGTTCTTAGCAGGTTAATATCATACTCTGAGATCAAGGCTGTAGGTTTTTCCTCTGTCTTATTAGCTTTCTGATTAGGAAAATCATATTTCATGACTATTGCTGGTGTTTCTAATTGTTTATCTGTCTTTAGTTGGTCACTGTGGTAACCACTTCATAGCCCGAAGAAATTGTTTTAAGGGATGCAGATTTAAGAAGCATCTCCCTTTATGACAGGCCAGTGTTAATAGAGAAGACTTTCTTTTGAGGTGGACGGAGTTGTAGGGAAAGAGAGAGGTGAAAGCACTTTATAGTGGTTTGAGCATTAGCTGAACTGCTTCTAGGAATCTGTTAATCATGACACAAGAAC
The DNA here is from genome assembly GCF_023091745.1 of Budorcas taxicolor. Taxonomy (NCBI): domain Eukaryota; kingdom Metazoa; phylum Chordata; class Mammalia; order Artiodactyla; family Bovidae; genus Budorcas; species Budorcas taxicolor. Next base: position 83,913,239 of record NC_068912.1, on the reverse strand, counting down.
AGTTTTCCCGCATCTGGGGAGACTTGCACTCTTAGGGATGGCTTTCTTGGCAAGTGTTTACTCTTAAGATAATCACAGAGCTATGAGGGAGAAGCATTATGCTCATGCCAGTGACCTTTCTGCCGGCCATCAATTGTAATACAAAGTGAGCGTTAGTAATTAGTGATATCCCTGGTGTGGGCAACAAAAAGACCAGGCCCTGTTCTCTGGCTTTGACAAGACAGACTGACAAATTTCACTTTGTTTCCTTCCTAAATTACTTTCTTGGAGCCAGAGGGCATTAAGATATGAATCTGCTCCTCGATCTGTTTGAGCAAGTAGAGTTGTGAAGGCAGTGGAATATACTGGGCCCCCACTCACCTACCAGGGGTAGTGCTTTGCTTTAAAGACATTTCTCCAGAATAACTCTATTGGTTAGCATCTGTTTCCTCCTTTCCATTTTTAGTATGTGGAAACTGAGTGTCAGGTAGGTGAAGTGACTTGCCCAGGATCATACACAGCTTTTGCTCTTTAGTCGCTTGGTCATGTCCAACTGGGGTCTTTGTGACCCCATGGACTGACGTATGCCAGGCTTCACTGTCCTTCACCATCCCCCGGAGCTTGCTCAAACTCATGTCCATCGAGTCGGTGATGCCATACAACTATCTCATCCTCTGTCGTCCCCTTCTCCCGTGTTCAATCTTTTCCAGCATCAGGGTCTTTTCCAATGAACTGGCTCTTCATGTTAGGTGGCCAAGGTATTGCAGCTTCAGCATCAGTCCTTCTAATGAATATTCAGGATTGACTTCCTTTAGGATTGACTGGTTTGATCTCCTTATAGCCCAAGGGATGCTCAAGAGTGTTTTCCAACCCCACAGTTTGAAAGTATCAGTTCTTTGGGACTCGGCTTTCTTTATGGTCCAACTCTCACATCCATACATTGGAAAAACCATAGCTTTGACTAGAGGGACCTTTGTCAGCAAAGTAATGTCTCTGCTTTTTAATATGCTGTCTAGGTTTGTCATAGCTTTTCTTCCAAGAAACAAGTGTCTTTTAATTTCATGGCTGCAGTGACCATCTGCAGTGATTTTGGAGCTCAAGAAAATAAAGTCACTGTTTCCATTGTTTCTCCACGTATTTGCTGTGAAGTGATGGGACCGGATGCCATGATCTTAGTTTTTCAAAAGTTGAGTTTTAAGCCAGCTAGTAAATGGCAAAATTTAGAAAACAAATCAGGAGTTTTCTGGCTCCTGAGTCTGTGCCATTCTTTATGCTTTTCCTTTTGGGTAGATAATATATGGACAAGACATAAAATCTAAAAGTTTCAGAAGCAAGTACTGCAAAATATGTTTCCCACCCATCCCAGTCCCCTTGTTCTCCCCAGAGGTGACCAGCCACTGTTACCAATTCTTAAGTATGTATTTTATATTCATAAGTATATAATTTTCTGGCCTCTTTTTGAGTGAATAACATAAGATACAGAATCAAATAACTGTAGTGACAGTGGTTATCTAGTTGGGCAGGTGGCTTATCAGAAACATCAGAGCAGCTTTTTCAAAACAGGCATGCCCCATCAATAACCTCAGATATGCAGATGACACCACCCTTATGGCAGAAAGTGAAGAGGAACTAAAAAGTGGAGAGTGAAAAAGTTGACTTAAAGCTCAACATTCAGAAAATGAAGATCATGGCATCCGGTCCCATCACTTCATGGGAAATAGATGGGGAAACAGTAGAAACAGTGTCAGACTTTATTTTTTGGGGCTCCAAAATCACTGCAGATGGTGACTGCAGCCATGAAATTAAAAGACGCTTACTCCTTGGAAGAAAAGTTATGACCAACCTAGATAGCATATTCAAAAGCAGAGACATTACTTTGCCAACTAAGGTCCGTCTAGTCAAGGCTGTGATTTTTCCAGTGGTCATGTATGGATGTGAGAGTTGGACTGTGAAGAAGGCTGAGCGCCGAAGAATTGATGCTTTTGAACTGTGGTGTTGGAGAAGACTCTTGAGAGTCCCTTGGACTGCAAGGAGATCCAACCAGTCCATTCTGAAGGAGATCAGCCCTGGGTGTTCTTTGGAAGAAATGATGCTAAAGCTGAAACTTCAGTACTTTGGCCACCTTATGCGAAGAGTTGACTCATTGGAAAAGACTCTGAGGCTGGGAGGGAGGGGGGCAGGAGGAGAAGGGGATGACAGAGGATGAGATGGCTGGATGGCATCACTGACTTGATGGACATGAGTCTGAGTGAACTCCGGGAGTTGGTGATGTACAGGGAGGCCTGGCGTGCTGCGATTCATGGGGTCGCAAAGAGTCGGACACGACTGAGCGACTGAACTGAACTGAACTGAACTGATTTTATTCCTCCTGACTAATATTCTGATTTTGTAGGTTGAGGGTGAGGTCCCTAAGGGGAACTGTGATTCCTTCCTTGCCTCACTTTATTGAGAATTATTACTCAGGTTTTGCTAGGATGCCTTATGTGTACAGTTTACCCTTGAACAACATGGGTGTGAACTGCATGGGTGCACTTATACGCAGACTTTTTTAATGGTACATTCTATAGTGCTGTGGTCTTCCTGGGTGGCGCTAGTAGTGAAGAACCCGCCTGCCAATATAAGCGATGTAAGAGACATGGGTTTGAGCTCTGGGTTGGGAAGATCTTTTGGAGCAGAACTTGGCAACCCACTCCAACATTCTTGCCTGAAGAATCACATGGACAGAGGAGTCTGGCAGGCTCCAGCCCGTTGGGTCATAAAGAGTAGGACGTGACTGAGTGAGTCAACAACAGCAACACTACAGTACTACGCCTTCCTCAGCTATGGAGGGACCTCAGCTGTGGAGGGCTGACTGTGAGTTATACCTAGCTTTTCAGCTGTGTAGAGAGTCAGTGCCTCTACCCTGAATTATAAATGGTCAGCTGTATTCAAGGAGGGAGGGGTTACTCCCTCAAGACAGATGAAGGAGGCTTATGTAAGGATGAACTATCCTCTCAAGAATAAGTTTGGAGAAATAAGAACAGTGGGTTTTCAAGGTGGATGAAATACCGAGAGCAAAGGTAGAGAGAAAGAGCCATAAGGGCAGAGTGTTAGGTTAAGTGTCAAAAGCTCAAATATCTCTTGGGCCAGACAGGTAACAAATGCTATCTGAAATGAAAAATGGCAGCTGATGCTTGACCTCAGTGTAAAGTAGCTGAAGAGATCTTCAATATATTTCTCTACAGCAGAGTATGTAATGTTTATTTTTTGAATATTCAGAGTTAAAATGTTAATTTTTTTTAGTCCATGACGTGTGACCTGTGGCATCTTAGTTCCTTGACCAGGGATTAAATATGGGTCCTTGGCAGTGAAAGCATGGAGTCATAACCACTGGGCTGCCAGGGAATTCCCCAGAATTAAAATTTTAGACAGATGAGAGAAACTAATATAAATCAAGCTCTGCTAGGCTGACTGTCTTGCACAACCTCTGCATGAATATACCTCACTTTGGAGGCCATTTTCCTGTGTTTCATCATTAGTTTAAAAGTCATAGCTGCATTCTTAGAAAGTTTGTTTTTATTTGGGGTAAATTTACCAACTCTTTCTACCTAATCTTTAAACATAAATGGTTATGTAATATCTCCAGTGAAAGAAAGAGAGAGAGAGAGAGAGTGTGTGTATAAGAACGAATCATAAGATCCTTTCTGTTCTATTTGAAATTCAGCTTTTTTGGAAGCCTCCTCCCCATACCACTGACCACACCACTGACATAGCTATTCCTTTTCAGAAGCTTTTTTTTTTTTAACCCCGGAGCAACATTTATATTCCTACTTGAATACTTTGATATCTTATTTGGATGACAAGATAAAATGAATGAACTGCAGCTTATCTCCTGACTGTTCTCTCCACTCATAGGTTGAAGGTCTCTAGCTTTCTTGATCTCATTTGATCTTCATCATTTTAGCATCTACAGTAAATCACCCAATGGTCACACTTTCCTTGGATCGGTTTCCTTGTATCCTTTACTTGTCATATCAGGATCATGAACATCCTGCTGCTCAATTAACTTTGTCAAGTTAAGTAGGACCCCTTGCAAAGCACATTGAATTAGCAGCAAAAAGCATAACGTGCTTTGTGTGTGAAGGCATCAATCATCTGTTGACACCTACTCCTGTCATTTTAGCACTTTCTGCTCTCAGAATTCCGAAAGGGTGGACTACTGAAAGAGACAGATGAAATGGTTGATTTGTTTAGTTGCTAAATGCAGCTGGGACAAGTAATTAAATAGTCCTGCTCCCACAGAGACACCTGGAGCCACGTAACATGAAGTCTCAGAAACCCAGCTGTACTCGGATTTAGATTTGGGACTAATATTAGGTAGGCATCTTTCAGATTGACAGATTTTGTAAACATCATTTCTGGTTTATCTGTTCAGTATGATTGAAGGTGGAGCATGCGTGTTTCATGCAAGCTTCTAGGGAGCGTGTGGTATTTACAGATACCTAGGGTAGTAGCCTAGAGGAGCACAGCTCTGCATCTGGCAGGCAGGGTATTCCTTGAGTAAGCTGCTGTTGCTCTGCCATGCTCCAGCCTGTTCCTGACGTCAGCTGTTCCATTGAGAAGGGAAATAGAGCAGGTTTAGTAAGGGGCTTACTTTCATGCATTGGAGAAGGAAATGGCAACCCACTCCAGTGTTCTTGCCTGGAGAACCTCAGGGACAGAAGAGCCTGGAGGGCTGCTGTCTATGGGGTCGTGCAGAGTCGGACACGACTGAAGCAACTTAGCAGCTTGGAGGGGAGCCTGGGATAAATTCCCTCCTTAATCCTTCTATTTTTTATGGGGACATGCTATTATACAAGCAGTAAATATCTCCCTGTGCCACAATGTCTGTTTTAATTTGGGCACTTATTTCTATGTAGGAATTACTACCACTGTCTACCCTGTTGCTCAAACCAAAAATTTAGCAAATACCTTTCTCACTTACCTCCCACAAGCAATCTACGAGCAGGTTCTTTGTAGAGCTGACTCATTCTTATCCTTGGAGTCTCACCTTACATGTCCCCATCTGTGTGAAACCTACTCTGACCAGCTTTTCAAAACAGCCATCACGGTTGTGTCTGATGTCCTGACATTGATTAGCTCCTTCATAGCACTTACCACAGTAATTTGGGGTTTATATTTCACTTGTTTCTTGGTGCATTGTTTATTGACTTATTTTGTTTTGCTTGAGCCTGCTTGCTCTCTTGCTTGTTTATATTATCTGTCTTCTACACTAGATGTTAGTACCATAGGATAGAGACTGTGGACTCTTCCCAGAACAGGGGTTGAACTGGTGTCCCCTGCATTACAACATGGACTCTTAATCACTGGACCACCAAGGAAGCTCCATGATATTTATTTGCTTAATTGTTAAATAAAAAATAAATTCATTCATTATTTATAAATTTATTTTTTATTTTTAAAATTGTTAAATAAATTTACTTAATTTATTTTTAATATTACTTTTTGTTTAATTATTTGTATAATTTCATGTTTAATAATGGCTGTCATCAACAACTGGCTTGCAGAATTCTTGAAAATGGAACAGTCTGCTCTTACAAGCACACTTCAGCAAATATTTGGGGATGACTTACAGGGACCCACTGGCCACTCTCTGCTCTAGTGTTTGGCTCGTAAGGAAGGAAGGAAGAGAGTTGGCAGAGATGGTGGGTAAACTGCCATTACAGAACATTTCTCAGAGCTTTTATTCACCTTTCAGTGCTAAAGGAAAGGACCCTAATATCTCCTAGCATGATAGCAAAAGATCGGGTACAATGACGAAACAGAATGAGATAGCAGCAGTGACAAATGAAGAAATCACAGAGAAGAAACAAGAATAAAAACAATCTTACTTTCACACTGCTAAAATAGCTCATTGCCCGAGATCACTAGGTCCTGAGGTGCTTGGTCAAGAGCGTTTAATTTTCAGAAAATTAGCCCAAGGCCAGGAGTTCCTCATGCCTGGTTTAAGCCATTGCAGCCACAGACAGCTGACTTCATTGCCACTTCACATTTGTCTGTGTGTCTGTAGTGGAATGGAAATGAGCCCCAGGTGGTGTCTGAAGCAAGGCGTGTGGAACTCTGGGGACTCAGAGCAGATGACTAAGGGGAGGTGACAAGCTTCAGGATAAATAATCACAGAGAAAAGGAAATATGAGGGAAAGAGCCATGTCATGAGTGTATTGCCACCTTGTGTAGGGTTTTCTCCTCAGCAAATACACCATTAGAGATGGGCCTGGTATTTTAGATAAATGGACTATTGATATAGGAAGTATAAATCATAATTAGTACCATTTACCATATTTGAGTTTATATTGCCACAGTGAGAAATCATTAGCTCTAGTTTTGAAAGTGAACGGCTTGGAGTTTGGTGATTGCCCTTGACCTTTATAGCCAACAACACTAAGACACTCATTTTCTTACCTTCTGAGAGTAGAATAATGATTGCCTTCTTTATTTCACACCCATGCCTTCCCCACATCAGAAAGTATTCTAACTTAAACTGGTGAGATGGAAAAGACACTTGAAAGAGGTACAATCTTTCATGCTGCTGCTGCTAAGTCGCTTCAGTCGTGTCCGACTCTGCACGACCCCATAGACGGCAGCCCACCAGGCTCCCCTGTCCCTGGGATTCTCCAGGCAAGAACACTGGAGTGGGTTGCCATTTCATTCTCCAATGCGTGAAAGTGAAAAGTGAAAGTAAAGTCGCTCAGTCGTGCCTGACTCTTAGCGACCCCATGGACTGCAGCCTACCAGGCTCCTTCATCCATGGGATTTTCCAGGCAAGAGTACTGGAGTGGGTTGCCATTGCCTTCTCCAATCTTTCATGAATTAGTTCAGATAACATGTTATGAGCCCATCTTCAGAGGCCTGGTACTATTCTAGGGTCTAATGTTATAGAGAGAAAAGATATCCTCAAGTAGGGGGCAGTTAAGAAAATAGGAGTTTTAAAGACAATGTGTTGTGAACTGTGATAGAGATGTATACAGGGTGGTCTTATAGCCACCCTTGTTTACAGCTATATGGTTATATGGAGGTGATATAACTCTGATATCAGGAAGGGGTTCATGGAAGTGACACTGCTTTTGGTATTGAGGTGTGAATGGAAGTTAAGTTACATAAAAAGGAGGGATGAGAAGCCCTGCAGAAAAGTGAAACACAGAACACGTTCTGGGACCAGTTGGAAATTTGGAGTGCCAGAGCTTAGAACTGGAGACTTTGCATGTCTGTCTCTATTCCCAGGGAATCTGAAAGGGAAAGAGTGAGAACAAGATGACAAATGACTTCATATTTTACTCGAGGCTAGTCTTCCAGTTCTTGTCTCTTTGAGGATTTTCGTGATCTGACTCAAGGGGTGGGACTATCATGTCAAAGTGACATTTGACGGAGGTCTACCAGCCAGATGTGTCCACGTCATGCTTATATTACTGCTCTGTGTTTCTGTGCAGCTCCTGCCCATTCACACTCTGAGGCTTGGCATGGAAGTGGATTCCTTTGATGGGCACCATTATATCTCTTCGATTGCTCCAGGTGGTCCTCTTCATACACTGAACCTCCTACAGCCAGAGGATGAACTTCTTGAGGTAAAATTTTTTGAGGGGGGGAAAAAAAAGATACAGGGCAAGAATTTTTAAGTTGTAGGAAAATGTGTCCTCACCAGAAATCCACTGAGTTATATCACCAATGCCAATATAATGTGAGCTACTAGAAACTGAAAAGTACTCGTTGACTATTCATGGGGTTGCAAAGAGTCAGACATGACTGGGTGATTGAACAACAACAACAAATACTTAACAAAACTGTACTGTATACTTGAAAGTGGCTGAAATAGTAGATAAGTGTTCTTGCCACATACACACACACACAGTATGAAAACTATGTGAGGTGATAGATATATTAATTGGCCTCATTGTGGTAATGATTTCATAATATATTTATCAAGTCATTTACATTGTACGCCTTAAACTTGTACATGTTACATGTCAATTATATCTAGATAAAGCTAGAAAAAATAAAGATGAAGAAAAATGCTAACAACTTTATGTAGTGATAAGAGAAGAAGATGATATACTTTCAGTTCATTATCTCTATCCTTTGAGACTCCTGAGATGTTCTTTTTTTGAGAGTTTATTTTCATGATTAAGAAAGAACCTAATGTCCCACTTCAGTTTGACAGCATTTTTTTTTTTTCAAAATTCTTTTTTAAAGACTCTAATCCCTGATCCTTGTTTGAAACATGCACTTGTATTTCTTTGCAGGTTTTGATGATTATTTCTAGTAAGGATTAGAGCTGGATAACCTCCAGCTAATATTTTACTGACTGGCTTTCAAACGGTCTCTTTGGGACTCCCTCCCCCTAAGATGGCCCCCTCTGGTGGGCTTACTCAGGTTTCTGAGCCTCTCTTCAGTTGGAGCATTTCTAGAGCACTTATGCTTTGACCTGACTCCTTGAGAGATTATATTAGATTGGAAAGTTCTATCTTCGACACAGCAGACAAATCCAAGCAACAGCCCTTAATTTTATAGATGAGAAAACAGGGCATTGATTTCCCCAACTTTACCCACTAATAGAATTATGACTTTAGTCCATCTTTTGTAACTCCCATTTCACTGGTTTTTCAATTCATCACACTACTTCCAGAGTGTCTAAAAAAAAATGTGGGCAATAGTCAAACTTAGAGAAGGCTGTGTAGAAAAGGGTTCTTCCAAGTGTTAGATCCACGAGACATCCTAAGTTGGGTGTAATAGAATCAGCCTAGTTGCCTTGGCCAAGATGAGAATTTCCTGGGCCTGGAAGTGGAGACTTCTTTCTAAAATTATATGTGTTTAAAGTGAAGTGGCAAGGATAGCAAATCGGTTTCTTGTTGGATTTTTTCTGAAGTAGTGCTCAGTCACCTGGAGGAGTATGTTGAGAATTTCGAGTTGAATTTTAAGGTCGGAGAATAAAGTACTATGGCTATTGGCAAATTCGTTCATAAGCATAGGAGGCCAGGTGTTGGGATGCTGTTTTAAAGTGTAATAAATGGCTTATTTTTTATAAGTGTTCAAGAAATGATGTTGGGATGCTTAATGTGAATTAATGCCATAGACTTTATCATTTATGGGAACTTGGTGCTGAATCATGTCTTTCTCTTCTTATTTGCACAGTATATGGCCTAATTTTATGGTATTACACATGATAATCTACAGATTGGAGGCCATTTGGAAAATATTTCCATAATATGTAGTTATGAGATATTGAGAAATGGGATATATTTATTTGGGAGATATGGAAATATGAGTAAAAACCAGTTTAGTTTACATTTTGTAGTAAATATACATAACATAAAATGTATCATTTAAAGCATTTTTAGCTTACAACTCAGTTGCAGTAAGTATAATTCATTACTAGTACATGGTAGGTGATAAAGAAATGTTGGCTGGATCTGAGTAAAGAAAGAGTGGGTGATCCCAGCCATCAGCTGAGTCCTCCTGTGCCTTAGCTGAGATTGGAATTCCAAGGGCCTTCTGCCCTTGTAATAGAATGTGTTGTAACAAGGTAGCGTTACAGGTTGAATGAAGACTGGTTGAATAGTCAAGTATAGATTTCTGGTGAAGGAACTTGGAATAGGGGAAGAAGCACAGATTTGGAAGTCAAAAGAACTGCTTTTGGTTCTGAGTTTGCCGCTGCTGAACCATATGTCCTAGCATATCCCCCCCCCCCCCCACCCTTTTTTTTGAGAATCATTTCGTCATCAATAAATGCCTGCTTCACTCTCTGTGAGGATTTAGTGAAATATCATCCATGTAAAGATAATGCTTTATAGATTATCTCACTGTAAGATTCTGGCAACATCACCACCATGTAAAGTTATAAGCAACCTTTATGGGATAGAATTGAATGAAGTAGTGGGACAACACTAGTACAGTATTATATTCTCTGCAGATGAATACGTGTGGGTGTGTTTTCTAAACCCCAAATTCTGAATAACTGAGACTTGACAGTGCTTAAGAGGGTTTCAAGAGTCTAGAAAAATATTGTAAACTCTAAAATAAAAATTGGCTTCTTCTGAGCAACCAAATATAGAAATTAAAAAATCGCTTAAAGTTAGCCAAATAAACTCCTAAACTCTGTGTGTGTGTTTAATGTACTGCTTAGAGCCTAAAACCAGGAACACAAATATGCTCAGGGTTAGAACACTGTGCCAAGTCTCAGCCCAGAGCAGCTATTTACAGTGGCCATAAATCCCCTTAGATAGGAGTTGCTAATGGGAAATGTGACCAGTCCCTTTAGTGATAGAGAGTGGTGAAGAGGACCACCAGGCATTGCTATAATAATTGGAGACAATTCAAATGAATAAATAATGAGCTAAATAAATATTTAAGTGTACTCCAAGATAAAAACCTGAAAAGTGATTTTCTAATTTATTGAAGTAGCATAAAGCACAAACTAAAATACTTGTGCATGGGTAGGATTCCTGCTTTGGTTATATCCACTTGCCTTATTTTCAGTATGAATTACTCCCTATTTGGTTCATTTTAGAACTTTCTATGCTTGTGGTGCTGGTTGGCACCATGGATATGGTGTGAGCAGTGACATGGATCTCCCCGTTTTTGTTTGAAGATTGACTTGCAGTTCTTCCAGGAAAAAATCTTTCATCCGATAACTTTCTCTCCTCTGGACCCCTTCCTCAGTCATGAAGTCCTGGGAGACTTCTTAGGACTAGCTCCCTGAAGTACATGTGGGCCTCTTTACTATGTGGTGATTCCTTTGTAAATAATTAAGAGGCAGGGAGATTATGTCTGGTCTGATGCTAAGTGCTGGGTATGTTATAGGCGAGAGTAGTTCCAAGGGATGAATGACTGGGCTCAAACCACTGTTGATGGGATGCTTCTAACAAACCACTGTGCTCATATTCTCTGAGCAATGATAGATTTTGTGGAAAGATTCTCCCAGGAAAGTCAGCCCTGTCAGTTACCTGGACATTAGCACTGCGCCAGTCAGAAATTAAGACCAGACCAGAAATACCTTTAAAACTAATAATGCTGCTGAACTCTCCCAGGAAGGTAGGAGTCATATGTGAAAAGATTATTTGTTGCCTGGATTGTGTTCATACCTTAGCTTTTTGGGAGTGGCAGATGGATGAGAGAGCTCCTGGAGCTAAAGTCATATGTATGAAAAATTAGAATAAACTAATTTTTATTTTTTATTCTAATAAACTGACTAGAATAAACTAATGTTTCTAAATCATCTTTAGTGTAAAGAATTGTTACTATGCACTAAATATATGAAATTTGAATAATCTTTTGGTGATAAGCAATAATTATTAATAATGAACAGTTGATTATCGTTTTGTTCTTTTAAACATGTGGGACCCTGTGTATAATAATTTGGAAATCTGACACACTTCTTACACTTGATAGCTGTGTAAGGGCAAAGTGTGTAAGAATAAATCTGAGGCAAAGTTATGTGTATTTTTTTTCTATAGAGGTGATTTTTCTAGGATGATATTAAGAGTTTATGGAATGAGAAAGAAAATTGTGAGCTGATGCTAAATTTGACAGCTGAGTATCTTAGATTTTGTTACCTACACATTGTAAGTTGAACAGTTTGTAATAGCCTTAAAAATCAGTGTTAATATCTCTATCAATATGCCTACAAAATGAAAAAGCAAAAGGAAGCAGTCTTAAGGCTATAATTGGTGTTTAGCGTGTTTAAGGAGAGATGGGGAGTAAATGAGAGAATACTTTGGGATATAGCAAGGAGAAAGCAGGGAGGTGTGAAAAATTAGGCAAATCACATTCCCAGTAATAGTTGAACTCTGAGCACATTTTATACTTTATTCACCAAACTCCATAAAACCTTAACCTTCATTTTTATCAGTTTTAGAGATTTGTTTTTTTTTGTTGTTGTTACTACTAAAATGATTACACTTAGGCCCTTTTGTTTATAGGGAAAAGAAAGTGATATCCTGCTTTCATTTTGATAGATTGATGCAAGCAAGAAGTTTATTAAATAAATAAACTTATATAAATAAACTTTATAAATTTATTTTTTAATTTGGGTCCTCCTCAATTCTGACTTATCCCTTGTCTTTCTAGGTCAATGGCGTGCAGCTCTATGGGAAATCTCGCCGAGAAGCAGTCTCCTTTCTTAAAGAAGTGCCACCCCCCTTTACTTTGGTTTGTTGTCGACGGTTGTTTGATGATGAAGCCTCTGTAGATGAACCAAGGACCACTGAAGTCTCCCCTCCTGAAGTGAAGGTACTGAGTGGATACATGTACTGTGGTTCTCATAAGCAGGTCCTGTCATCAAAGATGCCCCGAGGATGTATTGAGATATGAAGGAGGTGGGAAAAACCTCCTACCTTTCTTACTTGACAACAGTATCTCTCAAAGACAACAATGTATAGCTTTTCAGATGGTTACTTTACATTCATGTCATTTTTTTTACTTGAAAGATTGGTGACATTAATGTGCATGCTCTTTGATTTTAGAAAACCCCTTTTTGGTAATTGCCTGAACTCGTTACTTTTAGCTCCCAGTTCTACTCAGTTTATCTTAATAAGTTTAAGATGTTGGTAAGTGTGGAATATCTAATGGACTTCCCTTTTTCAGAGCTTTAAAAACATGAAGATCTATGACCAATTTTGAAGTGAGTCTAAAAATTGCTGTAAAAGCCTTTTTAAGGTCAGAGAATAAAATAACACTTTCTGTGCCTCTGGAAGTCTTTTTTTAAAGAGCATTGTATTCGTGAAAACAGTTTTAAGCACAGGCTTTGCCATCTTATGTTATTCGTAGCTTTATCTTTTTATGTCACCTTTCCCCTTTCTGGACTCTTTTAGGTTGTGATTCATTAATACCAGTTTAGAGGCTCGGGGCTGGCCCTTTTACTCACCTACCATCTGATTTTCAAGATACGTAGACTCTAATGCTGCCTCTACCTCTTAATGATTTTGAATCCTTACGCAAATAGCTTGACTTTCTATTGATCTCCTTCTTCTGAAAACAAGGGTGCTTATTGTACATACCTCATCAATGGTGAGAGCAGGAATTGAAGTAATGTGTGCATTCTTAGCACAAGGTCTTGCATAGAGACAGTGCTCACTGAAAATCAGTGATGGCTGTTCTCAACTCCTCCCACCCACCTGTCTTTGTTTTGTGATTTCCTAAAATACAAGAGTTAGTACTGTCCTGTAATCACAGATACTTTAGTGTATGTAAAGTTTGTTTTTATGGCTCCTGTGGGCAGAGACCAAATCTTAAAATTATTTTGTATCTCTAGGTGTTTTTATTCTTTACGGAGCATATAAGAAATGTTTAATAAATCATTGATTGTTGATGATGATTTTTTTAAATGTTTATCTTGGCATTTGTATTTCAAGAAAGGGACTCAAGTACCACACTTTGTGATTTTTGCAGTCTTTACTAAAATTAAATGTGGGCAATAGCTTACCTCAAAAGGTTGATAAAAATGCCGTTAATCTAATCTTATGGTGTGTGTAAATCACCAACTCAGCTTGCTGACTGTGCTACCATCCGTCATGCTTTACCACAATGGGTAAACAACAGCTTTGAATTATGCTGAATGTCAACCTTGCTGGCCATTAGTTGATTGCTTTCTATTCTGTAAATACCATAGTTATGCAGAATTGATTGTATCAAAGTGATATATATATCAGGTTGGCATATAATATCTTATCTACTTTTGGTGCCTTGAAATTTATATAAACTTGGGTTTTAAAATTACATGTGGTTTCTTAAAATCTGGCTCTCTTTTCCATCTGTCTCTTTCTCATTTATCTCAATACACTCTTAGGTTCTTAAACCCTCTCTGGTTAGGCAGCTCAGCCAAAATTCTAATGCTCATTAATCAGTGAAGGTATTAAATGCCCCAGTAAAACATCAATCATATTGTATTAACCATTGTGACTTTACTTTTTATTGGAAAGTATAGTTTTCTTTTTAAATGTATCATTTCCTCACATCAGACTGATATAAACAGAAGTTTATTGATCCAAAATATTCCCCCTTATTTCAAGTTCTATAATTCAAGAACCAAGAAATTGTTCCCTTGTTTAGATTCAATCTACCATGTCCTTCAGGGACAGTTTGAGATCTGGTCCAGCCCTAATTTTAAAATGTTTTTGTATTAGCTATGGTGCCTTACTCTTCCATAATAGACGAGTGTCATGACCACCAGCTTTGATTCTGTTATATGGATTTTCTTAAACCGGTCACTCAAAATTATATTTGTAGGAATGATATCAGTTCAGTTCAGTTCAGTCACTCAGTCATGTCCGACTCTTTGCCACCCCATGAATTGCAGCACGCGAGGCCTCCCTGTCCATCACCAACTCCCGGAGTTCACCCAAACTCATGTCTGTTGAGTCGGTGATGCCATCCAGCCATCTCATCCTCTGTCGTCCCCTTCTCCATTTTATTTACTAAGATCATTCAAAGTTTTTAGAAGTAGACTTCTTAAAGTCTTACAGCTTTGTTTAGAAAGAGTGTCAAGGGAAGGCCACTCAAAGATAGATTATCGATTCATTATGTATTGAGCAAGCATTTATTGAGTGTCTGCTATGAGCCATGCAATATTTTGGGTTGAGGGGATGACCATGGTAAACTCTATGATAGCCCACATCAGTGTAGCCCAGAAGCCAGGCATTTTGTTAATTGCCAAGGCCACAAAGAAAAAGAAGATAATTCTTGAGCCTTAGTTAGAAGTTTAGACTATTTGGAAAAGATAAGTCACATGAAAGTAACGTATGTGTGTGTGCTCAGTTGCTCAGCCGTGTCCGACTCTTTGCGACCCCATGGACTGTAGCCCCAGCCAGACTCCTCTCTCCATGGGATTCCCCAGGCAAGAATACTGGAGTGGGTTGCCATTCCCTTCTCCAGGGTTTCCTCCTGACCCAGGGATTGAACCTGCATCTCCTGCATTGGCAGGCAGATTCTTTACCAAAGCACCACCTGGGAGGCATGAAAATAATACAATGCTATAAATAGTGTAAAAGCAGAAGATTGGAGCAGCTTATTCTGCATAGTCAACTCATTGATACTCTATCATTTAGCTTCCTAGAATTGTAAATGGCAGTGACTCTCCCTGAAAGGAGGAAGCTTGGAATAGCGGGGTATAGGAGTGTGAAGTCAGGGAAAGTAACAAGGATCTGTGTACTGTGGACAGCTGTGCACGCCTGCTTCCTCCAGGATCAGGGGTTCATTGTTTCAACTCTGATTTCCCCCTGTTTTTAGACTTACATGAGTCCCAAAGACTTGGATTTTTTTCAGCTTACTTTTCGAGTTAAATTTTTCTTGAAAACATCTAGGAGCCAAAAGAAGTGGCATCTCTGTGTCCTGTCTTAGCCTCTCTCTGTGTTGGTATCTTTCTCTCTCTCATTGTAATTATAAATTCAGGTGTTGCTACTGAAATGTCTTATAAGCTTTGACTTTGTGTGATGTTTTCATATTTTCTTAAATTGCATATTTTTCCTTTTATGCTTCTAATGGGATGACAAAGAACTCATTTTAGTATAAGAGGTCAGTGTTAATACTTTGAATGAAACAGATACTTTAACTTAAAAAAAGAAACTATATGAACAGTCTGGTTTTTTTCAGTGCTTTAATTTTCATGAAGATTTTATATTAAGTATATGTGCCCCAGTGCATGCTCCTTTTAAAAAGATTAAAAACAAAAACTATGCATGCCAAAAAGTATCCTCAGTTTGAGGAGAAGCAAAGAGATTGCAGATGTGTTCATTCTTTTCAGTATTGAAAGGAGAGTGTTTTGAAGCATTTATGTTTCTTGTTATTTCAGGCTGAATACAATGTAGATGTCAATACCGAAGAAGATGATGATGGGGAATTAGCACTGTGGTCTTCTGAAGTCAAGATTGTTGAACTAGTGAAAGATCATAAAGGCTTGGGATTCAGCATTTTGGATTACCAGGTATAAGAACCTCTATAGAATTTTTTGAAGCAATTAGTTGGTATTAAAGTTATATGAAGTAGTAATTGTTTTAAGCTCCCACTGACTTAGGCAAAACTGAGTTGTTTAATGTAAAATGCAACTGTCCAAAGGCAGGGTATTGTAATTTTTATTGTTACCTTGAAAGTTGATAAATCCCTTAGTTAATAAAATGCTAGATGATATAATAACTGGACAATAAGGGAAGCGATAGTTTTATACCCATGGATGCTTTTAGAGACTGGAACTTGATGAATTTTTTTATATGGAGGTTTTTTTTCCTCCAACTTTATTGAGATATATTTCACATACCATAAAATTCACCCATTTAAAGCATACAGTTCGGCTGTTTTTAGTATATTCAAGTTGTGCAACCTTCACCACAGTCTAATTTAAGAATATTTTCATCACCCCAGAAAAAAAACCTATACATATTAGCAGTCATTGCCAATTCTCACTCTCCTCTCCCTTCCTTTCACAGGAAGGTTTTTATAGTTTTGCTTACCTATTAATCTCAGTGAGCGTAACTAAGTAGAACTGTTCTTGGTGAAATTTATATTTATATTTAATATAGAACATATAATATTTATGTATTTGTATGCCTCCTAATTATAACTACAGTAAAGTTACTGATGCATTTGGGGTGGGGAGAACAATGTGAAAGGTCATAATAAGACATTTATATGTTATACCAATTTACCAGTTAAAGTATTTTTAGACCATCTGATTATCATGGGGAATTAAAACTGTTGGCAAGAAATCTCTTCACTTTTAAGATGCATATTTTAATACATTAGTGCTGCCTAAACACATTGTGGTTTAATAAAGCAAAATGTACTCTATCAAAGCACATAAAATGCCAAGTGATATAAAAATCAATTTTTTTTTTTAAATAAGGCAATAGGGAATAGATGGAAAGAAAAATACTTTGAGAATTATGTAAGAACATTAAATTCCATATTTTGGCAGTGTGATTTAAGATTACTGAAATAGATTATGTCTATTTTATTTTTGCTGGCATATTTCTGTGCCAGATAACCCTCTTCATTATTGGAAGTTCTCTTTGGAATATTATTGAATTGTGAGTGTTGATTCCAAATAATGCATATTTTGAGAAATCTTTATCAAGAAATATTAATACTGTAAGATTCTGGAAGTTTATATGTTGGTTAATATTAGGGTATATAAAATAAATGGCTGATACTTTTTCCTCTTCAGTGTTGCCTAGTACAGATGGTAGGTGATTGATAAATATTTGCATAATGATCAAGTAACATTTAGGTTAGATGAAATTAACTGGGACTGAATGAACACATTCAGTTGTCTTTATTGTTGTTGTTAACATGTTGATAGTTGTGATTTAGTTTAGAAAACGCCTTTCAGATGTGGTCTTAGATATTCAGCTGTATTTCCACTATTATTGGAATCTATATGTTTTTGCATTCTTATAATGATTGCTCTTATCCATTTAAAAATGTTATCTGCAAGTTTTATATTTAGAATATTGCACGTTAGAGAAATGCTTCAGAAATTAAAGAAAACTCAAAAACGTCAGTAGAAGATGGAAAGAAAAACTTGATAGTCTTTAACAGTTTAATCCCTAGCTAAGAGAAAAATTCTTTTAATCAGTTCTGAGCTTTACACACACACGCATATAGTATAGTATATATATGTGTGTGTATTATATATGTATATGAGTCAGTGCTTAACACCTTTCATTGTATTCATTTAGGTATGTGTTGTAACAACCTTTTTTTTTTTTTTTTAATTTGCAAAATTCTAGGTACCCCCGCATCCCATCTTCCTCACAATCACCATTATACATATAGATGTTTATTTCTGCACTGATTATATAAAGTAATTTTACAGCAAAAGAAATGTTAGATATTCTTGCTTTGTGCTTATGGGAGAACTGATTGAATAAAAATTTCATTTTCTAAATGCTACTGTGATTCACATTAAAGGGCTCAGCATATTTATTTCTACAGCTAAACCTTGGAAGAAAAAGCATTGTCTTAAGTTGAATGTTTTTCTTAAGTCAGTCTTAAATATGCTTATAGTTGTACACAGTACGGTTTCACCATTTGTCAGCTGTATGTAGAACTTTGACATTTAGATGGCATATAAACACAATTTAAAATTTGGTTTTGAGCAAGTTAATTAATCAGATGTACCATCCCTTGTTGATAATTAGGTAATAAATTCTAAAGTTCAAAAATATTTTTTGCAGGGCCAGGTGAAAGTTTAGCAAAAGCCATGAGAGGCCACGTTCCTGGCTATTATTGAATCTGACGCTTCATGTATGAATTGATTAGGCAAGCTGAATAGGGCTGATGCTGATCTTCACCCCCAACTCCAGGCTTAGCATATTTCAAATAAGAAGTGCTATAGGAATATCTTAACCACAGAGAGAATACTTTAGTAGAGCAGGAGAGCTTCCAGGTTGTAAAGGACCTGCATTAGCAGTATTGAAGAGATTGAAAAGTTAGTTTGGAATTTTAAGTTAACCATGTTTCTCACTAATGAGTTTTTCTCTAGAAAAATAAGAACTTCCTCAAAAGCCTGACAAAATTAGATACAATATCTAATTTGTAGGTGTTTTTACAATATCTTTATGTATAAAATGAGGATAATATTTGGCTCAAACAATTGTTTTGGACTAAGTAAATTAATATGTGAAGAAGTGGGAAATGTTATATTTATTTTGGAAATGTCAGTGTTACTAGTAATCATCTAATTTAGAAGACAAGTACAAAAAGTCTTGATACTGTCCTCATACTATAGTGTAACAGGGAACCATACTACAGTATTTTTGTATGCTATCAATTTTAACAGTCTAGTTAGATTCGAGAAGCTGATGAGTAGATACCTTTGTAAGGACTTCCCTGGTGGCTCAGACGGGAAAGCGTCTGCCTACCATTCGGGAGACCTGGGTTCAATCCCTGGGTCAGGAAGATCTCCTGGAGAAGGAAATGGCAACCCACTCCTGTATTCTTGCCTGGAAAATCCCACGGACAGAGGAGCCTGGTGGGCTACAGTCCATGGGGTTGAAAAGAGTCGGACACGACTGAGCGACTTCACTTTCACTTTACCTTTGTTTTGGACTGTAGCCTATCAGGCTCCTCCGTCCATGGGATTTTCCAGGCAAGACTGCTGGAGTGGATTGCCATTTCCTTCTCCAAACCTTTGTTTAGTGAAGTTTAAATTTAAGCGTGAAATTATGTTCTGAAATGCAGCCAATGCTTGATGACCCATATGTGAATTACCCAATTGTGGTTATAGCCCAGAAATTTACTTTTTACCTAAATTGAGCCAAACCTTAGGAAGAGATAAGTGAGCAGACAAAGGATCTTGAATTGGCCTTGGAATGATGGGGTGACAATCTGGACAGGGAATTCAGTGAGTCACCAGTGATAGAAGTTGTGTAGCTGAGCAGAGAAAAGAAGCAGGTCTCTGTACTTCAATGAAAGAGCTGAATCTGATACACAGTTCTACAGCTGAGTCATATGGCCAAAGAGGAAAGTATGGCAATTCATTTTCATGAAAAGTATTTTAAATAGACTGGGGCGAAGGAAGAGGAGAAAGCAACACAGAAGACTTCGTAAATGTAACTCAGGTTGTAAGTCTCCTCATTAAATTCAGGGTAAAGTGATTGTAGCTTTTTTGGCTGTGATTTGAACGGAAGTAGGACATTTGTTAGTCTCGTGTGTCTAGATATTGCTTCATGTCATGGTTACTTAAATTCTGGCCCGGTGTGTGTACCATATTGAAGGAGTCCTTTGTCACATAACATCATGCCTTATAGGGTTGTGTTATAGAAAACAATGATGTGCACTGTTTGTCAAGGACATGAATGTTATGGCTCAACTGTGTACTGTTTCTAAGCAATATAGAATTCTTCAGAAATTTGGTTGTAAGTTTTTAGAGTATATATATATATATATATATTTTTTTTTTGCCAAAGATAAGTAGATTACATACTGTGCCCTACTTATCTTTGTCTTGATTCCCCGTTACTGATATGTATTATCTTTATTCTTGGAAATATAACTAATGCTAATATTGATATTGGGCTTCCCTCATAGCTCAGTTGGTAAAGAATCTGCCTGCAATGCAGGAGACCCTGGTTGGATTCCTGGGTCGGGAAGATACCCTGGAGAAGGGATAGGCTACCCACTCCAGTATTCTTGGGCTTCCCTTGTGGCTCAACTGGTAAAGAATCTGCCTGCAATGTGGGAGACCTGGGTATGATCCCTAGGTTGGGAAGATCCCTGGAGAAAGGAAAGGCTACCCACTCCAGTGTTCAGGCCAGGAGAATTCCATGGACTGTATAGTCCATGGGGTCGCAAAGAGTTGGACACGACTGAGTGACTTTCACTTTTATATTACTATTAATCCTAATATTAATCCAGATAATGAATACAAATTCAATAATAGCTAACATATAGTGAGTGTTTTCTGTTCACTAGTCTCTGTTCTAATTGCTTAATGTATTCCTAATGAGAACTATATGTTATCCTCATTTCAGAAATGAGGAACCTAAGGAACAGAGAGGTTAAGTTAGTTGTCGAAATTCACACAGCTACTATATGGCAAAACTAGAGTTTGAACTGCCAGAATCTGTGCTTTTAACCACCACACATACTGCTTCTTTACTTATCAGTGGTATTTCCATGCTCATTTTATTATAGAGAATTCCTGTAATAAATTTATTGCAGCAAATCTTCCTGTTTTTTCAGCTTGCTAAACAGTTTTGTATCTTAAAGACAAGCTGCTAGATAGTATTCTTGTTTTCAATGGTTATATGAAAGTTTACTAAGTATTAAAAATTAATAGAGTGTGCTTATATGCACTGTGTAAAAGCTAGTGTTTATTGCTTCAAATGAAAATGATTACAAATTTAAGAATCCTAAATTAGTGCAAGTAATTTGTTGTGGAATAATGTTCAATAATGAAGCAATTATTAGGTAGTCTGAGAGCCTGTAATTTTTAATTTCTACCAAAAAGCTTGAGATAAATTTGGAAGTGTGTGGATTTTACCTTCAGTTGACCTTATAAATTAAACATTGCAAGTGGATATTTTCTGGTGTTTTGATTTATCTTGAACTTTAAATAACCTCTAATGATTATAATTCACTGGAAATGTTTGACATTAGCCAATTTTTGAACATTAGCCATGATATTGCCATTCTTGATACTTTTGAATTTCAGTGATTTAGCAGGTAAAATTTATTAACCAATAATTCTCGTCCCTCCTACATCTCATTCCTCAGTTCTCTCACTTCCTGATATGGAAACCAAATTCAATTTTTGCCAAAGCAGATATTTTTGAAGGGCTTTGGGTTTATCTCAGATACTGAGAGAAAGAAAAATAGAAAGCATGATAGCACAGCCATTGAGAGGTAATTCATATGTAAATTCATACATAAATACTGTTAGTAACACTTGAAGAACTTGTTTGAAAGACCAAAGATTGCTGATTTTTTTAAAAAAATTGTAAAAATATAACTCCCTATAAAAATTAACAGTGATTATTTTTTCTTAGAAGAAATGGGTTATAAAACTTAAATAGTATAAATATGAATATAAAACATTGTGGTACTGCTGAGTCTTGGATATATTATTCCTTAGTATATGTGAGAAAAACCTAGTGTGCAGTTTTTACCTGACTTTCTCTATTAGATGGAATTCTTAAAAATTTTTTGAAAATTATTGGAAGGGAGTCTATACATTTCATGTATATTTTTTTTTTTCTTATGTGTGCAACATAATAACATTTGGTACATATTAAAAGTGTTTTAAAAATAAGTACTATATACATAGTGTATAAAAATTCAAAGGTACGGTAATGCTATCCTGTGATGGGTACTTCTGACCATATCCTATGATATGTATCCATCCTGTGATATGTATCCACAAGTATCCTGTGATGGATACTTCTGACCATAATCCCTCAATTTTTATGTCCCAGATAAAAACTCCTGATTTTCTTGTCTGTCCTTCCAGAGATATTTTATACAGGTACAATTATATAGTGGTAGTTTTCTGATAGTTTAATATTTTTAATTTTTTTAAATGCATAAATAGAATATGTCATACAATCTTGCAATACATTGCTTTCCCCCCTTCCATTATATGTTCTTGAATTTTGGTATTTATGTGCTAAGTCGCTTCAGTTGCGTCTCACTCTTTGTGACCCTATGGACTATAGTCCACCTTTCTCCTCTGTCCATGGG
Organism: Budorcas taxicolor; assembly: GCF_023091745.1. Taxonomy (NCBI): domain Eukaryota; kingdom Metazoa; phylum Chordata; class Mammalia; order Artiodactyla; family Bovidae; genus Budorcas; species Budorcas taxicolor. The sequence continues at coordinate 83,891,057 of NC_068912.1, read as the reverse complement.
ATTCTCTAGGCAAGAATACTGGAATGGGTTCCCATTCCCTCCTCCAGGGGATCTTCCTGACCCAGGGATCAAACACTTGTCTCTTGAGTCTCTTGCATTGGCAGGTAGGTTCTTTACTGCTAATACCACCTGGTAAGCCCCTAGGGCTACCTTATATTTTTAAATGCCTGCATACTATATTATTGCTGTTGTGTAATAAGTTATTTAACCAAGCTCCTGTACTCAGTTGAGGGGTATTTCAAATGAGACTGTAGTGGATATCCTTATCATACTCTTTTATAAAAAATATGCAAGTAAATCTTGTGACAAACTCCTAGAAGAGGAATTGCTCATCAAAAGAGCATTCATCTCTTAAATTTTGGTACATTTTTACCAAACTGCTTGAGCATAAATGTTTGTGAGACCCATGTACTTAGACCACTTAAAATTGATATCTTCTGTAATTTCTTTGTTTAAATAATTTTCTGAAAGATAAAGTGTAAGTAGGTGCATAATTCATGGGTTTGCTAATGGTTTTCCACAATATAGACAGATTAAGTAATAGCAATATATAACTATCAACTTTGTTTTAACTGTATATTGTCAGTAATTATTTTATTGACCTTTATAGCTAAGAGATGGAGAAAGGAATGGCAACCCACTCCAGTATTCTTGCCTGGAGAATTCCAGGGACAGAGGAGCCTGGCAGACTACAGTACATGGGGTTGCAAAGAATCAGACACGACTGAGCGACTAACACTTTCACTTACTTTCACGTGTAGCTAAGAGAAGACATAAACTATTTATATTCAGACTATGATATTAGTGCACCAAAATCTGTTTCTACTTTTCCCACCACTTTTAATCTTGTTATCAGAAGCTGGACTTTTAAAATGGAAGAAATTAAGGCTTAATATTTGCAACAAGAGTTGAGATTTTTGAGGGGCTTCCCGGTAGCTCAGCGGGTGAGATTTTGGGTGAATGCTGCTATCATTACATAGTCTTTAGTAACTTGTAGAAGCCCAGTATCTTTATGTTCATGCCAATAGATTAGTTTATAGAATCTGGGGTATAGAATTTGATAGATAGATATTGATATAATTTAAACATGTAGTAGTACCTATATTAGTAACATTAAAAAGTCAGGTTCAAACCTGTACTGTTTCCAGAATCTAAAATATTCAGGATGGAAATGTATTGTAAGTTGTTATACAGTTCCATTTTAATGCTCAAGGAATCTTATAATGTGGCCGCCAGGATCTGTTTTTTTTTTTTTTTCTTTTTCTTTCTGTTTTTATCTTTCTTTTTTTTTTTTTTTAAAGGAACTCTGGGTCTTATTCATCCATGTAGGATTAAGATATTGGTACTAGGTAAAATGCAGTCAGTCTGCTCCTAATGGTAGTATCCGTGTTCTTGGAAATATCAATATATCCCATAGCCTACTGTTGAACAAACCATGCAGCTACATTTAAAGGTCACTTTTGCTCAGTGGAACTTAGGACTGATAAAGACCCAATCTTTGCTCATCCCTGATCCCTATCCACATTTATTTTTATTAACATCAAAGTACTGTAATCTCCAGTGCCAACTGGGCTGAAGATTTCTTTTCACAGAGGATTTGCTTCCTTCCCCTCTATGGGAAAGTTCCATATCCTTTAAATCATTTTAAGCTGCTTCATTTGAAAAATAATTCTTCATAGTGTGTTCATGGAGTGGATTGATTGTGGCTACTGGGGAAATTCTCTCATGGCTTAAAGATTGCTTTTCAAGCCTGCAAAGTGGGTGAATAAAGGGAGGCCACTCCTGGTGTGTGGAGTTTGTAGTGTGCTCAGGATGATGACTGACTCGCAAACACCACAGTGCAGCAAGACTAAAGGCATCAGGAGACCAGAAGCCACTTAATCAGAGATCAAAGAGGCTGTGTGTATATCAGCTTGAAACCCAGATAGTACAGATCAAAAGCTTGCCTTAGCAAGGCAGCTGCAGGGGGATGAGGTTAGCAGGAGGCCTTAAAGATCTTAAGTCAGGCCTGATGTTGAACTTTGCGGGAATTTCATGGCTCCTCTGGAATATGAATTTGGCAAAAAAATCCCATTGTGTCTAACGGGGGAGAGAGAGAATAGAGGGCAGGCAGCAAATGCTTCTCAGCTGGATGGTGCTTTCTCATAGGGTCGCTCTCCTTTTCATAAATGTTTCTTAAGGACTGTTTCTGCATTAATAGAAGGCATTGCTGAGGAGGAGGAGATTCTGAAAATGATACGTTTGTTATATTACCTTTAGTGAGTATTCTAGAAATGACAGAATGATAAATATTAGTGTTTATGAAACGACCGTGGAAAGCTAAAATATAGACATAAAGGTGCTCAGGTTTACTGCAATACCTGGTAAATATTTCTTTTCTGTGAAATGCTCAAGATATTCCAGGAAGTCAGTTACTGTCAATCTGGCTTTGCATCTCTGTGTCCCATGTAACTAAAAACAGAATAACTTTTTTTTTCCTAAAGCGGAGTTTGTCTAAAGAGAAAACTCAGCCTTTAGAGGTGTTTCATCACCAGTCTACCTCTACGTGTGGGTGTGTTTGGAAAGTTCCGCTGGATTCTGATGTCAGTGTTGAGAACTATGCTAGTAGATGAAAGTCATAGCCCTTCCTAGAGTATGACAGAAGGATGGAATCAGATCCACCAACAGGTATTACGAACCTGTTTTCCTAAGGCATGGTGGTTTCTACTGCGCTGCCCTGTTTGCAGGTGTCATCTGCAGCTGGGCAGTGATCCAGAGAAGCCATGCTTTCCTAGTGAGGGCTGGACAGTGGTGTTGCCTCGTTCTGGTACCAAAAGCCTAATTTGTTAATGAGGCATGAAAGGAGATCGTCCGCCTGATCTTGACATATCTCTTTCTAGGGCTCAAGTTTCACTTACGGCAGTTCCCACTGTGTTTTACTTTAATTAGGTATTATGTTCACCAGTATGCCACTGTGAACATAGCATCAGAAAGGACCGGGATTTGCCTTCTGGCTATGACTCCCTCCTAGGACTTCGGACAAGCCTGTTAATCTTTTTTATATAATAATCTCTAAAATAGAAATAATATTTGCCTTTTAAAGCTGTAAAAACTAAATAAAAGATGTATATAAATGCCTACGCTTTTCTGGATATAAAATTATGTGTTCCTAGTTACTGAAAAATGATGACGATGATTCATAAAAATAAAGTCTAAGCATAGACTTGCTATACTTATTATTCATTATCTCCTTCCAAAAATTATTATTCATTTATGAACTGGTATGGGGATATAAAGATGAAAGGACCCACTTCCTTTCAAGATCTTATTTAACAAAAGTCTATGGGGCATCTCCTATGCTAGGCATTGTTCCAGACGCTGGGAATATAGAAATATACAAAATAGGTAAGAGACCCTGTGTCCTTACAGAGTTTAAATTCAACTAGGAGTAAAGAGACAGTGGATAAATAATTGTATGTTAAAATAGAATGAAAGAAACAAACTTTGGGACAATTCCCTATAACACATTATGATTTTACCAGTGGTAAGAGGCTTTGTAATAATTGTTTCTTAGGATCCAGAGAGGCCTCATGGGGAACTGAGGAACACTTTGTACACAAACAGGTAGTAGGCACAGGAATGTCCTAGAATTGATAACTCAGCCTTGATTTCATGTCTTTATTTTCTTTAGTAACTGTGAGCTGTTTAATATCTATCTAAACTTTCATGTTTTATTCCTTTTAATGAAAAAAATCCTTTGAGAAATTTTCTAGTATTTATAAGATACGGCTACCATTTCACATGATGATAATAATAGCCAGTAATTATGTACTGCTTACACATACTGGTTAATTATCCCTGTAGCTCAGATTGTAAAGAATCTGCCTGCAATGCCGGAGACCTGGGTTCAATCCCTGGGTCAGGAAGATCCTCTGGAGAAGGGACTGGCAATCCACTCCAGTATTCTTGCCTGGAGAATCCCACGGATAGAGGAGCCTGACAGGCTACAGTTTGTGGGGTCGCAAAGAGTCGGACATGACTAAGCGACTAAGCCACCCACCCACCCATAGCACCTTGAGGCACATCCTACAGTCATCCTCACTTTATAGATGAGGACCTTGATGACAGGAGGCTAAGGAATTTGCTCAGGATCATCCAGTTAGTAAGCAGGGGAGCTGGGCTCCCAAGTCTGTGGTCCAGCAGCATGAAAGTATGGCTTTCAGACCGGAAGCAACACTGATTCTTCATAATTGTGGCTTCAGTGAAAGATGATAAAAATTTCTAATTCTCTTTCCAGAGAGAAACATTTAGTACGGTCCCAGAAGGTTGACTTCACATTTCCCTGAATCCTGCGGTCTCTCGCTCTTCCTCCTCTTATCTAGCCGAAGCTCTTCAAAGACCCAATGGCCATTTCACTACCAGAGAGTAGAAACTGTACATGTTTTACCTTGTGTTTCCTAGTAGGACTCCTTACCATTTCTCTGGTGTGGTTTCAAAGTTGGCAAAGTTTTGCTCTTCATATCCCAGAGTGCTGGTTGCCCTTTCAAGGACTGAAAAAAAAAAAAAAAAATTACAGAATCTTTCCTAAAGAATGGAAAGCGTCCTGTGTCCTTTGATGGTGGTTGTCAGAGAAGCTCACAGGGTAGAAAGGCTCCTGTCTTTCAGTATCTGCTTTAAGAGGGAGTGAGGACTAAGGAGCCCATGCTGCCTTGAGCCTCCCTTCAGGTACAGAGGTCTGTGTATCTGGAGAGTAGGAGGTCAACACTTCACTGTCATGTATTAACATGTAAGTGTATTATCAGGGATGGTTTAGCAAGAACCTCCCTTCAGGTGCAGAGGCCTGCATATCTGGAGACTGTGAGGTCAACACTTCGTTGTCATGTATTAAAATGTAAGGGTAATTAATACTAGGGATGACTTAGCAATTGATAGCACTGTTGGTCTAAAGCACACATGCTCAGTTGAATTTAGAAGGCAGTAGATAAGACAGTAATTGTTAACTCCTCAAACACATATGTCCAATCAACTTCTTTTCCATCATCTTCCTGGTAAACAATAATAAAAGGAGTTATAGCAAGAATAAGAGTAAAAGCACTTATGAAGTGATTACTGTGGGCTTTCCAAGTACTTAATCATGCCTTATCTCATTTAATGCCTTAAATAACTCTACAAAATCTGTATTATTGCCATTTCCACTTACAATGAGAAACTCAAGTCTCAGAGATTAAACAGCTTGAACAGTATCATTCAGCTGGTATCTGTAACTGTTTAGCTTAAGCTGAGAGTAATTTGTTTGGAAAATTAAAATAAATTTCAAAACTAATTCTTTAAAAAAGCTTTCAGAAGTTTTCTGTGTCTATACTTTTCCGTTATCATAATAACTTTCAACTAATATAGTTTTTCTCTAGAAGATAATGGGATATCAGTTTCAGTTTAGTTCAGTTCAGTTGCTCAGTCACGTCTGACTCTTTGTGACCCCATGGACTGTAGCAGGCCAGGCTTCCCTGTCCATCACCACTCCAGAAGCCTGCTCAAACTCATGTGCATCGAGGGATGTATCTTATTTATAAATTCATTTTCTTCTAAAATTTTTTTCCTTCTAAAAATTCATTTTCTTCTAAAAATTTTCTTAAAAAAAATTTAGATATTTTAGATAATATACATAACATATAATACACATAACATAAAATTTACCACCTTAATTTTTAAGTGTACAGTTCAGTTGTGTTAGGTATATACACATTTCAACTGTTACTTCAAAAATATTTTAATATGTTTATTAATTTATTTTGGCTGGGCTGGGTGTTCATTTCCGTGTGGACTTTTTTCCTCGTGTGCTGAGCAGAGGCTGTTCTCAGTTTCAGTGCATGGGTTCTCACTGTGGTGATTTCTCTTGTTTCAGAGCAGGGGCTCGAGGGTGCCTGGGGCTTAGTAGCTGTGGCACGTGGCCTCAGTAGCAGTGGCTCCCCAGCTTTAGAGCACAGGCTCAGTAGCTGTGGCACATGGCCTTAGTTGCTCTGCGGCATGGGAGATCTTCCCAGACCAGGGATCAAATCTGTGTCTCTTGCGCTGGTGGGCAGATGTAATGTAGTTAAAATAGAGGGTGGGACTTTGTCCCTGAGTACTGCCATCAGCCTGGCGGAATCCTAGCCATTTCGGCCAAGTGACGGTGGGGCTTTGAGATAAAGGACAGCTGTGTGGTTTATTTTGTTTTGTTTTCCTTACAAATAGTAAAATTCCTGGGCCAGAAGTGAATAGTAAATATGTAAACAATTACAGCATGATATAAAATTTTCAAAAGATGAGATATCCAGAGACAATATTTAGTATTCAAGGAGAATATCAACTAGGAGGTTAAGAAGGGGAAAAGGTAAAGTCACAGGACTCTGCTTGAATCAATCAAATTGTTATGATGTTTAAAATAGATTTTTAAAATGTGAAACTATACAGAATAAAATGCTGTGCAAGCCTATGTATTTTTTCCTCTACTTTAGATTATATGTTGATCTTTTAGCAAGTTTCTCTGTCCACTTCTCTTCTATTGCGCTTTTAATTGCCTTGTGTCCTGTACTTACTATGCTGCTCAGGGACGGTTTCATTCTACGTATGATGCGTGGAAAAATCCATTCTTAATGCCTAAGAGTATTTAGGAGGTAATAAGACACAAGGAGCCAGGAACCATATCAGTTTAATTTATCTCGAGTGCACTGAAAGTATTTTGTGGGCACTTATATTTTGAATGTGATGGTATTGTGGTAATTGGTATGATTAGTGTACAACTTGGCTATATTATAAAATAGTAAAAAATGGGGTTAGATTCTGATAAGATAGCATAGTCATTATTCATTAGAATCATTTAGTTATTGCCTTGCATTCACTATAAATCCATTTCTTTCTCTTTCCTAAAAGTAAATGCTTAGCTTATTCGTCAAGTCAGAAGATGCTCTTTTAGTGTAATTAATTCCCTCCTGTCATCTTAAACCAGAACTGATTTTAATTCAACTAATAGTCTCTAACATGTCTTTCGTTGCTATCAAGAAATGGCCAAAAAAAGTTGTTTTAATATTCATCTTATAAAAAAGAGCACATGTAAATATTTTGTTGCGTCTTTTGTTTTGATGGTGGAGTGCTCAAGGAAGTTAGAGATTGTGTAGTTAAGCAGCATTTTTATGAGTCCTTTAAAGACATTAGTAACTACATTTATTCCATGTTTGTGACCAAAGTGTAGTCTTTTTCATTGCTGATGCGGTGTTTTGAATTAACTTCTGTCATTCCCTACTTTTTATAGTGGTTTTGTGACTGTTTTGGTAAAAATTAGTAACAAATTTGACTCAAGCTATTCTGTCAAATTTAGTTATAGGGTTTGGGAGTTGGGGAAATGGATCACAACTGTCATGTATCCAACTTTCTCATTTTACAATTAAGGAAACTGACACAAAAATCAAGAACTTGTGAAATTGTACACAGTCAGGCTGGGGGCTCAAAACTTGTTGCTTGACTTCTAATACACACCCATTCTACCACTAGTGGATTGAATGGCTGTTTTCACTCCCTTCTCTTTATCTACATTTTCTTTTTAGAAGAATGTTTGGATTCCTGTTTCCTGACTGACATCGGTCACTGGAAATTTTAATTCATGCCAGTTGTGCATCAGAGCTCCTACAGATCACTATTTTTTCATTAAGATCTACACATCTCTGTGTGTCTGTGCGTGTGTAAAGGAACCTTTGCTTTGCCCTTCTTTTCACTCAATTCCTTCTTCTGCCTACCTCTACTATGAAATAGCTGGCTGTCTTGTTTTTAATCTTAATGGTTTCTTTCTATGTTCTCCATTTCAGTAACTTCCTTGAGATTGAGCTGTTAACTCCTTATATTTTAACTTACTACCCTTTGGTTCAAAAAATTATTACCACATTTAAGAATATAGTTTCAAACCTAGAACAAATTCATAGAGACAGAAAAAAGAATAGTGGTTACTAGGAACTGGGTATTGAGTGGCCAGCGGTGGTGGGGAGTGGGGGAATAGAAACTCTTTTAATGGGCATGGCGTTTCAGTTTGGGAAGATAAAAGCGTTCTGGGGTTGGATAGTGGTGACAGTAGTTACAGCCATGTGGATGTGCTTGCCACTGAGCTGTACAGTTAAAAATGGTTAAAATGGTAAATTTTCTGTTATGTATTTTATTTACAGTGTTTATTTATTTTTGGATGTGCTGGGTCTTCGTGGCTGCGGGGGCTATTCCCTGCTGTGGTGCACAGCCTTCTCTCTACAGCGGCTCTCTTGTTGCAGAGCGCAGGCTCTAGGCATGCGGGCCTCAGTAGTTGCTGCATGTGGGTGGGTAGCTGTTGCTCCCAGGCTCTAGAGCACAGGCTCAACAGCTGTGGCACATGGGCTTAGTTTCTCTGCAGCGTGTGGGATCTTCCTAGACCAGGGATCAAACCCATGTCCCCTGCGTTGGCAGGCAGATTCTTTACTATTGAGCCACCAGGGAAGCCCTATGTTGTATATTTCAACGCAATAAAAGGTAGTAAGTCAAAAAAGAAATGAGTATACCCTTCAAGAAACAAATATTGGTCTCCTTGCTACTTTCATAGTTTTCTCTCAGTTGACCATTATTTAGTTGGAGCAATTCTCTTATCAAATAGTCTGTGCTAGCTGCCTTGTGTTATCCAGAAATTAATGTATGTAGAGACTTCCAAATAATCCTTGAAAACACAATTCCTCACCCTAATGTGAATAACTATTTATGGGGTAAAATTCAGTAGCCTGATTCTGTAATAATGTCACCACAATATTGAATTCATTGGTTGGGAGCTCTGGTTCGTAGAGCACTTTGTGTCTCACAGTTGTCTGAAGTTGTTTTCCTGGTCATTCTTTGGAATCACTTTGTTTTGGTGAAGGACTCCTGTAAAAGAGGAGAACAGGTGATTTGGTGTGGTGAACTATCAGCACAGAGCTTTAGTGATGTTGAATTAAGGGACCATGTTTTCCTCTCATGAGTTTAGTATAGGCCAGATTTATATTTTATTTTACCTAGTTGACAATAAGTGTGAACGTTATCTCAGGTAAATAATTTATACCCAACTTTTTACCCGAAATAAACTATGGCCTATGTCTTTGCCATCCTATTGTGGTCTCTACATTCTTATTCCATTATTTAATGTTTTAAAAAATCTGATCCATCACCCAGGGTGGATTTTTCAAACAAGAAGAACAACCCCAGATTTAGCCTTTGTTTTGCATTCGTGTAGTTAAGTCACTGTTACACCTTGATTTTTGTTTTCCTTCATTGGAGTAGTATCGCAAACATATAAAAGATGAGTGTCAGAAGTGTCCTTGGTTTATATCTCTTATTCCTGTTTTTCTTATTCTGTTATTCACTGTGAGCACTTTTCTTCCCGCTTGTTTCCTCTCTTTTTTATGCAACATTTCCAGCTCCATGCCTTTCCACTGAGTTTGCCTTGGTTGCTTGCTTGTGTCTGTTGTTTTAGTTTTGGAGCAGCTTTAAGGATAGAGCTCCCTACATCTTCTGCTTGATACCCTTGTCTCTGAGAGAGCCCAATCCCAACTGAACCACCCGTGTACAGTGCTGTCGTTTATGTGAACTCCAGTCTCTTTGATCTAGAGGAATGTATGCAAATATTCATATAATACATTTTTATAGACACTTCAAAACTTTGAATTCCATCCATTCGGTCATAATGGTTGTCACATGTTTGTATGTATTCACCTGTAAATGTTTTTAGCTCACTAAAGGAATGGATTCTTGAGAACCTAAGTGTAAATTAATATTGGTAAGGTACTTCTTTGGTGGTCCACTGGTTAAGAATCTGCCTTGCAACACAAGGGACACAGGTTGGGGCGCTAACGTCTCACATGCTGCCAGCAGCTAAGCTTGCCTGCTGCAACCACTGATGCCTGTGTGCTTTGGAGCCTGCATGCCACAACTTGAGAGACCGGGCACCACAACTAGAGCGCACGTGGGCCACAGTGACGATCCCACGTGCTGCAGCCAAGACTCGACAGAGTCAAAGAAAATAAATAAAAAATGAAATCAGCAAGCGCATGTTTTACCTGTCTATGTAGGCCGCTGTACATTCTGTGCGCTCTAACTTTCGACTAAGTACCAACATATAAACCTCTGGTGGTCAAGTGTGGTATGTAAGGGGCTCAGTTTTATACTCTTTGGCAAGGTAATAATAAATATATGTTCTAACAGTTTGCTTTTTCTCAACATTCATTCATTCAGCAAATGCTTACATTAAGAAGCTGTATCTCATAAGTGGCTAAAAGCATAAACTCCGGAGCTTAACTGGCTCGTTTAAATTCTGGTTCTGTTACTTACCAATTGTGTGTTTTGGTTATTTATTTTTCCTCTGTCTTAGTATTTTCATCTGCAAAGTAGGAATGATAATGGAACCTACCTCACGTTGCTGTGAGGATTAAAGTGATTCAAAGGTGTAAGATATTTAAGTCATGCCTTGTGGCATGGCAAGAGCTCAGTAAGTGTTAACAGTTGATTGTTACAAATGATGGAATGTGGCCTTTGCCTCTGGTGTACTTACAGTCCAGCAAAGAGTATGAAACTAAATAGATTCAGTCATTTGATGTTTCAGCTATTATTCAGTCCCTTCTATGTGGCAGGCTCTGTAGTCAGCCCTGGGAATAAAATAGCAATAAGCAAACATATCCTTGTACTGATGAAGCTTATTTTTAGTAGGGAAGACAGTTAAAATAATTCCAGTAAAATGTCAAAAGAGTTGTAATAGGAAAAAATGCAGAATGCTGTGGATACATCTAGCAGGAGGGCCTTCAGTTCAGTTCAGTTCAGTTCAGTCGCTCGGTCATGTCCGACTCTTTGCGACCCCATGAATTGCGGCACACCAGGCCTCCCTGTCCATCACCAACTCACGGAGTTCACCCAAACCCATGTCCATTGAGTCAGTGATGCCATCCAGCCATCTCATCCTCTGTCGTCCCCTTCTCCCCCGTCCCCAATCCCTCCCAGCATCAGAGTCTTTTCCAATGAGTCAGCTCTTCGCATGAAGTGGCCAAAGTACTGGAGTTTCAGCTTTAGCATCAGTTCTTCCAAAGAAATCGCAGGGCTGATCTCCTTTAGGATGGACTGGTTGGATCTCCTTGCAGTCCAAGGGACTCTCAAGAGTCTTCTCCAACACCACAGTTCAAAAGCACCAATTCTTCGGTGCTCAGCTTTCTTCACAGTCCAACTCTCACACAAGATCAGGACACTAAGGAAACTATATTATGAAAAATGCTGTAAGGAAAGGTCTTTTTTAGGTTTAGAGATATTCAGAGTAGGAAGTGCCTGAGTCTTATTTGGGAGATCAGGGAAAGCTGCTCACTGGAGGAAACATGTGAACTGACTCTAGTGGCAAAAATACAGATAAGGGCAGTGGGGCGGGGAAAGTATTTCTGGCCGATGGAATGGTTTGCAGAATGTCATGAAGCATACCAGTGCCTTTCACAGTCATGAACTTCAGTAGTTCTGGATTGTTGGGACAATGTGTGGGGCAGATGAAGGTGGGCAGTGGCATATGTGGGAGGATCAAAGGGAGATCTGAGGAGAGTGGGAATCTGAAGGAATTTCTCTGCCAAAGAGTTAGCACTTTATTCTGAAGGCGGTGGAGTCATTGAAATGCTTTATGAAGAGGAGGAACTGCAATCCCATCTTTACCTTTAAAAATCATTAGTTTCTCTCTGTAAACAATAGACCGAAATGGGTAAGACTGGAGGCAGGTAGACCTTTGGGGAGACTGAAGCAGCTGCATAGGCAAGAAGTAACGAGATGCAGAAATGAAGAGGATCGGATAGAAGAGACAGAAGACGAAATTAATATGCCTCAGGTAGCAACTCACTGAAGGGGCGAGGGAGAGCGAGTGAATGCTTGGGCATGTGGCGGTGCCCCTCAGGGACTGTGGGAGAAGACGTGTTTATTTGTCACCCTGGGTTTCCTCCAGCATCGAAACATCCTGTGTTTATAATAACTATCAAACATTAGAATCACCTCAAGAGACCTCAAAAATCCTCATACGCACTTTTCTTCAGGCACTTTTATTCCCCTACGAGACAGAGCAGTTAGATTGGTTCTCTGTCGATTTCATAGCTTGGTAGTGAGAAGTCAGGTTAGAGCTCCTATCTTCCCATGCAGCATTCTGGTGAAAGTTGGTTGTGCCTAGTGGATGTGTAGGGAATGACTTTCATAAATGGTTGAGTTAAAGCAAATATATGAGATACTGTTAGAACATGTGTAAGAATATAAGGGTTTTGAATAAATAGGAAAAAAAAAAAAAAATCGGGGGAGATGGCTTGCGTAGTAGAGGGTGTATCTTGTCTTCTGTGGTTGGTATTTAGTGCCCCCTATTGGCTGTTTAGTTTAAAGCAACACCTTGGTTATTGAATATGATGTTCCTTGCAGTGTTATTTACCTAAATGAGAAAAAACCAGATATTTTAAGATTACAATAAAAGGTGATAAAATATGATATGGGCCTGAAAAAAAATCTGGTAGAGGTCTTGAGAAATGTCTTTATAACATTTTGTTGTATTTAACATGGGTATGATCTTACAGTGTGTATTTTCAGAAAACAGACTTTTCTGATGAGAAGCAAGTTGGTTTTAAAGCATATTGTATATGGCAAAGCCTTAAGAACAGTAGCTGCCCTGGTAGGCAGTGACAGCTGCTGTTTTTCCATAGAGTGGCCATTACATGTCATGACAATGAAAGGAAATGACTGTAGCTCAACTCCATTCAGCTACTTGAGAAATCACCTGGTCAGAGAACTCATCACAGCAAATAAAGTGGTGATTATCCACAATGGGGTATCACCAGAAGCGGGTGGTTTGTCTTTTTACAAGTGACAAGGAAGCTGCCGTTGGGTTCTCTCCTCCAGGAAAAGGAGTAGTAGGTTAGACTTAGTGCTCAGAATAACTGGGAAGTCCAAGCCTGGATAAAGTTTGGTAAGCAAGCCCACCTGGTACTACTTTGTGGTTGAAAGACAGTTGCATTTTGTAGAAATAAGTGCTCACCATGATTTTCCTGTAAAGGAAATCTAAAATCTATTTTCTCTTTCCATTATTTCCTGGTTAATCTTCCTTTGAAATGTTTCTAATTATTATTTCAACTGGATTGCATCTTGAAAACCAGTTCAGCTATTTATTTGGCTTGAAAATAGTACTTTTTGATTAGGTGTTATATGAAACTACAGAGATGGCTTACACTACCCAGTGAAATCATTTATTTGCTTTTGGTATATTTTACTGTTGCAGTTTTCTCCAAGAAAGTTTAGTAATTATTAATAAGAAGTAATGCCAGCTGCTTTCTGTGCATTTCATGAGGGGAATAAGCTATTATGTAGTTTCTCTTCCCCCCCCCAATAAAAAAGCCTTCCATCAAAAACTGACATCCTAAATGAAGGACATAATGGTGCAGCTTATTTATTAGCGTGTCAAACTTAAAATGTAATGGTTTCATATTTCAGAATGAAAAAGTGTGTTGTGATTCATGGTTGTCGGCGACAAAACAGACAGCTCCTTTACATTACTGCACTGATTGCCGCTGATATACCACTGTACTTTTTTTTGTGTGTGTTCCTTTCTGTTTTCTTCTTATGCAATAGCTCCCTCTACTTGAAAATATTGGTGTAATTATAGTTTAACACTGTACTTTATTAGTGAGTTCCCATGACTATTTTTACTTCCAATCCTCTTGATAAGTATGTGGTGTTATACAACAGAGGATATTAGAAATTTACCTAGGATCTCTTGACTTGGTAGTGGAAACGCAAGGCTTCATTAAGGAAAGTAAAATAAATGGTTTGAAGGCATTTTTCAAGGGATTAGCTCTGTAGCCTTTGTTGATTTAAATATGGTATATTTGGTTAAGATTCCATGCAGTGTGGAAAATAAGCCTCGATGTCTACAATAGAAAGGTATAGAAAACTGCAACAGAAATCTTCAAAAGAACCATCAGCCAACTTCAAACAGACATAGCCTGGAACATGGCAAATTCTCACTTTTGTGATTTCAAAGTCTTGCAATTCTAACACAAAAGGTGGTCGTTGTTACTTTGTCAGGAGGGGTTTAATAGAAACCAGCAGTAGTAGAATCTCAGTTCAGTTCAGTTCAGTCGCTCAGTCGGGTCTGACTCTTTGCAACCCCATGAATCGCAGCACGCCAGGCCTCCCTGTCCATCACCATCTCCTGGAGTTCACTCAGACTCACGTTCATCGAGTCAGTGATGCCATCCAGCCATCTCATCCTCGGTCGTCCCCTTCTCCTCCTGCCCCCAATCCCTCCCAGCATCAGAGTCTTTTCCAATGACTCAACTCTTCGCATGAGGTGGCCAAAGTACTGACCTATATGGAACAGTATGTGCATAATGAAACAGTAGGAGCAAAGTACACAAGCCAAGCAAGGGATGGGTTTGCTGTAAGGAATAATGGAATTAATGATTGTCAAGCACTTAGAACACAGCCTGACACATAGTAAGTGCTATATACCAGTACTGAATAAAATAAAAAAATGATAGTGTGGCTATAAACTGGTTCATCAGCCAAATTTATTTATAGAGTTTTAGTGTTATTTTCCAGCACTCTTGCCTGGAAAATCCCATGGACGGAGGAGCCTGGTGGACTACAGTCCATGCAGTCGTGAAGAGTTGGACAGGACTGAGTCACTTCACTTTCACTTTTCACTTTCATGCATTGGAGAAGGAAATGGCAACCCACTCCAGTGTTCTTGCCTGGAGAATCCGAGGGATGGTGGAGCCTGGTGGGCTGCTGTTTATGAGGTCGCACAGAGTCGGACATGACTGAAATGACTTGGCAGCAACAGCAGCAGTGTTATTTTCTGTGCTTAATGAAAAGGAATAGGGGGGCCTCCCAATAGATGAGGGCCCTCCCAATAAAACATCGGCTTTATTCATGAATTGATATTCATTTTCTCTATATTAGAATAGTTTTCACCTCAGTTCAGTTCAGTTGCTCTGTCGTGTCTGACTCTGTGACCCCATGAATCTCAGCACGCCAGGCCTCCCTGTCCATCACCAACTCCCGGAGTTCACCCAAACTCATATGCATCAAGTCGGTGATGCCATCAAGCCATCTGATTCTTTGTCATACCCTTCTCCTCCTGCCCCCAGTCCCTCCCAGCATCAGGGTCTTTTCCAATGAGTCAACTCTTCGCATGAAGTGGCCAAAGTATTGGAGTTTCAGCCTCAGCGTCAGTCCTTCCAATGAACACCCAGGACTGATCTCCTTTAGGATGGACTGGTTGGATCTCCTTGCAGTCCAAGGGATTCTCAAGAGTCTTCTCCAACACCACAGTTCAAAAGCATCAATTCTTCGGTGCTCAGCTTTCTTCACAGTCCAACTCTCACATCCATACATGACCACAGGAAAAACCATAGCCTTGACTAGATGGACCTTTGTTGGCAAAGTAATGCCTCTGCTTTTGAATATGCTATCTAGGTTGGTCATAACTTTCCTTCCAAGGAGTAAGCGTCTTTTAATTTCATGGCTGCAATCACCATCTGCTGTGATTTTGGAGCCCCCACCAAAATAAAGTCTGGCACTGTTTCCACTGTTTCCCCATCTGTTTCCCATGGAGTGATGGGACCAGATGCCATGATCTTAGTTTTCTGAATGTTGAGCTTTAAGGCAACTTTTTCACTCTCCTCTTTCACTTTCTTCAAGAGGC
The DNA here is from genome assembly GCF_023091745.1 of Budorcas taxicolor. Taxonomy (NCBI): domain Eukaryota; kingdom Metazoa; phylum Chordata; class Mammalia; order Artiodactyla; family Bovidae; genus Budorcas; species Budorcas taxicolor. Next base: position 83,875,363 of record NC_068912.1, on the reverse strand, counting down.
TTTTTAGTTCCTCTTCACTTTCTGCCATAAGGGTGGTGTCATCTGCATATCTGAGCTTATTGATATTTCTCCCGGCAATCTTGACTCCAGCTTGTGCTGTTTCTCGCCCAGTGTTTCTCATGATGTACTCTGCATACAAGTTAAATAAGCAGGGTGACAATATACAGCCTTGATGTACTCCTTCAACTAGGGGTATCTATACCATGTCATAATTTTAGGTTATATTATTTTTAAATATACTTTTGAAATGCAGTGATATATGCCATGGTTTTCATTTCTTTTTGGAATTTAAATGATTTAGTGAGAAGATTTTATACTGGTCGAGTGCTGAAGAATGGAGTATCATTTCCCATGATACACTTATCTTAGAGCTTGCCTGTTGCCCAAGAACGATCATAGATGGGCTTGTTTTAGGTCCATAGTATGACTGTGCTTCAGGATGTCAGAGCCTTTCCCGACTCTCCCTACACCTTTTGTGCTGTGTCCTTAGTCGCTCAGTCATGTCCGACTCTTTACGACCCCATGGACTGTAGCCCACCAGGCTCTTCTGTCCATGGAATTTTCCAGGCAAGAAAATTCCTGCTGAAGCAGGTTGCCAGTTCCTACTCCAGGGAATCTTCCCAACCCAGGGATTGAACCTGTATCTCTTCCCTAGACCTTTTGTGATACAACAAAGTATTAATTACCACAATTTTAAAAAAGAAATTTATATGTATTGAGCAGTAACTCATACATACAACCAAAATTGTTAAGTTTATATCTTTATTTTGATACAAGCTGATATTCTTGTGGCTGTATAGAGTGATATTTGAATAGATTTTGTCTCTGGAAGAATACCACCAGAATACTGGACACATAAAGTAGATAGTCAGACATACTCTTTTCTGTTGAGCTCTGCTGTATTGCACTCTGTAGATATTTCATTTTTTACAAATTGAAGGTTTGTTAATAACCCTGTGTCATCAGATGATGGTTAGCATTTTTTAGTGCTAAGGTATTTTCAGTTAAGGTATAACATTTTTTTAAAACATAATGCTACTGCACTCTCAGTAGAGAGAGTGTAGTATAGTGTAAGCTTAACTTCTATGTGCACTGGGGAAATGAAAATACTCATGTGACTCGCATTATTGTGGTAGCTGCTTTATTATAGTGGTCTGGAACCAAATGCACAATATCCCTGAAGTGTGCACAAAGAAGTGCACACCTGTTTTAAGGCTCTATATTTGTTTTCAGAGGACTGACTCATCTTTCTATTTTCGCTTGATCTTTAGGACCCCTTAGATCCCACCAGATCAGTGATTGTGATCCGCTCCCTGGTGCCGGATGGTGTGGCAGAAAGAGGTGGAGAACTATTGCCTGGTGACCGTCTGGTCTCAGTCAATCAGTACTGTTTGGATAACATCACACTCGCTGAAGCTGTGGAGGTGTTGAAAGCTGTGCCACCAGGCTCTGTGCGCCTTGGCATCTGTAAACCTTTGGTGGTAAGTGTCAAATTTTGTTAATATAGGAAATGATAATACTGTAATAGTTAAAAACATGGATTTTGCAGACAAATTCATCTGGCCTGACATCTCTGTTCCTCTGCATATTATACACGTGACCTTGTGCAAGTTTCCTAATGTCTTTGACTTAATGCTCAGAAAAAGGAATGTCTACATCATAGGATTTTGAGGATTAAAGATGATATTTATTAAGTGCTTAGCACATTACATACTGGCTGCCAGCATTAGTAGTCCGACTACTACTACTTTTATCTTCATACCTTTGGCACAGAACTCTAAGTTCTCACTGCATTCCATATTGCATGAATTAAAATAAGCCTGTTTACGTGTTTTAACTTTCATTTGGGCACAATGTCAGAATGGTTCAGCAAGTTGAAATCAGTTAACCATTATCATTTTAATGATGTTGCAATGAAATCATCATATGATTTTCTGACCATCACAGTGCCTTGTAACCCCTAGCATCTAAACTCTGATTTGGTTAAGCTACCCTGAAGTCATCTTATTGTTTAATCTCATGTACTAGGTCAGATCACTGTTTCTTTTTCTTTCTTTTCTTTTTATTTTGCAACTTCCCTAGATCACTGTTTCTGACTGAAGTATTATTAGTTATGATGCTATTGAGGTTCCCCAATGCCCCATTTAAAAAATGACTAGTTGATAATTGGTATTGAAGTATTATTGAGTGCTAACTTTATGTCAGTCAGTATTGTAAGCTCTTTACACAGACTAGTTTAATCATCACAGAAACTTTAAGAGGAGGTAGTCCTCTTATTACCATCATTACAGATGAGTTAGTCCAGATATAGAGTTGAGTAACTTATCCAAGATGATATAATTAGTAAGGGGCAGAGTTGAAATATGAACTCAGCGGAGTGACTTCAGACCCTGTGTGCTTAGTCGCAATGCTGTATATTTCTATTTTAATTTGTTGTCACTAGTTCAGTTTCATGCAGCATGTCTGAAACAGATTCCATGATTGTAATAGTAGAGTGTTGGACTGGATTTCAAGAAATCTGGGCTCTGTTTCTAACTTTGCTGCAAGTTAGCTCAGTGGGTCTCAAATTCACCCATATTACATAGACATAAGAATCACCTTGAAGATGTTTAAAATGCAGTTTCCCAGGTCCTACTCTCAGAAATTCTGATTTGGAGGTTCTCAGATTCTTAGGAATCTGCCTTATGTAAGTCACCATTGTATTTCTGATGCAGAATTTTGTACTTTGAGAAACATTGTACCGGTAATTTGGTCATAGGTACCCCACTTTTCTAAGCCCACTTTTTCATTTCTGAAGACTGAAAAAGACTAGAGAATTGATAAGATCATTCTTAACTCTAAAAGTTCTTTTATTCTGTGAAATATATTAGCATACTATGGGCTTCCCTCCTGTCTCAGTGGTAAAGAATCTACCTGTCTATGAAGGAGATGCAAGTTTGATCCCTAGGGTGGGAAGATCCCCTGGAGAAGGAAATGACTACACACTCCAGTATTCTTGTCTGGGAAATCCCATGGACAGAAGAGCCTGGCAGGCTACAGTTTATGGGGATCACAAAAGAGTTGTACGTGACATAGAGACTTAACAACAACAATGAGTGTTCATATAGATAGATATCTGTCTATATATAGTTATATGTTCTTTTGTAGATGTAGATAGATTCATGTATTACTCATAATATTTTTGTACTGGAGAATTTCACATGACCTTCATATATTATTCATCACATATTACACATAAAGATGCCTATATATTATACCTATCAGTTACTTTAAGCACTTGAAAATGGAATATGGCACATAGCTAAGGCAAGGTCTTGACTGTATTATGTATTTGGTGTGTGAGTTTTGCCATAGTCAGTATATACCATGAGACGCTTGGTTTGATTTTGGGACAGATTAAGGAGGGGGAAGTTTGGTGTGTTTTGGCGGACCTCTTTATTGGCATTTTAGATTGTGGCGAGAACTTTGTCTAGATTTTCCCTGATGATTATTTGCCTGATTATTGGGGTTGCCAGAGGAAGTCCTAATTATTTATGGCCTAAAGGACCTAAACAGTGTGACTTTACTTTCAAGCAGTTTAAAGAAGTCTCAGGCAGTGTAAAGAGCAGAATGTAACACCAGCTGGCTGTGGGTTCCTGCTCCTGTTTCTGGTAGAGGCAGAGCTGCAGAAACCTCGGGACCTTGGAGTCTTGCTCTGAGAGGTTTTGAAATGCACAATTGTGAGGTGGCTTCTTGCCTCAGCTTCTCTCAGTGGGTAAAAGGCTGCCAGGGTGTTGGGGAGTATGAGGCCAGTAAAGGAATGAGAGAAAGTCACTTTCAAGAACATAAAAATTCTTAGTGGAATTACCACTAAGCATTGCTTCTTTAACATCTGGGTTCTTTAAGCAAAACTGTCTGTGAACGGTAACTAGCCATGCATGGCTCTTTTCTGAGGCCTATCTGTCTCTGTCTCTTTCTCACGGTCCAGTGGGTGGCCACTTATGCCATCACCTAGTGTTTGCTGAGCATTTGTTCTGTCCTCAGCAGAACTGGGGGGAGAATGTGAATAGAAAGGTCCAAAGTCAAGTTCAGGCAGAAAGACTATGCATATGTAACAGGAGAACAGAATTCTTTTTTGTTAAGTCTTATACCATAGGTATAGATATGTACTATCTATATAATGTAAATATTATGTAACCATATATTATAGTCTCATGCAGATGCTCATTTGCTGGGTCCAGCCCCGGTGGGTCCAGGGAATTTGAAGGTGGGGACGGCGTCGGCGTCCTTGGAAAAATACATATTTAATTACAGATATAGAGAGAGATTAGAAACGGATAGTGTAGTAGGAAGATTAGTGAAGAAAAAGAGGCTGAATAACTTGGATTACGTGGAATAGCATCCATGCTCCAGATGGGAATTCAGCCAGAAAAACAAAGAGCAAGTAAGAACGACATGGGGGTATCAGTCGTTCCGGAAACTGATCCCATTTCTTTATTTTTGGGTTTGCTTATATTACCTTTTGTTACACATAGGGATGAATACAGAGTCACGCGGGGGTCAGCAGTCCTGACCTTTATCAAGATCAGGTGCTTCACATAAAAAGGTCTTAGGGATTTTATGATCCTTTCTTTCTGATAACCAAAAAACTTATTTTTTCCAAGGGTGTTTTTTCTTAAACCAGGCACCACCCTCCAAATAAAGTTACATTCCTATAGGGTGAGGGTGTAGTGAGTTACAATCAAGAACGGAATTTATTTAACCCAAGGTTAACATGATTAATCTTAAAACTTATTTCTCCTATATGTTAGTTATATTCATTATAAGGGCAGGGAACATGGAGATTTAGCAGCAAACATCAGCCCAACAAATGAAAATCCTTTCACCAATGCTCCCCTTAAGACCTATTTAGTCTTAAGATAGCAATAAAGTTACATTTTTACATAGTAAGGACACAGTGATTTATAACAAAGCACAGTGATCTATTACAAAAGAGAAAATCCATTAACTCAAAAAGTCTAGTATTGCTAACATCAAAAACTACTATATTTCCTTTTCTATATTCCAAATACATTGATTAATATATTCCCAGGTGCCTAAGGATATGGAGGCCTGGCGGCAATCATTGACTCAACAATGAGAAAAGCCCTAGGCTAATTAAGACTCTCAAAATACTCCAAAACTCTCTGTGCTGTTTATGGTTAAGAGGGTAGTAAACAATCATGTGGCAGGAGTATGGATAATCCTGTCACACAAGCTAGTCTGTCAGCAGAGAGGTTTGACCTGAGACATCCTTGTCCCACCCAGAGCAGGGAATTAGCAGCAATTATTGACACAACAAATGAAAAACCCTTCACCAATATAATTCTTAACCAACCCACTATACTAATAATTTTTAACTCCCCCAAAGAATTTGCCTTTAGTAAGTCTAAAACATCTCATGCCTCTCAGGTTGGGAGGCTGTAAACAATCACATGTGGCCGGATGAACCTATACAGGTGGGCTAGATAACCTTCAGAGGAGTCCGTAAGCAGAAACACTCTTGTCACACCCATGAATTTTTATTGCCTTGAAGCTGCACGTTTACTCCTTCTCCAAGAGAAACGGTTATGGGGGAGAGCCCCCCGTAAAGTCAGAGGTGTAGGTGAGAGCATAAAACAGACTCTGGTTTTGGGGTTAGATGCTCGGAAACAGGGGGTTTCCTGAGGCTTGATCACGCCTTTGGTATGCCAAGCCTCCTTCCTCATGACCTTTGCCATGGGTGGAGTTCGTCATGCTGGCCCCTGGCACTTATTATCTATATATTTTCCTGTTAACTACAAATGTGACTTCTCTTTTCCACAAACTCACCTCAAAGGTCCTAGATAAAAAATGAATGAGCTGACTTTAAAAAGTGCATCATATTGGACTTCCCTGGTGGCACAGTGGATAAGAATCTGCTTGCCAGTGCAGGGCACATGGATTTGATCCCTGATCTTGGAAGAGTCCACATTCCGCAGAGCAACTAAACCTATGTGCCCCAACTACCAAGCTCGCGCTCCAGAGCCTGCGAGCCGCAGCTACTGAAACCACGTGCCGCAACCGCTGAAGCCCACATGGTCCAGGGCCTGTGAGTCAAACTACTGAGCCTGTGCGCCAGAACTACTGAAGCCCGTGCACCCTAGAGCCTGCACACCCCAACTATTTATTGAGCTTGCACACTGTAACTATGAAGCCTGTGTGCCTAAAGCTTGTGCCCCACAAGAGAAGTTGCCACAATGAGAAGTCTGTGCACTGCAGTGAAGAGCAGCCCCCACTCACCACTGCTAGAGAAAGCCTGTGCAAGGCAACAAAGACCCAGCACAGCCAAAAATAATACGAGAAATAAATTAATGAAACGAAGACACTGTATCTTCAGAACTCACAGGACAGAACTGTCGGTGGAGTTATTGAGCCAGACAACTGTGGGTTTGGCTTAGCTCTGTGATTTGCCAAGCTATGTGTCCCTGTGCCTATTATTTAACCTCACCAGTTCCTCCTTGGGACCATGTAGTATGCTAGAGTCAGACACGACTGAGTGACTTTACTTTCACTTTTCTTTTTCATGCATTGGAGAGGGAAATGGCAGCCCACTCCAGTGTTCTTGCCTGGAGAATCCCAGGGACAGAGGAGCCTGGTAGGAGATCATCTATGGGGTCGCATAGAGTCAGACACCACCGAAGCGACTTAGCAGCAGCAGCAGCAGCAGCAGCAGCATGCTAGTTTAGAGCACAGGCTCTAAAACCAGATGGCCAGGATTCAAATTCTGGGTCTGTAACTGACTAGTTATGTAACTTTGAGCAAATTACCATGCATCTGTTATTTATCTATAAAATAGGGTTATTAAGGGCACCTACTTCTTAGAATATATATTAATAGGTCAATAAATATATTAAATAAATTGATATATTTAAAGTGCTAAGACCTGTACCTGTGATATACATATACATAAATATATATGTTTGCTATTATTTTTATGTAAATATAAAATCCTGACTTAATAGAATAAATAAATAGAACTGGTACTAAGTTCTTAATATAAAGATTAAGCTGAGACAAAGCATGTAAACGTGTCTACCACGGATTGTGGTGTATAGCTAGGACTTGGTAGATAGTGGCTATGTTATTACCTGGAACTGATGCTGAGCTGGTGAGCACTAGGATGGTTGTCCTTCTGATGGAGAGTGGCTACATTGTACCATTGTTAAATATTTTGAGTATCATCCTGTATAAACTTAGGCATTTCTTAATATTAAGGTCTGTTCCTGGGAAAGTGATTTTTTATTTAAGGAATACCTAAAAAGAATTAAAAGTTGGAGAAGTTTTGACCTGAATATGGCTTTTTAAAAATTATTAAAGGAAAGTTTGGTCTAATGAAACAATGTACATTAAGTACTATGTACTTGCACTTAATGGAAAGATGACAATTAATTTGAAAAACATTTGAAACCAAAATGTTTTCTTCAGTACAGAAGTGCTTCTTTGGTTGCCAGAGCTGGGGGCTGGGGGTGGGCGAAATGGGTGGCAGGTGGTCAAAAGATACAAACCTCCAATTATAAGTCCTAAGGATGTAAGGTACAGCATGGGGACTGTAGTTAACAATACTGTGTGGTATATTTGAAAGTTGCAAATGTTTTCATGGTGATTATTCTGCAACATATACATATACCAAATCATTA